>NC_088220.1:62662995-63034661 GCF_036934945.1 Oncorhynchus masou masou
TGTTATCTTTTCCCTCTCTACCTCACTACTCTTTTCCTCCACTTTCCTACCCTTCCCTCCCCCCTACAGTTTGACATGCAGCGCATCACCCTTGAGGAGCTGAAACACATCCTGTTCCACGCCTTCAGAGACCATCTGACCATGAAGGACATCGAGAACATCATCATCAACGAGGAGGAGAGCCTCAACGAGAACTCGGGACACTGTCAGGCAGACTTTGAAGGAAGTGAGTAGAGTAGATTCTGTAGTCTATGGAGAAAGAAAGAAAGAAAGAAAGAAAGAAAGAAAGAAGGAGGGAGGGAGGGAGGGGAGGGAGGGAGGGAGGGAGGGAGGGAGGGAGGGAGGGAGGGAGGGAGGGAGGGAGGGAGGGAGGGAGGGAGGGAGGGAGGGAGGGTGGTGTGTCTGTGAGAGAGAGAGAGAGAGTGAGAGAGAGAGGCTAGTTGTCATTGGCAGAGCAGAGCGTGCTGCACGCCCATCCTCCTGTCAGGACGGATCTGACTCCAGCTATCAGGATCCATTACTGTCATAAACTCCACCTGCTGATTTATTGATTGAAGGTGTTTATGGTGTAAGAAGTCATGTGGTCCCCTGGGCTATGACTAGCAGTGATTAAATATGCATAGCCTGGCTCTGCAAAAATGTGTCTTTTAGGAAGTTTTGAATACCGCAGCAGCAGAGAAGGGTGTTTAGGTTGAACGACCTTATTAGGTCTGTAGTGAAGATAATACAACAGTTGAATGTCAGGAGCAGGAGACCAGAGTTTAGATGAATAGTAACAAAACAAACATTTAAGCATTTCCCCTGAGTATAACTACTCACACCTTCCCCAGTAAGATGTTGGTTCTATAGCCTTTCAGGTTAGAGCCACTCAGAGGTCATTCTCTTCTTAATCTCCTTCTGTGGCAGTCTGATAAACAATGTTCCTTGTGAAACTGGAAAGGCTGTGTGATGCTGCAGAAACAAAATGGCCTCTCATGCTGTAGGAGTGGCAACAGATAGTAGGGCTGGATATGGTTTGTAAGGAGCTTTATTATGTGCAAATCTATACATTTTAGCTCATTTAGATTGCACAAGTTTACTTTTGTGTCAGTAGTGATGATTTCAGTGCTTTATGACATCGGAGTTATAAATAGCTTGTGAGAGTGAGAGATGTAAAGCAAGTCGGCGGCAGGCTACACAGGACTCTGTAACTGCAGGTCATTGGCCCAGCCCACCTAATTACCACGGTTACCACGGCCCCATAACCCAGTCCGCTGTTTCCAGGTCACTGATTGCCGGTGGGTGACTGAACCGGATAATGATATCACGGCCTAAAGTTGGCATGGCTTTCAAGTGTGTGTGCGTGCATATCTGTCAATATGTACTATACATTTGTGTCAGTTCTATTTACATCTCGGGTCCCACTGCGCTGCGGATACAAACACAAACACATCATGTGACAGAGAGCAGAGCCTCAGCTGCTGCATAGGATTAATCTCACCTCTGCTTTCTTTCTGCCAGTCACACTCTCCCTACCACTCCCTCCTTTTCTTTCTTCCATCCCTCCCTCATTCATTTTCCAACACAAATAACTAATTTCTCCAACCTAAATCAGGTCCCACCTAAATCAGGTGATTCAGAAGAGAGCGTGGTGCAGTTTGTTTAATAGTAATTTCTCCCCATCAACACTGCTGAAAATGACTTGGTATTAGGCCTTCTCTTTTTTCTGTTCTTACAACAGAGAACGGCAAATGGCAAGAATGTGATGTGCCAGCTTGAAATGGATTTTGGTAATAAACCTCTATGCACCTTTATCTTTCTTTCTCCCTTCCCCCTTTTCTCTCTTCTATTAGTCCATTCTAAAAATAAGAACCGGCAGACGTGTGTGAGGAAGAGTCTGATCTGCGCCTTTGCCATGGCGTTCATCATCAGCGTCATGCTCATCGCGGCCAATCAGATGCTGCGGAACGGCCTGGAGTAGCCACACCCAGCCACGCCCACTGTGAGCGGGAAAAACTAACCTGCATGTGCATGATGAAAGTGGGTGAGGTCATTTCCTGTTTCTTTAGAAAGAAAAAAAAACGACTTCAAAAATTCCTCACTGATGGTGACAAAAAAACAGAAAACACTGAATGATAAACCATCAGATTTTTCTGAGTGGATGACAGTCTGACGTCCACCGACACTGAGAAGCCAGCATGAGGAGTCCAGCGAGACCCCTCATAACCCCATTACTCTGGCAGGGACATTCAAGGGCTGACTTTCGCTTACTCTGCTGTCTCGTCTCTGTTCCCTAATGCAATAAAGACACAAGTACAGGAGTTTAGTACTCTTCCTCTCTTCCCTACCCAGAGTCTTCAAATGAAGGTACCTTGGAATTCAATTTGAACTTCTTGCCTCAGAAGGCAGAATCATGGTGGATTGAGACATGCCCTCAGTGTATTTGTACAAGGCAGCATCCTTGTGGATGCTCAATTGGATCTGTGTGAGAGAGAATGGAGCTGTGCCTCCTGCAGTGCAGAGAGCCTGATTAGTTACAGGGCACACCGCTGCAGTCTGGCTACGCACATACACTCTTACGCACGCATCTACGCATGTACTTCCACACACACAAACACACACACACACACACACACAAAAATTGGCCTGTTATTCTAGTTTCCTGAGGGCGGGTGGAAGCCAGCTCACCGCTGGAGCATACAGTAAAGCTCTGGATGCGACAGGCATGATGGTGCCGTCTGCTGTAAGGCTGTTGTTTAAGCTCTTCTAGAAGCTTTCATCCAGAGTTGCGGAGTGAAATCAGTGGGTATTCCTGTGCCCAAATTCCTCACTGTTACTGTATCTGTGTACATTCCCAGTGCTAAACAGAACAGTGTTTGAAAGACCATAGCTGTGAAAAGTCTGGGCTGTACTGTACCTATGATCTAATTCCTCTTGAGGTAGGTATGCCTGAACTCCTGTATTGTATTGACTCTCATGGTAATATATAAACCACCTACAGTTTTGCTGAAGACTGCTTGTAATAGCTACAGTACTGCATGTGATCAAGTCTACGTCGATATGTAAATATGTATGTAACCCATGTTGTTGTCTACGTGTATAGGGTGACGGTGTTCTACTCTGTATGTGCATGGTTGTTGGTACACTCTACTCCTGCAGATTTAGAGGTGGAGGGAAGGAGAGAGCACTGTGAAACCAGAGGCTGCTGCCTTCCAAATCACAATACACAGGCAGGCAGGCAGGCAGACAGACAGACACAAAGCTCTCTATGTTCCCCTCACCCTCTGGCCAAAGCCATAGAACTCAATAGAGATGTACTGACTGAAGAACACTAAATGGTTGTTGTAGTTTTCCGTTACAAATGTGTATTTTCAGTATGAACAGTCCATCCTTTGTGCATGTTGTTGGGTTCCTTCACCCACCCTTTTGCGCTGTACAATCATTTCCACCTATCCCCATGAGCAGAACGAAGAGTAGAATCACAGACTGGTGTAAGAGCCCCATCTAGAGGTTGGCTCAAAAATTCTGATATTTTTTGTAACACAGTGTGCTCCCCTAGCTCTGGTCCAAATGCAGCCTGCAAACATTGGTAAAAACAGTGTGCAGGTGAGGTTGGAAGGCTAAAAGGGCTTATATGAAAACCACACCACAAATATAAGTACAAAAATACAAGTTTGTTCAATCAGCTAAACAAAGCATATTAATTATGATTGTACATGATCAACTCAGTATACAAGAAAAACCGTGTGTGTGTGTGTGTGTGTGTGTGTGTGTGTGTGTGTGTGTGTGTGTGTGTGTGTGTGTGTGTGTGTGTGTGTGTGTGTGTGTGTGTGAGAGAAAGAGAGTGAGGCTACTTAGAGGGGATTATTGGATAGTTTGGTTTATCAGGCTGACCCCCAGTCTTCGCTTGAAGTTGATGAGGTTTTGGCAATGTGAAGATAAGAATTCCAGAGTATAGTACCTCTGTATCTGATAGAGAATTTACTATGTGGGGAGGGTGGATTATTATTATTGTAGTGGCTTGTGTTAAATAGATGGCTTTCAGAATTACCTGGAAGAATCCATTGAAGGGTTTAGGTAAACTTTCTGGGAGGTATGAGTATTTGAAGATGAAAGTGCATAATTGGCATACATTAATGTCGTAAATAGACAAGATATTGAGTTTCTTAAACAGAGGTGCAGATGGAGTCAGATAATTAGAGGATGTGGCTAGTCTTGCAAAATGTATTTGTATGATGAGTCATTTGTGTAGGTAGGAGGCATCAGGTGAATTCGGAAAGTATTCAGACCCTTTGACTTTTAAAACATTTTGTTACGTTACAGACTTATTCTAAAATTGATTAAATTGTTTTGTTTTTTCCTCATCAATATACACACAACCCCATAATGACAAAGCAAAAACATGTATTTTTGTTTTTTGCAAATGTATTAAAAACATTTACATAAGTATTCAGACCCTTCACTTAGTACTTTGTTGAAGCACCTTTAGCAGCGATTACAGCCTCGAGTAGTCTTGGGTTTGACGCTAAAAGCTTGGCACACCTGTATTTGGAGAGTTTCTCCCATTCTTCTCTGCAGACACTCTCTGTCAGGTTGGATGGGGAGCGTCACTGCACAGCTATTTTCAGGTCTCTCCAGAGATGTTCGATCAGGTTCAAGTCTGGGCTCTGGCTGGGCCACTCAAGGACATTCAATGACTCGTCCCCAAGCCACTCCTGCGTTGTCTTGGCTGTGTTCTTGGGGTCATTGTCCTGTTGGAAGGTGAACCTTCACCCCAGTCTGAGGTCCTGAGCACACTGGAGCAGGTTTTCTTCAAGGATCTCTCTGCGCATTGCTCGATTCATCTTTCCCTTGATCCTGACTAGTCTCCCAGTCCCTGCCGCTGAAAAACATCCCCACAGCATGATGCTGCCACCACCATGCTTCACTGTAGGGATGGTACCAGGTTACCCCCAGACGTGACACTTGGCATTCAGGCCAAATAGTTAAATTTTGATTACATCAGACCAGAGAAATCTTGTTTCTCATTGTCTGAGAGTCCTTTAGGTGCCTTTTGGCAAACTCTAAACTGGAACATTGGAGCTCTGACAGAGAGACCATCAGGTTCTTGGTCACCTTCCTGACCAAAGCCCTTCTCCCCTGATTGCTCCTTTTGGCCGAGCGGCCAGCTCTAGGAAGAGTCTAGGTGGTTCCAAACTTCTTCCATTTAAGAATGATGGAGGCCACTGTGTTCTTGGGACCATTAATGCTACAGAAATGTTGTGACACTGTTACAGGAATTAAATTCCTCTGTTTTAATAACCAATTAAAATGAATCACTCTGTCAATTCATAAGAGGTTGTAAGACCCTTATTAGTATAAAATGGATAGAGACCAGCCTTTGAAATCAACCAGCTGCGTTTATTCTCGTAAGTACTGCCCATTACACATTTTACCACAGGTTATAAACTGAAAATGAAGTCATTAGTTTCAGTACTAGCCCATGTCATCTCCGCTGTAGTACAATGGCTGTATGGTTCTCACATGTCTCTCCCTATTTAAGATAATATATGACCGCGCCAAGGTCATGCTTGTGTAGATAAGCCTTCTAGCCAGACTGGCTATAAGTTCATTCTTTTCCACCATGGCACAGACAGTCATTGTTCTAATTCTTGATTATATTTACACACATTATATTCAGTACTAGGATTAAAAAGAAAATGCATACATATACAGTAACATAATAGTATTCTGATTAGTACATATACAGTAGCATAATAGTATTCTGATTAGTACATATACAGTAACATAATAGTATAGTATGTAGTATGTATAATAGAAATGTATACATAATTAGTCATCATTGATAAAAATTCCCTTAACAGACACCCTTCCCCAGATCTGTGCTTCGACACAATCCTGTCTTGGCGCTCAACAGATAATTGCTTTTAGCTCATTGCTTGGTTTTTGCTCTGACATGCACTGTTAACTGTGGGACCTTGTGTTCCAAATCATGTCCAATCAATTGAATTTACCACAGGTGGAATCCAATCAAGTTGTAGAAACATCTCAAGGATGATCAATGGAAACCGGATGCACCTGAGCTCAGTTTCGAGTCTCATAGCAAAGGGTCTGAATACTTATGTAAGTAAGGTATTTCTGTTTTTTGTTTTTTTTTTTGTACAAAAAAAATTCAACATGTTGTCGCTTTGTCATTATGGGGTATTGTGTGCAGACTGATGAGGAAAAGGCTGTAATGTACCAAAATGTGGAAAAAGTCAAGGGGTCTGAAAACTTTCCAAATGCACTGTATGTACTGGCCCAGACAACGGGATATGGTTGAATTAAGCTATACTGTACATGAAAGGTATGTGGAAATGTCAGGTGAATAATCGATGCCTTGTATTGAGATGTATGATCATCAAAACATGAAATGTTGAAAAATAATATTATGATTCTTCCCTATTCTATCTGTATAGAAGGTTTTATGAAATGATGAATGTTCTACCTAAATGATTGTTGGTTTGATTAACTGCACTGTTTGTGGGACATAGATAGGAGTCTTTTATTGGAATTCTGTATGTCTTGCCCATGGCAGAAAATCTCCTTTCTTTTCACCTTGAAGAGGTTTGCATTAAAGTATGATCAATGAACGTCCCCATTAATTTTATCATCATGTTTGGACGGATGGCTCCTCTGTGAAGTTTCCAAGTTTGTTTTATGATGTCAAAGTAAAAGCACTGATTTGTGTGCAATATCATCTTGCAAATACAGTAGGCTACACTGGATTTAATATTGTTGAGACCACCAATTTAAGCTTACTGGGTGCAAATTCTCACCTCATTCATTATATAATGTATTCTGTCAAACTGGAGTTTGTTCCTTATTTAGCTGTTTTGAGCTGTCACCCTTGTCTGCTTCATTAATGGCACCCTAATACACATGTTGTGCACTAATATTGACCAGGGTCCATGGGGCTCTAGTCAAAGTAGTGCACTATAGAGGGAATAGTGTGTCATTTGGGACACTACCCTGCCCTAACCCCACAATACACTGTAATACCAGGGTATAGTCTGAACCTTGTGTTGATGAATAAATAAATACATGTTAGCCCACATAAAAGGCTCCGGCCTGGGTATCCTATACTGTTACAGGGGATGGAGCTGTACCTGCCATCACAGAATCAGTGCATGTCTTGATCATTAAAACTGATGGTGAATGAGACTGGAAAACTAACAGTCTCACTTCAGTAGCATGGTGTTTGAATTGCACATGTATGTGCTGTATGGACACTACATAAAATACATAGATATACACAGTGCTTAATTTGAGCCGGATCCTGCCGGAACACCTCTCCATTTTGGACTGTTTTTTTTCCGGAAACTATTTGGCCGGATCTGGTACCTATTGTGGCATGAACATGTACAAGAAGTACAATGTAAAAATTATAATGAAAGTTCATTCGAGTTGCTTCTTCGTTAATTCTCCTACCCTCACAAAAAAACCTAATGTGAAAAAGTAGATTTTCACGCCTTGCCTAATATTCTAAGTGTTGATTTGGGTTGAGCCAGGCCGGGTTTATGGTTTGAGCAACATTGTAACCTTTGTTTGAGCCCAACGCCAGGCGGTGGCTGTGTGAGAAGAGCGCCATCATCTCTCACATAACTGGAATGAGATTCACTTTGTATGATCTCTCTCCCTCTCAGTTCTGATAGACATGAGCCTGGAACTCTCATCTCTCCGTTGCACATCATCGTGTATTTCCTTATGGAATCATAGCCGCCCGAAGGAACTGCAGCAGCCTATAGTCGGGAACGCGCGCCAATATGTCAGTGAAAAAACAGTACGCAGACCAAACAGGCCTTTCGTAATATGTCAAATACAATCTAGGTAAAACACAGATTGGAGAGCAAATGCCTCCTGCAGAAAATATAAGACTCTATGCTGTAGGTTACAAACACATTTTATAAATGTCCAAATAATGTTCTACAAAAGAGAGCGAAAGGGAGAGAGGCTTTTGGCACGCGCTGCGCATCATTGGGTGAGTCAGTGAAACTGGAAATCATATTTAGGACTATAATTTCTACCTCATACTGTAGCCTACAATATGTATCTACACACCTAGGCCTGGGCTATTGATGGATTCAAGACAATGTCGTTGTTATTGATCTCAGTTTGTCAGTGTCAGTAGCCTGCCATTTCGATCATTTGTGCGGTATTAAAAAATATTCTGCCAAAGTCTCCAGTCATGGACCCTAAAAATACTCCCCATGTGTGCAACTTCTGTAAGTGCCTCTACTCCACTGCTCTATGCTACTACGCAAATGCGATGAAATGCATGCAATGCTTTATTATAAAGGTGATTTCTTTACTCATGCGTTCCGGTACCTCAGAACTCCCCAGGTCACCCCCTCTCCCGCTCACTTTTTGTTCCGGCACCTCCCGATTTACAAATTAAGCACTGGAATAAAGTACATACATATACACATGTAAACTGTGCATGCACACCATTAAAACATGTAGGGGCAGTTTCCCGGACACACATTAAGCCTTGTGCTGGACTAAATAGCAAGATCAATGGAAAATCTCCATTGAAAGTGCTTTTTAGTCCAGATTTAAGTTGTATTATTAATAATAGCCTGAATATTGTATCTGTAAATACTGAAATCGGTACAAAAGTAAATGGAAAGCATTTATGCAATAAAACATCTCTCTTTTTTTGTAAATTTTGCTGTATCTCATTGTCTTCCATCAGATAGATTTAGGAGACCACAAAATGGAGGTATAAGCCAGTACATCAGTATGCTGTAAACCTGGTTGTAAATTATAGATCAGCGCGCATATTTACGGCGTAGGAGTGCCGATCCCTGTCCAGGTAATATAAAAGGCTAAACTGATCCTAGTTACTAGGTCAGACAACTGTTATGGAACTGATTACACAGCCTACTGTTGCACTATACTCGCTGAGTAGGGGCCCTAGGCGCAAGCCTAATTGTTCTGTAACCTCAAAAGGTGTGTATGAGTGTGCGAACCTTGTTGGGTGTGTGTGTGTACCGGAGGGCAGCGGCCTTACTTACCGGGGATCAACGGGGATAGATAGCTCTGGCGTGACTCCGTGGTCGGGCCAGCACAAGCGGGTGGTTGATGTTTAAATTGGTGTCAAATAAATAAAACAAAAAAATTGCATTTCAAACGAAATGTACAAAATAAAATAGGCAGTCGAGAGCACTCTCCTTCAGCTCGCTAGCTCCCTCATTTGTATTCATGATCTAAAATTAGAACTGATCCTAGACCAAAATAGAAGTGCTGATCTGGGATCAAGTCCCTCTGTCCATGCAATCTTCGTTATGATCTAAATAAGACTAAACTGATCCTAGGTCAGCACTCCTGTTCTGAGACGCTTTATGAATACGGGCCTCAACTGCCTCCTTGTTTTTAATGGCTGCCTCCTCTACTCCCACAGACACACTACATAGTGAATGTGATTGTTCCATTCATACCTCAGACGCATTCTCATGGCTCTGCTAGCAGTTTCTTCCGCTGATGCTAGCCAGCTGTGATAAAGCTGAATGGGAAAAAGGGACTCTTGAAATTAATTAAAAATTATTTTTTGATGCTCCTATTGACAGTGAAATATATATATTTTAACAACAGTAAATAAATAGAGTACTAACATAGGTCGCAGTAGTAAATGAGAACTTGTTCTCAACTGGCCTACCTGGTTAAATAAAGGTGAAATAAAAAAAGAAATGAAGAACACAAAGCATGGTGTGTCAGAGATAGTTGTGCTGAATCCGTCACAAAACAGTTTGGTCTTAATGCACTTTTCATATTTGTTTCTTTTCAATTTGGAAATATCTTAATATGTTGCTGAAAAGGAACAGCAAAAACCCTTTCAAGAAATCAAAACATTGAAGTTGAATAAATCTGTTGTAGGCTGTGATGGGTTAATATTGTGTCAACTTAATCACCCCATGTGGTATTTGAATACACAACTTTTTTTAAATAAATTTAAAAAATACCATCAGACCAGCAGTTTATTGGAAGACAATCTTGGAAAAGTCCAACTGTTAACACCAAGTGAATAATTGTAATAATACAGTATGACATCTGATACAATTCAGTACAATAACACTATCTTGACCAAAGAAGAATTCTGCATCATGCTGTGGCTACTGCTTCATTGTGTTTTTGATGTTCCACCTCTGTCCGGAGCAGGTCTGAAGCACCAGCGAGTGTCCGAAGTAAACGTTAGCCTGTATCACCTCCAGACAGCGGCCCGTGGCTCTGTTGATGATCGACTCGTTCTGAAGGACAGAGGAAATAGAATGTTCTCAACTGAGTAGGCTACTACCTTCATGGGACCTCAGAGTATTCATAAAGCTTCTCAGACTAAAAGTGCTCATCTAAAATCAGTTTAGCCTTTTACATTATAATGAATGGACAGTGGGGGGGGATCTGATTCTAGATCAGCACTCCTACTCTTAGATGCTTTATGATCAACAGTCACCTCCAGGCAGCTTCTATCATTTTTTATTTTCAACTTCACAGGTCCTTACAATGTGGTGTTATTACAGTATTACTACACAGGGTTAACCTGCACAGGTCTGGCATGGCAGGGGCTTGCTGCGGCCCTATGCTCTACAGGGAATGAAGAGTAAATAAGTAAGTAAGTAAGTAACACGGTATAAGATAAACTTAAATGAAAGGAATTTTAAAAATTACAAAATGTAAAAAATAAAAAACAATGTAAAAGTGAGTCTGACCTGAGAGAAGTGCCATGTTGTCAGCCTGGTGTTGGAGACTTTGTCACAGTTGAGGAGCTGAGGGAAATTGGAGACCTGGTCGTCCATCAGACAGCGTGTTTCGTCCCCTGTACTGCCCAGAGCGCCGAGGAAAAAATGGCCCTCCTTGGTGTACCGACCCAACTAAAGGAACAGGGATACACGACTGTGAATGGCTGGTCAAGGGTTATCAACAACACTATATGTGTTCTCCCCTGTACTGGCCAGAGCACCCGGAAGAACTCTCCCTCTTTGATGTACTAACACAACTGGTAGGAGAGACACAGGGAGACCAAATTAAGTGGTGAATGGTAAAGGACTATCAACAACAACTAGGTGTGTCCACCTCAACTCAACTGGGAAGAACACACAGATAGACAAGTTACAGTAAGTAGTACATGGCTAAAAAGTTATCAAATATTTTTATTTCACAAACGCTAACAAATTATTTTCTGACACTGAAGTCTGGTAGATTGTTTCGACTGCAGTTGTTGTATTGCGTTTCCTGCAGAGCAAGTTGTTTCTATTTTTTTAAATCAATTGAAATTATTTGTGATATGATATTATATCCACTCTCATTCAAAGTGGGTCTTAAAAAAAATGCATTAACATGATATGATTGAGACATTTTGACTGCATATTTTATTTTGACTGTAGAACCTGTCATGATATCCCCTACATTTGTATGCGACAGGGGCAAAGGACTACATTCTGTTTTTTTTAAAGTTCCTCTGCAGATTTTGCTCTCACAGCTGCAAGGCATAGTGCCTCTCTAGTGAACCTAGAATGTCCCAAATAGCACCCTATTTCCTATATAGTGCAATACTGTTGGTCAAATGTAGTGCACTAAGTAGGGAATACTGTAAACCTAGTTTAATCGGTTACCTGAGGTCCCATTCCGTGACAGGGGTGCAGGGTGGCCGTGTGGTTTACCTTCTCTCCCTGGTCCATACACAGATGGGTCGCTTTGCTACTACGAATCTACAGGGAGCGAGGGAGAGAGAAAGGAGAGAGAGCGAGAGGGTGATAGAGGAGGTAGAGAGAGAAAAAGACAAAGACAAAGAGAAAAAAGGGTGGGAAACTTTTTATGGGGGGAAAAGGCTACTTGGCTGCTAAAAGCATATTATGAGTGTTTGATGAGTGTTTAGTAAAATGTTGTATATAGGCCCTGTTGCTAGTAAAACTCACCTCCCCATAAAAGAGAGTGTTGTTGTACCTCCTCATCTCTGGATAGACGTTGTCCAGGTACCACTCAAAGTTCTTACAATGCAGAGACTTCCTCAAGGCTACCCTCTGAGAAATGTCCCCATAGTCTATCCCATGGTTCTGGAACAGGGAGTGGTTGATTACAGATTGTGTCCCAAATGGCACCCCAAAGTAGCCTCGTGAGCCATCCTGATCTCGCAAGTTTACAATAATGGTTCGCTGTAAGGAATACCAGGTGGCCCGCGAGGCTAACACCGTAGGGCTCTGGTCAAAAGTATTGCACTATATGGGGAATGGGGTGCCATTTGAGACGCACACACAATTACAAATATGTAACATTAGCAATGAAATGGATGGTGTACATATACTGCATAATGTAGTTAGGATAATGAAGAGATTAATTGAAATAGACTAGTGAAAATCTACCGTTCAAAAGTTTGGTGTCACTTAAAAATGTCCTTGTTTTTGAAAGAAAATCACATTTTTTGTCCATTAAGATAACAAAATTGGTCAGAAATACAGTGTAGACATTGTTATTGTTGTAAATGACTATTGTAGCTGGAAACGGCCGATTTCTTTATGGAATATGTACGTGCGTATGTAGGCCCATTATCAACAGCATCACTCCTGTGTTCCAATGGCACGTTGTGTTAGCTAATCCAAGTTTATCATTTTAATTGATCATTAGAAAAACCTTTATCAATTATGTTAGCACAGCTGAAAACAGTTGTCCTGATTAAAGAAGCAATTAAACTGGCCTTCTATAGACTAGTTGAGTATCTAGAGCATCAGCATTTGTAGGTTTGATTACAGGCTCGAAAGGGCCAGAAACAAAGACCTTTCTTCTGAAACTCGTCAGTCTATTCTTGTTCTGAGAAATGAAGGCTATTCCATGCGAGAAATTGCCAAGAAACTGAAGATCTCATACAACGCTGTGTACTACTCCCTTCACAGAACAGCGCAAACTGGCTCTAACCAGAATAGAAAGAGGAGTGGGAGGCCCCGGTGCACATCTGAGCAAGAAGATAAGTACATTGGAGTGTCTAGTTTGAGAAACAGACACCTCACAAGTCCTCAACTGGCAACTTCATTAAATAGTACACACAAAACACCAGTCTCAACATCAACAGTGAAGAGGCGACTCTAGGAAGCTGACCTAGGCAGAGTTGCAAAGAAAAATCCATATCTCAGACTGGCCAATAAAAATAAAATATTAAGATGGGCAAAAGAACACAGACACTGGACAGAGGAACTCTGCCTAGAAGGCCAGCATCCCGGAGTCGCCTCTTCACTGTTGACGTTGAGACGGGTGTTTTGCGGGTACTATTTAATGAAGCTGCCAGTTGAGGACTTGTGAGGCGTCTGTAATCAAACCCACAAATGCTGATGCTCCAGATACTCAACTAGTCTAAAGTACACCAGTTTTATTGCTTCTTTAATCAGACAACAGTTTTCAGCTGTGCTAACAGAATTACAAAATGGTTTTCTAAAGATCAATTAAAATTATAAACTTGGATTAGATAACACAACGTGCCATTGGAACACAGGAATGATGGTTGCTGATAATAGGCCTATGTAGATATTCCATTAAAATCAGCCGTTTCCAGATACAATAGTCATTTACAACATTAATAATGTCTACACTGTATTTCTGACCAATTTGATGTTATTTTATAATGGACAAAAAAAATGCTTTTCTTTAAAAACAAGGACATTTCTAAGTGACCGCAAACTTTTGAATGGTAATGTATATACGCAAAACTGATCATAGATCAGTGTATAGGGTTCAACTTCACCTGACTCCCTGACCTGGAGTTCTATCTGAACATACATGTTCATATGCCCTCCCAAAAATGACTTCAAATCAGTATGTAGGAGAAACTAACCTCCATTGGAATGTTCCAGGCCAGGTAGACTTGGGACTTAAACTGGTCCATCCAGACCTCGGCCACACGCAGGGCATTACGCCGCGTGCTGGAGGCTATGTTGCTGTGGTAGGGCTTCTTCATCCTGGCGATGTGAGCCACTCTGGAGCAGGGCAGCACCTCCATACTGCCCCCACACAGCCACACCTGGTAGTGCATGTTGGTGGAGAAATAGTATGAGAACAGAGCACATACCTTCACACACAACAAATGTTCTGCAGGTCTAACACAAATAATTAAGAAAGCAAGAAGACAAACACACAAACAAACAACCCAATGCTTAGCTCTACTCAAAGAACCACAATTACATACTTGCTGAAATCAGACAAAAGACAATACAGGATACAGAATGCACTATTCACACACTAGTCACCCTGCCTCTCGCCATCCTAACATACAAAATCTGCATCCTAAATGGCACCCTATTCCCTTTATAGTGCACTACTTTTGACCAGAGCCCAATTATGCTCAGCCTTCACAGAGAAATGGGTGCCACACAAACCTTGATCCCCAGTTCGATGTTCTCTCCTCCGTAGACGTCCATGCCAGAGTCCAGCAGCCCCAGGTGCCCAAAGTACTCCCGGTTGACCACGAAGGAGCAACCAATCATTGCAGGAGTTCTGAGGGGGGAAGGGTGATTCTGTTTTCCTTATTTTGGCAATTGGGTTCTCTATGTTCAAGTGTTTTAGTTGTGTGTATGTATGTATGTGTGTGTACGCATGCCTGTGTGTGTGTATATGCGTGCCGGTGTGTGTGTGTAGCCTACCTAATGGGTGCGGAGGTGTCCCCGTCATCCCACCACTGTTTGGGGGGGTTGATGTACATGCACCACAGCTCCCAGTTGTAGCCATGGCCAGAGTTCTCGTAGCGCTCCAGCTCAAAAGTCTCGTGTTTGATGTTATCGATGGAGGGCAGGATGATCCTCTTGTGGTCCTCTTTGATTCTGATCAGAACCGGCTCAGCCCTGACATAGAGACAGAAAGATTGGGCCGGAGATCTACTGTCTCCTCTCTCCCTCTGCCTCCCTAATCCTCCAAGTCAGTTCCCCTAGTTCTTCTGAGTTGAGTTGAGTCAAGTTGAGTCAGAAGCAGCTCCCTGTGTAGTGTGTAGTTTTTCTGTGTATTTGTGGGCCCTGGTCAACTCTAGTGTATACATAAGGAACATACCAACACCGTGACTGTACTTGAATACTAGGCCTACTTTTAATACTGTCAGTTGATAAAAGCTTATGGCAATTCAGTTCTTTAGACTATTATTCCAAATATGGTATTGCAGATATTCTAGATGGCTAGAAGTAGTATGCAATTCTTTCAGCTGGAAAATCTCACATTGCTGCTTGACCAACTGCTGAAGTATTCCTTCTGATCCCCCCCTTTAAGTCAAAGTTTATTAAACCATCGATCCCAACAACTGAATGTTCAAGTTGAAACCCACACATACACTCACCAGGAGGGTGTGAACTCAACGTGGGCATCGAAGAAACCCGTCACCTCACTACTGGCTGCCTTCCAGCCCTCGATGCGGGCACGGATCAGTCCCTCTCGCTTCTGGTTCCTCACGATTTTCACCATACCTGGGTAACGCTTGTTTACATAATCCTCCAACGGCCCTTTCAGTTGTTCTGGGACACAACCAAATATAACTAAGCAACACACACAGACAAACATAAGCAAGCAGACACACACAGAAGCACACCCACAAACACTTTCAGAAAAACACTTAAGCGCATGTGCACACACACACACACACAGAGAAGAGATGTATCTGTTTTCATGGGCCCCAGCGTTGCAGTGCTTTCTAACAGTCTCACAACAACACCAGGGAGATTTGGGTGCTTCCTGAGCTATTGCTTCTGCGCTATGAGCTTTTTCCCCCTGGACACACTCTCAGAACCCCCACAGCCCTCACTCAAACACACACTGGCAGATCTGCTCAATAGTATGCAAATGGAGTCCATTGGCTCCTACATGAACGAGCACATCTTCATGCTTGTGATATTTTTAAATGTGGGTAAAAAGAGAAATTAAAGTATTATCTGAGTTTAGACCATGTCATTCACGCCCGCCTGCCGAACACCTGCCCTCGCCGTCGTTAGCAGAACTGCGAGGAAATAGTGCCCGACAGGTGAGGGCGATGGACACTGTCTACCGATTGACATTGCCTCCCCAGCAGGCGGGAGGCTGGGGCGACACCATGTGCCAGCTAACTAGCTCGCTTGTTAACGAGACCGTGTGCTAGCTTGCCAGTTAGCTAGCACACAGTGTCGCCCCCCACCTCCCTCCTGCTGTGTGCCGGAGAAAACCGTGCCTGACAGTCGGGGGCGAAGGACACTACCGCTAGCACAGCAGGGGGGAGGATGGAGGGACACTGTGTGCTAGCTAACTAGCTAGCTTGCTAGTTAGTGACACAGTGTGCTATCTTGCTAGTTAGCTAGCACACGGTGTTGCCCCCGCCTCATGTGTACCAGAATAGCTGGCACACAGTGTCCTTCGGTCCCGCCTGCTGAACACCTGCCCTTGCCGTCGTTACCTGAACTGTGGAAAAACAGTGCCCGATAGGCGGGGGTGAAGGTCACTGTCTACCGGTGTACGGCTAGCTAGCTACCATTGTCACCCCTGCCCCTTCTGTGGGGTTTATCGGCGGCTGGGATCCAACATTATTGTGCATTAATGCTACCTACTATACTGGAACGCCCCTGCCTCCAGCCTGTCCTAGCTTAAACATTTACAAATAGTATAAAAAGACGTTCCTGCAGATGCAGGTATGTCCACATGCAGGAACGCCCTTCTCGATGTGCTGACGGATGTGCAGTGCATGTGTGGCTGAGAGAAGACTTATGCAGACAGTAAGAGGGTGTGTGCTATGTGTTTGCATGCCTCTCAATCTCAACCACTGCAATATCTTATGTCCCCCCTCCATGATGGATTGCTGGCCCTCTGCCATCCTGCCGTGCCAGGAACGTGGGGGAAATTGAACCATTTTTCTCTCCTTTTTCTCTTTCACTCTCTGCCCCTCACTTTCTACTAAACTCTTCCACCCTCACTCTCTCCCTCTACCCACATCTCTCCCTCTTCCTTTCTAAATCCACCATTCTGTGCCTATAATTGTCTCTCTTCCTCTCTCTAACCACCTCTCTCTCTGCTCACTGCTTACTCTCTTCACAATTGTCCCTCTCCTTGGATGGATTTTGTCAAACAGACATCTTCTCTTGCCTTGATCTGGCTGTTCTGTCTGTGCAGCAAAACAGCATGTTGGACAAGGATGTCTTTATAAAGCATAGAATATAATTAAATTAAATGCATAAACAAAATGTATATTGTATGAATATGTATATTGGATGTGTGTGTGTGTTCACATGCACTTTCAGGTGTGTGTGTGTGTGCCTATGGCAGTGTGTGTGTGTGTATTTCTCCTCACCGTCGTCGCTGTAGTCGTCCACCAAGATGATCTCTTTGAGGAGGTGAGCCGGTGTGTGATTGACAGCTGAGTGGACGGAGCGGAGGATTACTGACAACGCCTCGTTGACAAAGATGAAGATAAGGGAGATATTTGGAAGATCCCTGGGGAAGCTGGCCTTTTTACACCTGGAGACCACACACACACACACACACACACACACACACACACACACACACACACACACACACACACACACACACACACACACACACACACACACACACACACACACACACACACACACACACAAAGACATATGCAGACACACAGAGAGAGACATACACGCACACATCATTAGCTATTGTCACTAATGACATCAAATATTAATACATCCTTATACATTGTAGATAAAGGCAAACGGTGAGTTCATCATTCAATATTCATGAACATGGTACTTTAACACTCCTATGTAAAGCCAATGACTTAAGTAGCCCTACATAATAATAATAATAATAATATGTGTATAGTTAAGCAATAAGGCATGGAGGGGTGTGGTATATGGCCAATATACCACAGGTAAGAGCTGTTCTTATGCACGACGCATCGCAGAGTTCCTGGACACAGCCCTTAGTCATGGTATATTGGCCATATACCACAAACCCCCAAAGTGCCTTATTGCTATTATAAACTGGTTATCAACATAATTAGAGCAGTAGAAATAAATGTTTTGTCATACGCGTGGTATACGGTCTGATATACCATGGCTGTTAGCCAATCAGCAATCAGGGCTCTAACCACCCAGTTTAAAATATAATGTAGCCCGCCCTTATGGCAGAGGGCTCATGTAAAGTACTACCTAACATTCCAGTGTAGGTTTCCAAGTTTATCACCACCATGCAAGCTGCTTCTTCTCCAAGTCTCTTCTGTACATGTTGATGATGAGCTGACACACACCCCCTCTCCCTAGCCTCACAGCAAGTACACTGTGGGAGAGAGCGATAGGAAGTCTATTTTTACTTTAGCATTTGTTATAACGAGAGCCAGCCCTAATGAGAGGAAGTGAGGAATCTGTGGCTGGCTATGTCCTAATAGTTCAAAGTGGCTTTTGTTTTGAAGTTTTTACTCTTCGACAATGTGTCGGTATCTATCCTTCCTCTTATCGCCTTTCCCTCAACTGTGCTGGTCTTAAAGAATTGGACAGTTGAGAGCAAGTCAGCAGTCACTTTCGACTGCTGAGATACATCCAAAGAATTGTGATACAGTACATCTAAGTAAGTAAGGAAAGGATTGGATGATGTTAGACAATTTCATAGCTCTAACTCCTAGCTCTTTCTGCTGCAGAGCATAGAGAGAGATACCCAATAGAGAGAAGCCTTCCATTGTAGGAGGTAGCTAGACGATACTGTTCTGTTAACAAGCAAAGATATACCAGAAAGAGAAGGCTCCCATTCTAATGTGTTACCATACAAAGAGAAATCACATTCTACATGCATCATGGTCCTCTTAGAGCTCGAAATAGAGAAACTAAATTACAAATGCGTGTGTCTGTGTGTTAGTAGATGTGAGTGTGGGTGTGTTCCCATTCCCTGCGGCTGCCGCCGGGTGTGTATCACAGCTGGTGGTAGAGCAGAGCTGGGGCGAGGGAGTTCTCATAAGGGGCTTTCAAATGGGGTCTGCCTGCTAACCAGCACAGCATTGGGGACAGATATAAATGTCTCTTTAGAAAAGTCTCTAAAAGAGCTGCACTAATGCTAATGTTCAAACATAAATTTGTTTCTGTGTGCTGATGGGTTGTGTACACGCACAAACATAATGTGTGTGTGCGCGCACTTCCGACGTGCGTCCAAGTGTCAATTGCCACATTAGACTTCATCACAAATAAGACTGCAAAAAAACATAAAAGAAAGAGGGATTAGGCTACAGAGATAATAATAGATGGTTTTAAGAATATTGTATTTGTTTTAACACAAAGCTAAGTGGTGCCAAAACAATAACATCTACTGTCATAGCTTTAATCATGACTCTCTGACCATGGCAACAATCCAGTAGCAGCGAAACAACTAACAGAGCAAAGTATACACTACCATGTTTATCACTTGTGATTAGATCATGAGCCCAAGATATGGCTGAGATCCAGAGATGGGTATCAAATAAAACAAAGTGCAAACACACACAGACTAATGCTTGCAACTTGCAGCTTACAAATGTAATGTTTTGACACAATCCTATGTCAAAGCCTGGATTGGACTTTGAGAAAACATAAAAGCACATGAAAATTGTAGCGGGTCTATCGTACTGAAACACGGTTGTCAGCTGAGCTATAGTAAGAGTGGCCCTGGTCAAAAGTGATGCTGCACTATATAAGGAATAGAGTGCTGTTATGGGCCAAAAAGAGTGCAATATAGGGTGCCGAAAACTTACTTGCTAGGCCGGAAGTCTGGTATGGACCGGTCCAGTGATATCTTTTGGCTGAGGTAAGCATTGTATCCATATTTCTCCCTCAGTACTTTGGCATCAGCCTCTTCTTTTGAGGCTAGGGTGGCGGGGAAACCCCCTTTACCTCGCCCCCCAAAACCCTCGATCAACCCCAGGGACTTGGACAGACCTGGAGTTCACAGTCAAGAAAAGGTCACTATGCTATAACACATTTGCTTCGTTGTTTTGAGAATCATTGACTTTTAACAGAGGTACAGTAGCTGTATACTATATATGTCCCAAATGGCACCCTATTCACTATATAGTGCACTAACCTGTGGGCCCTGGACAGAAGTAGTAGTACACTAATTATAGAGTGCCATTTGGGAGGATACTAAGCATCAACCAATGTAAATAACAGCAATCGTGGTAGGTTTTGAGTGACATACAAAGTAACCAATGAGCCATAGTCATTGTTTTTAAGTGGGTAGGCTAAAGTGCTAAAGAGTCATAGCCTACCATTAAGCTGTCTGTAAACCACGTCCTCCAACGACCCGAGTCTCTTTAGCAATACTTCATGACTGATGCTCAAACCTTGAGCAGTGCCGTTAGATCGTGATTGTCTTTTCACATCTTCCTGACCGATGGTTTTTGCTACTCGGGTGTGGGTGCACTTGGTCCAAAGTGTCATGAACCCCGCAACCGCAACCATGTTCAGCACCAATAACACTCTCCATCTTCTTAACACAAAAGCCATTAAAGTTGTTGATGTCCGGGATCTAAATTGCAGTATTTTTGGAACGATTCAGGACAAATTCAGGAGTCCTCCTTGTTGCGATGTGCAATAAGGTTCAATGTAAATGTGTGCAGATGAAGGCATTTTTTGTATGTGTATACCGTAGGCGACATTCCAACTGGAGAAGCTGGTGCTGCAAATCAACAGTAGATAATTGCTACAGTATGATCAAATTGAACTGTGTGCGCATTGATAGGCTAGGCTACTATCTGCCGGACGTTTAACAGAGAAACAAAGCTGATACATAGGCTCTATTTCAGATTTCGATTGCTCATATTCTAACATAATTTAGGCTAATTACAAAATGTCAATAATAAGCTTTAACCACCTACCATTTCGCATTGGATCAATTTTTAGCCTGCGTCTTAGTTCGGGGTAATTTTGGAGCCTGGTCATGGACTCTCATACGTGACTTCTCTGTTTAAAATGTATTGTTAGAAGATCAAGCGTAGAAGATGTTAGACACTAGCATATCTTCAGTTTTGAAGAGTCCGTTTTCTTAAATATTTAAAGAGTCAGAAGGCTATCTCAAGTCTGTCTTTCTTTCTTTCTTTGCATCCAGCAGAAGTGGGCTATGACGCGTTTGAGGACAGCCGCTGTCTGTCTCTGACCTCGGATCTTCAAAATCATAGCAGATAAACACTGACCACATAAAACGCCTATCCCATGTTTAAGCATTCTCTGTGCGGCTTTGATCCTCCACGTGTAGGAAAAATAATTGTGAGACGTTTTGAGCGGTGCATTGCACGAATAGACTGCTACACAGCCAGCCAGCCTAAAATATAACCGTCCGCATAATGCAGCTGCGCGGATGAAAGAAACCTCAAATGCAGAACATAAATGCGGATGAAATCATTCTAAGCGAGGTGTCGTCTCACATTCGGACTATTCAAAGTAATGCAAAACGTTGTTTGCTTTTTTTACCTATACCAGTATTCTCGCCGTTTTCTTATTTTGTCGTGTTATCTAATTTTGCCGAATTATTCCAATGTGCTAGCTAGATAGCGCTTAATAATGGCACGCAGGAAAACAGGGAATGGAGCTCCTAGGAAGAGATTTGTTTTGAGCGTGCCTGGTTAGTGTGCCAGTCAGTCACACAGTGAAGAAAGCAGTTCGTTGATGCAGACGGGTGGGTGGGCTGAGTTGACTCGCACCAATTATCTGCAATTATGGTGCATTCAAATCATATTTTGTCTGAAACTTTCCTCCCATGATTATTGTAAGCTACTACTGTAAGCCTATGTCCCAACTGAAATAATGCATTTGAAATAGCATAAAACTGATATAATGAACAACATTTCCCCCACTTCTATCTTCCTAAAATTTTCAAATAACACATAGGCCTACCAATTTTACAATTACAAATCTTATCAGAATACTGAAATCGTTTTTATTCTGCTATTTAAATGTAATTATTGCACGCTTAAAAAAGCGAGCACGGGCTGTGGATCTGACTTTTCTGGACCACTCTTCCCGACAGCTAAAGGTCCCAAAGCTTCTGTGCATGTGGTCTTCTATGAATAGCTTTCATAATGTTAGCTGTCACGTTAGCTAGCTATTTGTTGTTCAGAAGAAGGAACGTAAACGTTAGAAATCCGGGTTTGACCGTTGTATGAACAAGCTACTTAGCTAACATTAGCTAATTTTATGCCCTAACTAGGCAGAACTAGGTTGTTATTGTTTACTGAACAATATTCTGCCCCATATATTGTATATCGTTTACATAAAGCCAACATTGCTTTACACTCATTAAACTAAGTTTCCAATCTAGATCCGTTTTCTCACTTTTGTTAGAATGAACTAGCTAGCTCCGTTGACCTTAGGTAGCTAGCTAGGTAACTAAGGACGTTGACCTGTCAAGACGAGATGTCACGACGACGAACCAGTGTTGCCAACTCCTCAGTAAGGAAAGTAGCTATTGGCTGTCCTAAAAGTCTCTAGAAGTCACTGAATGATGTCATCACATAATTTGCATAATTGGCCATGTGCATATAATTGTGATGGATGCTGTCGGAGAGAGTAATAACGTCTTGGGAGAGGCAAAAAGTGAGTAAAAAACACACCCTAAATATGTTTAGAACTACAAATGGAGGGGTGAACATCTCCTGCTCTGACTGCAGCTGGGATGGACTGCTGCACGAGGACTGGGCTGACTGTGAGTGCATTGGGACAGGGGTGGTGCCCACAGCAGCACCCGCTGCTCATTGAGAAGAGTAAGAACGATACGTGCTTTCACGTCAGAGTCTCCAAATGTCTCCAATAACACCTACAAACAAGCAAGGTTTCTGGCTCTCACAGACCTGTAACTTGTTCTTTAAGAGGCTCCTCTGTCCTCCACTCGTTAACTGTATTAATGGCACCTGTTTGAACTTGTTATCAGTATAAAAGACACCTGTCCACAACCTCAAACAGTCACACTCCAAACTCTACTATGGCCAAGACCAAAGAGCTGTCAAAGGACACCAGAAACAAAATTGTAGACCTGCACCAGGCTGGGAAGACTGAATCTGCAATAGGTAAGCAACTTTGTTTGAAGAAATCAACTGTGTGAGCAATTATTAGGAAATGGAAGACATACAAGACCACTGATAATCTCCCTCGATCCACGCAAGATCTCACCCCGTGGGGTCAAAATGATCACAAGAACGGTGAGCAAAAATCCCAGAACCACACGGGGGGACCTAGTGAATGACCTGCAGAGAGCTGGGACCAAAGTAACAAAGCCTACCATCAGTAACACACTACGCCGCCAGGGACTCAAATCCTGCAGTGCCAGACGTGTCCCCCTGCTTAAGCCAGTACATGTCCAGGCCCGTCTGAAGTTTGCTAGAGAGCATTTGGATGATCCAGAAGAAGATTGGGATGATCCAGATCGAGGGAGATTATCAGTGGTCTTGGATGTCTTCCATTTCCTAATAATTGCTCCCACAGTTGATTTCTTCAAACCAAGCTGCTTACCTATTGCAGATTCAGTCTTTCCAGCCTGGTAAAAATAGGCATGAATGACCAGTACCAAAGGAAATTGCAGAATGGCACAAAGTTCTGTATCCGATCTTCAAGGAAAATAAGATTGAAAGGATACGTGAAGCTCGCATAGTCGATCAACTGTATATTGATAACCAAATGTTCAGAGATATAAAGACTACTCCATGGCTATTCTAAATATTACAACGTTCGCATAGAGGAATCGAATAATAGAACACACAATACTAGACATGTCAAGGAGTTAGGAGTGGTGGGTGCGGAGTCAGGCGCAGAGAGCAGAGGTTTAGGGAAAAACGTATTTATTCCGGTAAGACAGGTCACGCCAAAAACAACAGGCGAAATAATGACCGACTCAAACAGGACACCAAACAGTCTGAAAAATTAACAAACTGTTCAACGTTGCCCTCTTTGGGTACAGCAAGCACCATCCCCCTCTCCCTGCCTCTCTCTGCTCCTTCAACCAGGATGCTGTGGTCAGTGAGGTCATAAATTCCTCGAAGAGATTATCTCCTCATGGACACAGTATAAGAGACAGAGTGAATTTTCTTAGAGAACAAAGGAATTTCTTCCACCTCACAGAACTTGAGGTCCGAACAAATTTCATGTTCCGGAGAAGGTATAAAAGATCGGTGAAGAATCCAGCTACGAACTAGTCCGTTTGTTACAACTTGGGGTTACAGCTCATGGGAGACGGTGCGGCCACATCCCCATAATGCTGTTTATATAATAGCCTCAGATATGAGGTTTACATCTAATTGTTGTATACGATGAATAACTGAGGATGATACTGTTTGTAAAATTGTGTAATGCGATTTTGGACTGTTTAATGAAGGAAACTCCAATTCCCTTTTGAGTTTAACTAAATCAGAGGACCACCCATGAACCCAGTTAGGGTCAGGCATCCTGGGACAGCCCCTTTTCTGCAATTCTGAATAAAACCCAACTTTGAGAAATTCTCAGGAGACCATGTTTCTCTCAATCACTGGAGGACAAAGGTTGCAGACCATTGCTGAATCTTTTAACCATACCACATGGTTAAACTCTTAGACTATCGATACAGACAGAATAAGAACAAGTCTTTGATATTAATTACTAGTCTGCAGCTAGGAATTCGGTATCATTGAACGTGAAGAACAACAACCGGCGAAACAATGAATGAATGAATGTCACTCTGAACTATCCCCTCTAACCACGACAGACAGACAGAGAGACAGAGAGAGAGAGAGAGAGATTAGGCAGAACATTCATAGAAACATTATCATCTTGGAGAGAGGACGGAAACTCTCCAACAGAAACTAACCTTTCAACAGCGATCAAGACGACACACTGAGCGTAAATATATATATATTGATTGCAATTGTTCCCGAATGAGTGAGCATTCATGTGCAAAGGATTAGCATTTCAATTGTTATAATTATCAACTTTGTAGTGTCTCATCTCAGTTGACCCCCACTTCCCCTTTTGTCCACCAAGCCGCTATACCGGTTTATCCCACTAGGGAAACTCCGTTATCATTTCCTAGTAACTATCTACTGTTTGTTTATGCATTTCTGTGAATTACTTAGTTAGTAAATAAATGATTTAAGACAATTGATGTATGCATGACTAATAGTGAAGACTGGGTTCGTGCAGATAACCAACAATTTACGATGTTTGGAATGAGACTAACGTGAGGTAAAGTAAATAATTCATTAATTCGAAGAGTAATTGATCAGATATAAAATATCTGAAAGGTTATATTAGGAAATTATATAATATTTTCTTTGGTGCCCCGAATTCCTAGTTAATTACAGTTACATGATTAATCAGTTTGATCGCGTAATATTAATTTCAGAGAATAAATGATAAAAACTAAAAGTCTTCATTTAATGATAGTAAAGACACAACAAAACACAACCATCCACAAACAAGAAACAAGCCCGCACAAAAGCAGGCGGGCATAGAAGACTTAAATAGCCCTGAACCAAACCCCAAATGAGAAACAGGTGAAACCTGTGAATCCTCCGACACCAGCCTCAAGGGCGACCCGGAGGGCGAGGCGCAGGGCGATATGGATGGAGGCGATGGAAATCCCTCAGCAGTGATGGATCCAAGATGTCCTCCACCGGTAGCCAGCACCTCTCCTCCGGACCGTACCCCTCCCAGTCTACGAGGTACTGTAGGCCCCTCACCCGGCGTCTAGAGTCCAGAATG
This sequence comes from Oncorhynchus masou masou, assembly GCF_036934945.1. Lineage (NCBI taxonomy): Eukaryota > Metazoa > Chordata > Actinopteri > Salmoniformes > Salmonidae > Oncorhynchus > Oncorhynchus masou. The sequence continues at coordinate 62,688,657 of NC_088220.1, forward strand.
GAACGTACTGTGTCCGGCGGGGGGCGGAGAGACCTCCGGCACCTCACCTTCCTGCAGGGGACCAGCTACCACTGCGGTGGCGGTCAGCGCTCCTCTTCTGCTGCCCACCAGATTGTTTGAGAGATTCTTGGATGGCTCTCCAGGTCTCCTTTGAGCGCTGCACCCATTCCTCCACCGCAGGAGCTTTGGTCTGGCTCTGATGCCACGGTGCCAGGACCGGCTGGTAGCCCAACATGCACTAAAAAGGCGACATGTTTGTGAAGGAGTGACGGAGTGAGTTCTGAGCAACCTCCGCCCATGGGACGTACCTCGCCCATTCTCCTGGCCGGTCCTGGAAATACAACCGCAGAAACCTACCCACATCCTGGTTCACTCTCTCCACCTGCCCATTACTCTCAGGGTGAAAACCCGAGGTCAGGCTGACCGAGACCCCCAGATGTTCCATAAACGCCCTCCAAACTCGGGACTTGAACTGGGGACCCCGATCAGAAACAATGTCCTCAGGCACCCCGTAGTGCCGGAAGACGTGGGTAAACAGGGCCTCCGCAGTCTGTAGGTCTGTAGGGAGACCGGGCAACGGGAGGAAACGGCAGGACTTAGAAAACCGATCCACAACGACCAGGATCGTAGTGTTCCTCTGAGACGGGAGAAGGTCGGTGAGAATATCCACCGACAGATGAGACCACGGCCGTTGTGGAATGGGGAGGGGCTGTAACTTCCTCCTAGGCAGGTGTCTAGGAGCCTTACTCTGAGCGCACACCGAACAGGAGGAGACATAAAGCCTAACATCCTTAGCTAAGGTGGGCCACCAGTACTTCCCTCTAAGACCTCGAACTGGCCTCTCAATACCCGGATGACCCGAAGAGGGTAGCATATGAACCCACTGAATCAATTGGTCATGAACACCAAGCGGCACGTACTGAAGACCCGCTGGACACTGTGGGGGTGCAGGTTCCAACCGTAACCCCCGCTTGATGTCCGCGTCCACCTCCCATACCACCGGCGCCACCAGACATGAAGCTGGAAGGATGGGAGTAGGATCGATGGACTGCTCCTCGGTGTCATAGAGGCGTCAGCCTTCATGTTAAGGGAACCTGGTCTAAAGGAGATGGTGAACCTAAATCTGGTGAAAAACATGGCCCACCTTGCCTGACGAGGATTCAGTCTCCTCGCTGCCCGGATATACTCCAGATTACGGTGGTCAGTTCAGATGAGGAAAGGGTGCTTGGCCTCCTCAAGCCAATGTCTCCACACCTTCAGAGCTTTTACCACAGCTAACAACTCCCGGTCCCCCACGTCATAGTTTCGCTCCGCCGGACCGAGCTTCTTCGAAAAGAAAGCGCAGGGGCGGAGCTTCGGTGGCATGCCCGAGCCCTTTGATAGCACAGCTCCAACCCCAGCCTCGGACGCGTCCACCTCCACTATGAACGCCAAAGAGGGGTCCGGATGAGCCAGCACGGGAGCGTCGGTAAAAAGCGCATTCAGACGACTAAAAGCTCTGTCTGCCTCTGCTGACCACCGTAAACGCGCCGGCCCGCCCTTCAGCGGTGAGGCAATGGGAGCCGATATATCATTGATATACACCACCACACCTGCCCGTGCAGGTCCCTGAGAATCTTGTCTACGAAGGATTGAAAGAGGGCTGGAGCATTCTTCAACCCATACGGCATGACGAGGTACTCATAATGGCCAGATGTGGTACTAAACACGGTTTTCCACTCATCTCCCTCCCGGATACACATCAAATTATACGTGCTCCTGAGGTCCAGTTTTGTGAAAACGCATGCTCTGTGAAATGATCCTACCACCCTAGCGATGAGAGGGAGCGGGTAACTAAACCCCACTCTCATGGAATTTAGACCACTATAATCAATGCACGGACGCAGACCTCCCTCCTTCTTTTTCACAAAAAAAGAAACTCGAGGAGACGGGTGACATGGAGGGCCGAATGTAACCCTGTCCCAGAGATTCAGTCTCCATAGCCACTGTCTCCTCCTGTGACAACGTGTACACGTGACTCCTGGGAAGTGCTGTGTTTACCTGGAGATTTATCGCGCAATCCCCTCGTCGATGAGGTGGTAATTGGGTCACCTTCTTAAAGAAGGCGATAGCCAAATTGACATATTCTGAGGGAATGCGCACAGTGGAAACCTGGTCTGGACTCTCCACCGTCGTGGCACTGATGGAAACTCCTCTACACCTACCTGAACACTCCTCTGACCACCCCTGGAGAGCCCCCTGTTTCCATGAAATCCTAGTAGGAAGGAAGAGACTAATCCGCTCCCCATGATCCCCCTGCGTTACCATGTCCAGTGGAACCGTGGCCTCCCTGACCAGCCCTGACCCTAACGGTCGGCTATCTAGGGAGTGCACTGGGAAGGGTTGATCTATCGGCACCAGCGGAATCCCTAACCTAAGAGCGAGTCCGCGATCCATAAAGATCCCAGCTGCGCCTGAATTGACTAGTGCCTTATGCTGGAGAGAGGGAGAAAACTCAGGGAAAGAGATAGGTAAAAACATGTGACCAACAGGGAGCTCTGAGTGAGTCTGGTGCTGACTCACCTGGGGTGACAGGGAAGTGCCCTGCCTGCCCTCTCGACTCGCAGACGAGCTCCTCCAGCACCGGTCGGCAGTGTGTCCTCTCCGACCACAGCTGGTGCAGGAGGAGCCTCCTCCTCCGGTTCCCCTCGATACGGCCCCCCCTAACTTCATAGGTATTGGAGCGGGAGGGCCAGGAGGTGGGATTAACAGGGCCCGTTCTGGACGCCCACGGGCAGCTTGTCCAGTCGGATCGACATGTCTATGAGCTCGTCGAGGGAGAGCGTAGCGTCCCGACAAGCTAGCTCCCTGCGAACGTCCTCCCGGAGGCTACACCGGTAGCGGTCCATCAGGGCTCTGTCGTTCCACCCCTCTCCAGCGACCAAGGTCCGAAACTCCAGCGCAAAGTCCTGTGCGCTCCTCGTCTCCTGCCTAAAGTGGAACAGCTGTTCACCCGTTGCTCAGCTCTCTGGTGGGTGGGTGAACTCTGGGTAGTGGTCCCTTGCGGAGTCTGGACTATTCCACACCACGTTGGCCCACTCCAGGGCTCTGTCAGACAGGAGACGAGGATGCTCATGCTCTCCTCACCAGAGGGAGTCGGGCGAACTGTAGCCAGGTATAGCTCAAGCTGGAGCAAGAATCCCTTGCGCCCAGACGCCGCTCCATCGTACTCCCTTGGGGGCGCGAGACGAAGAGCGCTGGACCGGACACCGCCGGAGGAGTAGGTTGAGCAGACGGAGGAGGAGCTGGAGGCGAGGTAGGGAGACCACTCCTCTCCCATCGGTCCATTCTCTCCATCATCTGGTCCATCGCTGACCCGATTCTATGGAGGATGGCCGTGTGATGGAGGACACGCTCCTCCATAGATGGGAGAGGGGGTGCAGCTGCTCCTACTGACTCCATGCTAATGGTGCGGGCTTCTGTCACGCTGTCACCGTGCTAAGAGTGGTGGGTGCGGAGTCAGGCGCCGAGAGCAGAGGTTTAGAGAAAACCGTATTTATTCTGGTAAGACAGGTCACGCCTAAAATAACAGGCGAAATAATGACCGACCACACAGGACACCAAACAGTCCGAAAAAATAACAAACACAACCATCCACAAACAGAACAGAGAAACAAGCCCGCACAAAAGCAGGCGGGCATAGAAGGCTTAAATAGCCCTGAACCAAACCCCAAACGAGAAACAGGTGAAACCAATACAGAGAAACAGGTGAAACCAATACAGCTAGTAGGCCGGTGACAATGACCGGAGCGCCGCCTGAACAGGAAGAGGAGCCGGGAAGTGTGACAAGACATGGCAAGGATTGTAATAAAAAAAATATGTAGAAAAGCAATAAAATAAGATTGTTAAAGAAATAAACTACAACTACACTAAAACATTCTAGATGGGGAATGTTGGAAAATAATTAGTTTTAGACTTTCAATTCATAGTATTTCGTAAATTGATAAGACAGCATTAGAAGAAAGGATAATTAGCAAAATAATACATCTTAAAATATAAGGAACTGGAGCACAAAATTATTCAATCAACATGGTAAAACACAGAGGACATAGAAGGCACAGTATGTGGGTGTGTGCGCATGTATTGTGATGGAAGGTGGGGTGTGTGTTTTTGTGTTTGGAAAAGTATGGAGTTAAGTGAGTGAAAAAGGATACAGGTTGCAAATCCAGGAGCTCATGTGTGTTTGTGAGAAGGGGTTATGAGAGAAAGCTTTCAATTTTGTGCAGATATGGGAAATACAGTTTTAAATAAATTATTAATATGTATTTATTTACTGTCCTATCATGATAGAATTGTCCCCAACCCTATACCCACCTGAGAGATCCATACACTAAAGAGAAGTCCTTATCTGTTTTATAGGCTTACTGTAAGTAGCCTATACACAGCCAAATCAGAAAGGTGAATGTGGTCAGAGACCTACTAAAGCAGCACCGCTCCCTCAAGATTCTGAGCCTGCCTGGCAGGGTTGGTCCTACAAAGCCAAAGCCTCTTGATGGGAGAGCATAATATACAAGGAAATTATCAAAGCTGCTAATGAGAATCTTGACGACCTTGTACCCAGCTGGTGGGGATTCTGGTGGGATGCCCTCACCCTGGCAGTGGCAGTGCTGGCAACACTAGCAGCAGTAACCCACGGGGAAGGGGTCACACTCGGACATTCAGAGAGGGGGAATATTATTGTGGCCCTGGTTGCACAAAATCATCAAAGGTCTGACTGCACAGAGATGCTTGGGAATAGGATCACAATGTGTGGGTGTTTCAGGGGAAGGAAGTACACTTATGTTGGAGTCATTATAACTTGTTTTTCAACCACTCCACAACTTTATTGTTAACAAACTATAGTTTTGGCAAGTCGGTTAGGACATCTACTTTGTGCATGACACAAGTAATTTTTCCAACAATTGTTACAGACAGATTATTTAACTTATAAGTCACTGCATCACAATTTCAGTGGGTCAGAAGTTTACATACACTAATAAAAAGAGGAGGAAGGGAAGCGCTACTAAGGTACACAATAGTACATTTTGGTAGATAGAAGGTGCTCTTTGGTAAAAGGGGTAAATTGGTCATCAAAAGGAAAGGAGGACCAAGGCACTCTTCATATAATTAATTTAAATGCCTTTATTAGTATGGCATGTTCAATAGAAACAAAGTTTTTTTTTAAACCGACGCGTTTCGGCTGCATGGCCTTCGTCAGGGAGTACAAAAAAATACATATATATATATAATGTCCTCTTTTGAACAGCTTTTCCAATTAGCCCTAATTGGAAGAGGGAGTGGTTACAAAATTGATTGGACACACCTAGTAAGCAATACTATACATATTAAAGGGTGAAATACTGTAGCTAAGTTATCATAAAAATACAACTCCAAGCTAGAAGTATCAGAAGACTAAAAGGTAGTTCTAACCTTAAATATGACTGGGAGAAGTATCAAAAATAAGAAAGTAATATATTCCACAGTACACTAGAACACAGCAAAACATGAACAACAACAGTCTAACCATAGCTGAGGGCAATTGAGCAACATGTCCACTGGATGACAGCAAATGGACCCATCACAACCCTACAGGAAGGGTGAGAAATCCATATCTTCATTTAAACCAGGGTATTTAGTGGCCTGTAATTTGTAAATCCATATCTTCATTTAAACCAGGGTATTTAGTGGCCTGTAGTTTGTAAGTCCATATCTTCATTTAAACCAGGGTATTTAGTGGCCTGTAGTTTGTTAATCCCAAAACTTTCCCTTTGGTTTAACTGTTAAAGACGGCCCCCTTTTCTAATAGAGGCCTGAATATGATCAATACCCATAGCTTGTAGGGAGGCAGGGTTGCCATGGTGTAGGGACTTGTAGTGCCTTGCCATGGGGTAGTCTTCATTGCCTACCTGTATGGCGTACTTGTGTTCCGCTAAGCGGTCTTGAAGGTGTCTCTTTGTCCGTCCAATGTAGAACACCTTTCACTGTGGACATTCCAATCTATAGATGCCATGAGTGGTTTTACAATTAATTAAATGCTTGACGTAATACTCTATTTTGGAAGCTGTGTCAACAAAATACTACTTCTGTGCAATATCTTTGCAATAATCAGGGAGTCAGGGTAGCCTAGTGGTTAGAGCATTGGACTAGTAACTGGAAGGTTGCAAGTTCAAATCCCTGAGCTGTCGTTCTGCACCTGAACAGGCAGTTAACCCTAGGCCATCATTGAACCTAGGCCATCATTGAAAATAAGAATTTGTTCTTAACTGACTTGCCTAGTTAAAAATATATATATATTACTGCAATGGTTACATTTAAAGGAGCCCTTGGGTTTTTGTCCCCACCATATAATCCATCAAAGAAATGGTTATTTGAAGGATCCAAAATGAAGTTGTTTACCCAAGTACAAACCAGCATAGGAAGGGTTGTAGCTCCCATGGCACACCCTTTGACCTGTTTAAAAATACAGTCCTGAAAGATAAAGATGTTATGATTAAGAATCCATTCAGTCAGTGAGACAATGAATTCTGTAGGAGGCATCTCAGTCTCAGGCTGGGTAGTCAAGACATGGCACATAGCTGCCAAACCTTGTTCATGCTCAGTGGTGGTGTGTATAGACTCCACACCCATGAGGACTAAAAAGGAAGCTGTACTTATATTGTTCTATTCCTTAATTTTGTTCTTGTATCTTGAAGATAGGCTGGGAGTGATGTCAGAAATAAAGTAATCAATGTACTTAGAGATGGCAGACCAGTCATTAGTGGTAATGAAAGTCATTAGTGGTAATGAAAGTCTGACAGAACCCATCTCTAAGTACATTGATTACTTTATTAAGCCTTTTCTGACGCACACACCCTTGTGGGGCCCCAGTGTTGAGGATCAGCGAAGTGGAGATGTTGTTTCCTACATTCGCCACCTAGAGGCGGCCCGTCAGGAAGTCCAGGACCCAATCGCACAGGGCAGGGTTGAGACCCAGGGCCTCAAGTTTAATGATGAGCTTTGAGGGTTCTATGGTGTTGAAAGCTGAGCTGTAGTCAATGAACAGCATTCTTACATAGGTTTTCCTCTTGTCCAGATGGGACAGGGCAGTGTGCAGTGTGATGGCGATTGCATCATCTGTGGACCTATTGGGGCAGTATGCAAATTTCAGTGGGTCTAGGGTGACAGGTAAGGTGGAGGTGATATGATCCTTGACTAGTCTCTTAAAGCACTTCATGATGACAGAAGTGAGTGCTACCGGTCGATAGTCATTCAGTTCAGTTACTTTTGCCTTCTTTGGTACAGGAACAATGGTGGCCATCTTGAAGCATGTGGGGACATCAGGCTGGGATAGGGAGAGATTGAATATGTCTGTAAATACACGAGCCGGCTGGTCTGCGCATGCTCTGATGACGCGGCTAGGAATGTCATCTGGGCCGGCAGCCTTGCAAGGGTTAACTCGTTTAAAAATGTTCTACTCATTTTGGCCACGGAGAAGGAGAGGGAGGGCCCATCAAGCGCTATGATGAAACTGGCTCTCATGAGGACCGCCACAGGAAAGGAAGACCCAGAGTTACCTCTGCTGCAGAGGATACATTCATTACAGTTACCAGCCTCAGAGTAACAGACACATCTGTAACAGACACATCTCAACATCAACTGTTCAGAGGAGACTGTGTGAATCAGGCCTTCATGGTCGAATTGCTGCAAAGAAGCCACTACTAAAGGACACTAATAATAAGAAGAGACTTGCTTGGGCCAAGAAACACAAGTAATGGACATTCGACCGGAAATCTGTCTTTTAAATGTTTGGTTCCAACCGCTGTCTCTTTGTGAGACGCAGAGTAGGTGAACGGATGATCTCTGGAACGTATGACGTGTGGTTCCCACCGTGAAGCATGGAGGAGGAGGTGTGATGGTGAGAGGGTGCTTTGCTGGTGACACTGTTGGTGATTTATTTAGAATTCAATGTACACTTAACCAGCATGGCTACCACAGCGTTTTGCAGCAATACATCCAATCTGGTTTGCGCTTAGTGGGACTATCATTTGTTTTTCAACAGGACAATGACCCAACACACCTCCAGGCTGTCTAAGGGCTATTTGACCAAAAGGGGGAGTGATAGTAAAAATAGTAAAAAATAAAGAAACAACCTTGAATGAAAAGGTATGTATAAACTTTTGACTGGTACTCTAAATATTTTATTTTTTATTATTTATTGCCTGTTTTGCATGTTATGTTGGCATTAATACGTGTCACATATAATTTTGCAAACAATGTAAAAAAAAAAGGTACAAAAATAATTGATTTGATAAAGCCGCATACAAACTTGGTCTCTTTTTCGCTTTCTTGAGTAATGCAGCTCCAAAATGCAGGTGTTTCAGCCTAGCTCAGGACTATCTGTGGTGTTGGGGCAGCCATCGTAAAATGTTGAGCATAGGGGTTGGTAATGTTCTCTAGTTGCGCCGTGATTGCCTCAGTGTTCTGCCACTCATGGGGACACTATGTTACCGCAAAATCTACAGGAGGAGCTTGAAAAATTCAAGAAGGCTCAAGGTTATTGGCCACAGAACAAAATATATTAAATCAGGTTGTATCTACAGTAGCTTTGATTGGACTGGTCATGTCAACATCATAAGATTCAAAATCTTAGCTAGCAAGATAGCAGTCATCATCATTAATAAAGTCGACAATCTACTAGCAAATCTACTGGCATTAAATAGTATCCACAAAAATCAGTCTCAACGTCAACAGTGAAGAGGAGAATCCAGGATGCTGGCCTTCTAGGCAGAGATCCTCTTTCCAGTGTCTGTGTTCTTTTCCCATCTTAATATTTTATTTTTATTGGCCAGTCTGAGATATGGCTTTGTCTTTGCAACTCTGCCTAGAAGGTCAGCTTCCCGGAGTCGCCTCTTCAGTGTTGACGTTGAAACTGGTGTTTTGTGTGTACTATTTAATGTAGTTGCCAGTTGAGGACTTGTGAGGTTTCTCAAACTAGACACTCTAATGTACTTGTCCTCTTGCTCAGTTGTGCACTGGGGCCTCCCACTTCTCTTTCTATTCTGGTTAGAGCCAGTTTGCGCTGTTCTGTGAAGGGAGTAGTACACAGCGTTGTACGAGATCTTTAGCTTCTTGGCAATTTCTTGCATGGAATAGCCTTCATTTCTCAGAACAACAATAGACTAAAGTTCTTCATTTTGAGCCTGGAATCGAACCCAAAAATGCTGATGCTCCAGACACTCAACTAGTCAAAAGAAGGCCAGTTTTAATGCTTATTTAATCAGAACAACAGTTTTCAGCTGTGCTAACATAATTGTGAATGGGTTTTCTAATGATCGATTAGGCTTTTAAAATTATAAACTTGGATTAGCTAACACACAACGTGCCATTGGAACACAGGAGTAATGGTTTCTGATAATGGGCCTCTGTACGCCTATGTAGCTATTCCATTAAAAATCAGCCATTTCCAGCTACAATATTGATTTACAACATTAACAACGTCTGCAATATATTTCTGATCAATTTGATGTTATTTTAATGGACACATTTTTTAAATTTTCTTTCAAAAACCAGGACATTTCTAAGTGACCCCAAACTTTTGAATGGTAGTGTATATTGACTACGTCTGTCCTAGCTCACTCATTAATATCTTAAGCGAAATTACGGATTGCCTCTTATCTGCTCGTCGTCCCTTTATGCTATAGTTTGTACATCTCATTTGTCAGTTGAAACCACATTGGTTAAGGCAAGTCAGCCATATCATCTATGTTTTTTTAAAGGCAGTAAATGAGTGAATTAACTGTTTTGCTGCTAGACAAGGCTCTGCTGAAAGCCAGGTGTAGCAGTATTAAGGTGTAGGGACTGCAGTAGGCCCTAATCTTTTGTGGGCACCGTTTGTCACCATTATAGTGCAATTTAATGTAATGTTTAGTGTTGTGTTGTGAAGTGGCTTTGCTGGCATGCATCCCCAAATAATGTGTGGAGTTTGTCCCACCAAGATTTACATGCTAAAATCGCCACTGCACACACATACACACACATAAGCACACAGGGAACTACAGTGAAAGAAAAGTACAAAGTCTTGGAGATAATCAGAAGTGTGAGGAGGGGGTCTGGAGGGGGGATAACTCCATGGCTGGGAGGGATTGCATGAGATTGTCCTATAATTAGTGTATAATCCGGAAACATTGTTGAGTCATCATCACCCAAGTCTACAAGTCTTGCACCCTAGTGATAACACTGCACTATCATAAAGTTGGCCCTAAACATACTCTATTCTCCCCAATCAGCAGAATGTTCAGAGTATGATGCCATATTGTCTCTGAGTGGATCTCACTGGATCATCTCAGTGAGTGAATGGGTTGGATTTGGAGTCACTGCTTTAGAACAAAAGGTGCAAGTCTTTCTCCATGTTAAACATACACTGGAAACACATAGTGACATTTTGGTCAACCATAACCTTTATTGGAATTATAATTGTTGGAATTGGAAAGGGATCTGTGTATTCTGTATTGTACGGTAGAGGTCTAATCAAAAAGTCAAGTTCAATCTCGAACCAATTGCCTGCTCATTTATGCAATGATACATTTATCAGTCCCATGGGATGGCAGGCCTCTAAGCACTGATCCTAACACACAATTCAGTGAGGTTTAGTTGGCTTTGGCGGATACAGAGACAAATTGACCTTCACGTTGGATTGAGCTAAATCTTTTCCCCAGTGATCTGGGTGGGTGTGTTCTATGTACAGACAGTGCATGGGGCCACAGAGGACCTCAGTACTTCTCCGTGGAGCTCAGAGACAGAAACAATATGTAGTTTTGTTTAGCCATCCAGAGAAGCAGTCAATACTCAGCCTCCTTCCACTGCATCTCAGTAATGGTTAATTAATTCCTTACAGAGTTCGAAGAAGACCTAAACTACCGTTCAAACATTTTAGAACACTTACTCATTCAAGGGTTTTTGTTTATTTTTACTATTTTCTACATTGTAGAATAATAGTGAAGACATCAAAACTATGAAATAACACATGGAATCATGCATTAACCAAAAAAGTGTTAAACAAATATACTTTATATTTGAGATTCTTCAAATAGACAACCTTTGTATTGTTGACAGCTTTGCACACTCTTGGCATTAGTTATACTTCTTGTTTGTTTCACAATAAAAATATTTTGCATCTTCAAAGTGTTGTTGTTGTGTAAATCAAATTATACAATTTTAATTCCAGGTCGTAAAGCAACAAAATAGGAAATACTTTCGCAAGACACTGTATATAGGGCAGCAGCCTCTAAGGTGCAGGGTTGAGTAACCGGGTAGTTGCCGGCTAGTGATGGCTATTTAACAGTCTGATGGCCTTGAGATATAAGCTGTTTTTCAGTCTCTCGGTTCCAGCTTTGATATACCTGTACTGACCTCGACTTCTGGATGATAGTGGGATGAACAGGCTGTGGCTCGGGTGGTTAATGTCCTTGATGATCTTTTTGGCCTTCCTGTGACATCGAGTGCTGTAGATGTCTTGGAGGGCAGCCAGTGTGCCCCCCGTGATGGGTTGGCTGTCTCATCATTGTTGATAATCAGACCTATTACTGTTGTGTCATCTGCAAACTTGATGATTTTAGTTGGAGGCGTGTGTGGCAACGCAGTCATGGGTGAACAAGTACAGGAGGGGGCTGAGCAAGCACCAGGGCAGTATGCAGTGCGATGGCAATTGCGTCATCTGTGGATCTATTGGTACGGTAAGAAAATGAAAGTGGGTCTAGGGTGTCAGGTAAGGTAGAGGTGATATGATCCTTAACTAGCCTCTCAAGCACTTCATGATGACAGAAGTGAGTGCTATGGGGCGATAGTCATTTAGTTCAGTTACCTTTGCTTTCTTGGATACAGGGATAATGGTGGACATCTTGAAGCAAGTGGGACAGCAGACTGGGATATGAAGAGATTGAAAATGTCCATAAACACTCCAGCAAGCTTATCTGTGCATGCTCTGAGTACGCGGATAGGGATTTCGTCTGGGGCGGCAGCCTTGCGAGGGTTAACACGCTTAAATGTCTTACTCATGTCGGCCACGGAGAATGAGAGCCCACAGTCCTTAGGAGCGGGCCGCGTCAGTGACACTGTGTTATCCTCAAAGTGGGTGAAGATGGTGTTTAGCTTGCCTGGGAGCAAGACGTCGTTGTCCACAAAGTGGCTGGTTTTCCCTTTGTAATCTGTGATTGTCTGTAGACCCTGCCACATATTGTACATCTTGTGTCTGAGTCGTTGAATTGTGACTCCACTTTGTCTATGTACTGATATGTTGCTTGTTTGATTGCCTTAAGGAGGGAATAACTACACTGTTTGTATTCAACCATATTCCCAGTCACCTTGCTATGGTTAAATGCAGTTTGCACTTTCAGTTTTGCGCGGATGCTGCCATCTATCCATGGTTTCTGGTGTGGGTAGTTTTTAAATAGTCACCGTGAGACAACATTCCCTATACACTTATTGATGAACTCAATCACCGTGTCCGTGTAAACGTCAATGTTATTCTCAGATCTCCCAGTCTGCGTGATCAAAACAATCTTGAAGCATGGATTCTGACTGGTCAGACCAGCGTTGAATGGCACGGGTACTTCCTGTTTGAGTTTCTGTCTATAGTAAGGGAGGAGCAAAATGGAGTTGTGATCTGATTTGCCGAAGGGAGGGCGGGGGAGGGGATTTGTAGGCATCTCGAAAAGGCAAGTAGCAGTGGTCTAGTGTTTTTTCTAAGCAAGTACTAGAGTCAATGTGTTGATACAACTTTGGTAGCGTTTTCCTTAAATTTGTTTTGTTCAAATCCCAAGCTACAATAAATGCGGCCTTAGGATATGTGGTTTCCAGTTTGCATAAAATCCAGTGTCGTTCCTTGTGGGCCATCGTGGTATCAGCTTGAGGGGGAATATACACGGCTGTGACTATAACCGAAGAGAATTCTCTTGGGAGATAATACGGTCGGCATTTGATTGTGAGCTATTCTAGGTTGGGTGAACAAAAGAACTTGAGTTTCTGTATGTTATTGCACCATGAGTAGTTAATCATGAAACATACACCCCTGCATTTCTTCTTCCCGGATAGTTATTTATTCCTGTCTGATGAGAACCCAGCTGGCTGTATGGATGGGAACAGTATATGCCGAGAGAGCCATGATTTTGTGAAACAGAGTATGTTACAGTCCCTGATGTCTCTCTGGAAGGAGATCCTCTCCCTGAGCTCGTCTACTTTATTGTCCAGAGACTGAACATTAATAAGTAATATACTTGGAAACGGTGGATGGTGTGCCCGCCTCCTGAGTCAGACTAGATGTCCACTCAGAATACCTCTTCTCCCCCGGTGGCGTCTCGGAGTTCAATTGCCCTGGGTGGTACGAACAAATTATTCAATTCGGGAAATTCGTATTCCTGGTCGTAATGCTGGTGAGTTACCGCCACTCTGATATCCAAAGTTATTTCCAGCTGTATGTAATAACACAAAAACCATTCTGGGCTAATAGAGGAAACAGCAGCGGGTCCTGTTGGGCCTGTGTGTGTGGGGCTACAGATGTACTTCCTTTTCTCATTTAGCCTGCCCTAGTTACTGCCATGCCTGAAGGCTTCAGGGTAATGAGAGCCAATGATGCTGTCATAACTCTCCTGTGACGATCTGAAGGATCAGGTTACAGTGGGTCCACTCTACAGCCGTGCTCTCTCTCATAGAGGGGGAGAGCGGGAAGTCGGCTGTTTTATGGTCAGTCATAAAATACGCTGCCCCTATGCTCTGTAGTGTTCACGATTGGAATGTACATCAAAAGTTTGGACATCAAAAGTTTGAATAATTAAACAATATTTATATTTTTGAGAATGTGGGAGTGGTCCGTGAACACTTAAGGACCGTCATGACAAGTGTGTTTCATTTGGTGATCTCATGAAGGACAGGAAACACATAACTGTATCTCTTAATGTGTACATTTCCCAGCTGTGAGGTTCACATCTACAGTGGGGCAAAAAGGTATTTAGTCAGCCACCAATTGTGCAAGTTCTCCCACTTAAAAAGATATGAGAGGCCTGTAATTTTCATCATAGGTACACTTCAACTATGACAGACAAAATGAGAAAAAAAATCCAGAAAATCACATTGTAGGATTTTTAATTTATTTATTTGCAAATTATGGTGGAAAATAAGTATTTGGTCAATAACAAAAGTTTATCTCAATATTTTGTTATATACCCTTTGTTGGCAATGACAGAGGTCAAACGTTTTCTGTAAGTCTTCACAAGGTGTTCACACACTGTTGCTGGTATTTTGGCCCATTCCTCCATGCAGATCTCCCCAACTCCCTCCAAAGATCTGGAGACTGGCTAGGCCACTCCAGGACCTTGAAATGCTTCTTACGAAGCCACTCCTTCGTTGCCCGGGCGGTGTGTTTGGGATCATTGTCATGCTGAAAGACCCAGCCACGTTTCATCTTCAATGCCCTTGCTGATGGAAGGAGGTTTTCACTCAAAATCTCACGATACATGGATCAGTCGTCCTGGTCCCTTTGCAGAAAAACAGCCCCAAAGCATGATGTTTCCACCCCCATGTTTCACAGTAGGTATGGTGTTCTTTGGATGCAACTCAGCATTCTTTGTCCTCCAAACACGACGAGTTGAGTTTTTACCAAAAAGTTATATTTTGGTTTCATCTGACCATATGGCATTCTCCCTGTCTTCTTCTGGATCATCCAAATGCTCTCTAGCAAACTTCAGACGGGCCTGGACATGTACTGGCTTAAGCAGGATTTGAGTCCCTGGCGGCGTAGTGTATTACTGATGGTAGGCTTTGTTACTTTGGTCCCAGCTCTCTGCAGGTCATTCACTAGGTCCCCCCGTGTAGTTCTGGGATTTTTGCTCACCGTTCTTGTGATCATTTTGACCCCACAGGGTGAGATCTTGCGTGGAGCCCCAGATCGAGGGAGTGGTCTTGTGTGTGTTCCATTTCCTAATAATTGCTCCCACAGTTGATTTCTTCAAACCAAGCTGCTTACCTATTGCAGATTCAGTCTTCTCAGCCTGGTGCAGGTCTACAATTTTGTTTCTGGTGTCCTTTGACAGCTCTTTGGTCTTGGCCATAGTGGAGTTTGGAGTGTGACTGTTTGAGCTTGTGGACAGGTGTCTTTTATACTGATAACAAGTTCCAACAGGTGCCATTAACGAGTGGAGGACATAGAAGCCTCTTAAAGAAGAAGTTACAGGTCTGTGAGAGCCAGAAATCTTGCTTGTTTGTAGGTGACCAAATACTTATTTTCCACCATAATTTGCAAATAAATTCATTAAAAATCCTACAATGTGATTTTCTGGATTTTTTTCTCTCATTTTGTCTGTCATAGTTGAAGTGTACCTATGATGAAAATTACAGGCCTCTCTCATCTTTTTAAGTGGGAGAACTTGCACAATTGGTGGCTGACTAAATACTTTTTTTGCCCCACGGTAAATATTGTGAAACGCATGTGATTAAACATGAAACTATTTGTGAAAATATGTAATGTGATGTTAACTTTCTAAATGAGAAAATATGGGTTTTCATATAAAGTTAACCAAATCAATGGCCACGCCCACTTGAGCATAGACATTATGTCGGTGTCATGGACCGCCCTTTTCTCAGAAGTGTATAAAACCCACTCCTGACGAAATGTACATGAGACCAGAAAATATGAAGCTGATGCTACACGTTGAAATGGTTAAGAACTACAACTCTATAGGCCACGGAGACCATAGAGCTGTATTTTTGGCTACAAGGCTGGAAATGGTTAAACTCTGAGACTATCGATCACTACAGAATAAGAGTAAATCCTAGACGTATAATTACTAGTCTGCAGCTGGAAATGACGTAAGTCTAGTACAAGAATACTGACAACCGCGGAAGCATCTATTCTATGCAACTGTCACGAACGTCGTCACGGACCAAGCTGCAGCGTGGTGAGCGTTTTGAATGTCGCCAACAAAAACAAGCTGACTAGGGCTATACAGGCCACAAACACAGACAACGACCCAAAACTTAGGTGGAAAAACAGGCTGCCTAAGTATGATTCCCAATCAGAGACAACGATAGACAGCTGTCCCTGATTGAGAACCATACCCGGCCAAAACATAGAAACAGAAAACATAGAAATAAAGAAACTAGAATGCCCACCCTAGTCACACCATGGCCTAACCAAAATAGAGAATAATTGATGACAAGTTTGGAGGGTACTGTGGTGTTAAATGCTAAGCTGAGGTCGATGAACAGCATTCTCACATAGGTATTTCTCTTGTCCAGATGGGTTAGGGCAGTGTGCAGTGTGGTTGAGATTGCATCGTCTGTGGACCTATTTGGGCGGTAAGCAAATTGGAGTGGGTCTAGGGTGTCAGGTAGGGTGGAGGTGATATGGTCCTTGACTGGTCTCTCAAAGCACTTCATGATGACGGAGGTGAGTGCTACGGGGCGGTAGTCGTTTAGCTCAGTTACCTTAGCTTTCTTGGGAACAGGAACAATGATGGCCCTCTTGAAGCATGTGGGAACAGCAGACTGGGATAGGGATCGATTGAATATGTCCGTAAACACACCAGCCAGCTGGTCTGCACATGCTCCGAGGCCGCGCCCGGGGATGCCGTCTGGGCCTGCAGCCTTGCGAGGGTAAACACATTTAAATGTTTTACTCACCTCAGCTGCAGTGAAGGAGAGTCCGCATGTTTTGGTTGCGGGCCGTGTCAGTGACACTGTATTGTCCTCAAAGCAGGCAAAAAAGTTATTTAGTCTGCCTGGGAGCAAGGCATCCTGGTCCGTGACTGGGCTGGTTTTCTTTTTGTAATCCGCGATTGACTGTAGACCCTGCCACATACCTCTTGTGTCTGAGCCGTTGAATTGTGATTCTACTTTGTCTCTATACTGACGCTTAGCTTGTTTGATTGCCTTGCGGAGGGAATAGCTACACTGTTTTGTATTCGGTCATGTTTCCGGTCACCTTGCCCTGATTAAAAGCAGTGGTTCGCGCTTTCAGTTTCACGCGAATGCTGCCATCAATCCACGGTTTCTGGTTTGGGAATGTTTTAATCGTTGCTGTGGGTATAACATCGTCAATGCACGTTCTATAGAACTCGCTCACCGAATCAGCGTATTCGTCAATGTTGTTGTCTGACGCAATACGAAACATATCCCAGTCCACGTGATGGAAGCAGTCTTGGAGCGTGGAATCAGATTGGTCGGACCAGCGTTGAACAGACCTCAGCGTGGGAGCTTCTTGTTTTAGCTTCTGTCTGTAGGCAGGGAGCAACAAAATGGAGTCGTGGTCAGCTTTTCCAAAAGGAGGGCGGGGGAGGGCCTTATATGCATCGCGGAAGTTAGAATAGCAATGATCCAAGGTTTTACCAGCCCTGGTTGCGCAATCGATATGCTGATACAATTTAGGGAGTCTTGTTTTCAGATTAGCCTTGTTAAAAACCCAGCTACAATGAATGCAGCCTCAGGATATATGGATTCCAGTTTGCAAAGAGTCAAATAAAGTTTGTTCAGAGCCATCAATGTGTCTGCTTGGGAGGAATATATACGGCTGTGATTATAATCGAAGAGAATTCCCTTGGTAGATAATGCGGTCGACATTTGATTGTGAGGAATTCTAAATCAGGTGAACAGAAGGACTTGAGTTCCTGTATGTTGTTGTGACCACACCACGTCTCGTTAACCATAAAGCATACGCCCCCCCTCTTCTTACCAGAAAGATGTTTGTTTCTGTCGGCGCGATGCGTGGAGAAACCAGCTGGCTGCACCGACTCCGATAGCGTCTCTCTCGAGTGAGCCATGTTTCCGTGAAGCAAAGAACGTTACAGTCCCTGATGTCCCTCTGGAATGCTACCCTTGCTCGGATTTCATCAACCTTGTTGTCAAGAGACTGGACATTGGCGAGCAGTATGCTAGGGAGTGGCGCGCGATGTGCCCGTCTCCGGAGCTTGACCAGAAGACCGCTTTGTTTGCCTCTTTTACGACGTCGTTGTTTGGGGTCGCAGGCTGGGATCCATTCCGTTGTCCTGGGTGAAAGGCAGAACACAGGATTCGCTCTGGGAAAGTCATATTCTTGGTCGTACTGATGGTGAGTTGACGCTGCTCTTATATTCATTAGTTCTTCTCGACTGTATGTAATGAAACCTAAGATGACCTGGGGTACCAATGTAATGAATAACACGTAAAAAAACAAAAAACTGCATAGTTTCCTAGGAACACGAAGCGAGGCGGCCATCTCTGTCGGCGCCGGTGCAGGTAGTTCTGTCACGAACGTCGTCAGGGAAATGACCGGACCTAGGTGCAGCGTCGTGAGTGTACATTTCTTTTTCTTTTGAATGTCGCCAACAAAAACAAGAAACAAAAAAAAAATGACCGTGAAGCTGACTAGGGCTATACCGGCCACTAACACAGATAACTACCCACAACTAAGGTGGAAAAACAGGCTGCCTAAGTATGATTCCCAATCAGAGACAACGATAGACAGCTGTCCCTGATTGAGAACCATACCCGGCCAAAACAGAAACAGAAAACATAGAAATAAAGAAACTAGAATGCCCACCCTAGTCACACCCTGGCCTAACCAAAATAGAGAATAAAAGCCTCTCTATGACCAGGGCGTGACAGCAACGACCATCTTTAGACCTGACGTATCCATTACAACAGACACTATCTAGAGCCGCGGAGAAAGCTACAACCACAAAGGACATTGTGACTTCTGTGGAAGTTAACCAGAGACTCTCTGATGAACTGACTCTCAAGCAGATGGACCGGCAATTCCAACAGAGAAGACAACAACGGCATATGGGCGTAAATATATACATTGCAATTATTCTCGAATGAGCAGCTGTTCATGTGCAAAGAATTAGCATTTCAATGAATACAATTCTCAGTTGTGTCATTTAGTCTTTCCCGCTCTTTCTCAGGCCCCACCCCTTTCCTTTGTTGACCAAACTGTCATATTGGCTTCATCCGCTGGGGACTTTTCCTTTGTGTCATGTAGTAACACAAATATCTACGGTTTGTTTGTTATATATTTCTGTGCTTTAGTTAGCTAGTAAATAAATAATTAATCCGATATGCATATCGCAGATTCATCATTTAGGCTAGCGTTCGTGCAGATATCCAAGGGTTTGCAACGTTCAGTAATGAGAACTGATGAGGTAATAATACTTCATTAATAAGCGACTGTTTTGATAAGATATGAAAATATCTGAAGAGTCGATTCGGGAAATAGAAACTCTAAATATTTTCCCGTGGTGCCCCGACTTCCTAGTTAATTCAATTTGACATGATTCGGTTAATCACGTAATAATAATTACACATTGAGAATGGACTTGATAAACGACACAACAATGCTCTTAGAAGTCTGTTCCCATGCAGCAGTATGGAGTAGCCTGAGTATTAGAGAGGAAAGATTCACTACATGACCAAAAGTATGCGGACACCTGCTCGTCGAACTTCTCATTCCAAAATCCTGGGCATTAATATGGAGTTGGTCTCCCCTTTGCTGCTATAATAGCCTCCACTCTTCTGGGAAGGCTTTCCGCTAGATGTTGAAACATTGCTGCAGGGACTTGCTTCCATTCAGCCACAAAAACATTAGTGAGGTTGTGCACTGATGTCGGGTGATTAGGCCTGGCTCGCAGTCGGCGTTACAATTCATCCCAAAGGTATTCGATGGGGTTGAGGTCAGGGCTATGTGCAGGCCAGTCAAGTTCTTCCACAACCGATTTCGACAAACCATTTCTGTAGGGACCTCGCTTTGTGCATGGGGGCATTGTCATGTTGAAACAGGAAAGGGGCTTCCCCAAACTGTTGTCACAAAGTTGGAAGCACAGAATCGTCTAGAATGTCATTGTATGCTGTAGCGTTAAGATCTCTTTTCACTGGAACTAAGGGGTATAACCCGAACCATGAAAAACAGCCCCAGACCATTATTCCTCCTCCACCAAACTTTACAGTTGTCACTATGCATTGGGGCAGGTACCGTTCTCCTGGCATCCGCCAAACCCAGTTTGGCGAGCTTTATACCACTCCAGCCGATGCTTGGCATCGCACATGGTGATCTCAGGCTTGTGTAATGCTGCTCAGCCGTGGAAACCCATTTTATGAAGCTCCCGACGAACAGTTGTTGTGCTGACTTTGCTTCCAGAGGCAGTTTTGAACTCGGTAGTGAGTGTTGCAACCGAGGACAGACAATTTTTACGCGCTACGTGCTTCAGCACAAGAAGCCGTTGTTATCAGACATTTCCACTTCACAGTAACATCACTTACAGTTGACCTGCTCTAGCAGGGCAGAAACTTGGCGACCTGATTTGTTGGAAAGGTGGCATCCTTTGACAGTGCCACGTTTAACGTCACTGAGCTCTTCAGTAAGGCCATTCTACTGGAAATGTTTGTCTATGGAGATTCATGGCCGTGTGCTCGATTTTATTCATCTGTCAGCAACGGGTGTGGCTGAAATAGCAGAATCCACTAATTTGAATGGGTGTCCACGTATTAAACTGCAGCATTGAGGACAACAGATTGGATATTTACTGTGGTTGTAGGGGTGGAAACTTTCAAATGTGTGTGGGGTGTTTTAGAATGTGTGTGTGTGTTTGGGGTGGGGGGTCTAGGACATTCAAACAGTGGGAACAAGAGCTAGATGTTGCATCCAGGCAACTTTTATAGTGTCTCTGCAATACAAATCCCATGAATCAATCCCACAGCTCTGTGCACTGCAAATAAATAAATAATGACATCTCTAAAAGGTTTCCACAGGGACAGATACGCCATTCTCCCTTCCTCCAGGAAATACATGTAATTGCCTGTGTAATCCTGATGATGGTGGATAGGCCCATAACTGCAGTGTTGCACTTGATAATTGCTGCCACTGCACAAGTGGTCGTTAATGCAACATTGGCTGCCATCTTTCCCTCTCTCTCTCTTAGTGGTGGTGGAGTGAAAGTAATTATGGTGAATATTTATCCGAGAGCTCCTGCTCCTCTCTCTGTTTCTGTGAGAGAAGGCAGGCAAGGCAACCAAACCGACTGCGAACGCCGCACATTAGAAGAGTAGCAGACGTATTGTTGTGGGCTTTAACAAAAAGGAGAACAACGCCAGATCAGGTTCTGCTTCGTCTCTTCTCTCTCAAGAGCGCTGGGATTCTTTTAATGCCTCTCCTGGAAGACATACAGTACCAGTCAAAGGTTTGGACACACCTGCTCATTCAAGGATTTTTCTTTATTTTTTACTATTTTCTGCATTGCAGAATAATTGTGAAGACATCAAAACTATGAAATAACACATACGGAATCATGTAGTAACCAAAAAAGTGTTATAGAAATCAAAATATATTTTCAATTTTAGATTCTTCAATGTCGCCACCCCTTTGCCTTGATACCAGCTTTTCATTTTCTCAACCAGCTTCATGAGGTAGTCACCTGGAATGCTTTTCCAACAGTTTTGAAGGAGTTCCCAAATATGCTGAGCACTTGTTGGCTGCTTTTCCTTCACTCTGCGGTCCAACTCATCCCAAACCATCTCAATTGTGTTGAGGTCGGGTGATTGTGGAGGCCAGGTCATCTGATGCAGCACTCCATCACTCTCCTTCTTGGTCAAATAGCCCTTACACAGCCTGGAGGTTTGTTTTTGGTCATTGTTCTGTTGAAAAACAAATGATAGTACCACTAACCGCAAACCAGATGGGATGGCATATCGCTGCAGAATGCTGTGGTAGCCATGCTGGTTAAGTGTGCCTTGAATTCTAAATAAATCACCAACAGTGTCACCAGCAAAGCACCTCCACACCATATCACCTCCTCCTCCATGCTTCATGGTGGGAACCACAAATGCGGAGATCATCCGTTCACCTACTCTGCGTCTCACAAAGACACAAACCAAAAATTTCAAATTTGGACTCATCAGACCAAAGGACAGATTTCCACCGATCTAATGTCAATTGCTTATGTTTCTTAGCCCAAGCAAGTCTCTTCTTATTGTTGGTGTCCTTTGGTAGTGGTTTCTTTGCATCAATTCAACCATGAAGGCCTGATTCACCCAGTCTCCTCTGAACAGTTGATGATGAGATGTGTCTGTTATATGAACTCTGTGAGGTGCAATATGATGTGCAGTTAATTGCCCATTTCTCTGAGGCTGGTAACTCCAATGAACTTATCCTCTGCAGCAGAGGTAACTCTGGATATTCCTTTCCTGCGGCAGTCCTCTTGAGCCAGTTTCATCATAGCGCTTGATAGTTTTTGCGACTGCATTTGAAGAAACTTTCAAATTTCTTGAAATGTTCCGGATTGACTGACCTTCATGACTTAAAGTAATGATGGACTGTCATTTCTCTTTGCTTATTTGAGCTGTTCTTGCCATAATATGGACTTGGTCTTTTACCAAATTGAAATGCATTCCAGGCGACTACCTGATTATGCTGGTTGAGGGAATGCCAAGAGTGTTCAACGCTGGCAACAATGCAAAGGGTGGCTACTTTGAAGAATCTCAAATATAAAATATATTTTGATTTGTTCAACACTTTTTTGGTTACTATTTGATTTCTTGCGCTATTTCAAAGTTTTGATAACGTCAATTTTATTCTACAATGTAGAAAATAAAAAATAAAGAAAACCCTGGTGTAGTTGTCTAAACTTTTGACTGGTACTGTATGTTTAAAAGCATAGAAGTTTGAGATTCATGTTGACCAGACAGGCAGGCTGTTGCAACTGCATATTCTGATTCTCCCCCTCCACTGGCTGGCAAATTAACTATTGAGGGGGATAAGGTGGGGAAAATGACAAGAATTTAGACAGAATATTTCACGCTATTGTAGACTGGTGTTGCCAACTGTAGGCTACTTTTTTTTTACCTTTATTTAACCAGGCAAGTCAGTTAAGAACAAATTCTTATTTTCAATGATGGCCTAGGAACAGTGGGTTAACTGCCTGTTCAGGGGCAGAACGACAGATTTGTACCTTGTCAGCTCAGGCGTTTGAACTTACAACCTTCCGGTTACTAGTCCAACGCTCTAACCACTAGGCTACCCTGCCACCCCTTTGCTGGGTCTGATATCTCCTTTTCAGCACAGGACCAGCTAGTTGCTGGAACTGTCCTGAAAATAGAGCCAGCAAAGCAGACTGCAGTTGGCAATAGTAGTCTACGATCGTGAATGCATTTCCGGGTACAGCTTGGCTCGGGTCAGCTTGGCTTAGAAGTGTGAAAAGGGTATTGAAATAGCATACTACTACCAGATAGTATAAGATGAGCTCATTGGAATTATCCATTAGTTGCAAGAATTTAGATGCTGATGACAATGGCCTACACCTGTCTATGAAAACAATGTGGTACAGTACTCTATGAAACAATGTCAATAAAGAGCTTTTATAGATTGACCACAGGGTGGCACACAAACAATATGATATGGCATGGCACTCAGTAGACTCAGCTCAACTTCAGTAGGCCTAGAGCTGATATTATACATTAATACTATTAGGCACCCAAAATCCCCATTACACATCCACATAGAATTGCCTTCCCAGATGTATTTCTTCAGTTGTGTAAACTATTTATTGGAGAATGTAAAATAATTCACTGTACAAAAGCACAGAGGGTGTATTCATGCTGTGCTAACACGTCCTGGTCACCTGTGTACTTATATGTACAAACGTGACCAGTGACCACACCCCATGTGAGAGTGCCCCTAGTTTACAAATGCCGAAGTTAAAACAGCCCTAGACAGACAATATATTCACAACACTTGATTAAATGAGCACATAAGCCATCGACATAAGCAGACGGAAATGGCCTCTACAACATGCACAGTAGGGGACTCTCTTTTCATGCCGAGACCGG
This sequence comes from Oncorhynchus masou masou, assembly GCF_036934945.1. Lineage (NCBI taxonomy): Eukaryota > Metazoa > Chordata > Actinopteri > Salmoniformes > Salmonidae > Oncorhynchus > Oncorhynchus masou. Next base: position 62,712,495 of record NC_088220.1, read on the forward strand.
AGGCAGATGGTTGGAGTCTTACAATGTTTATTACTCCAAAGGGGTTGGCAAGAGAATGGTTTTGTACAGTCAAAATTCAAAACCAGATCAAAGTCCATGGGTACAGAGTGGCAGACAGGCTCGTGGTCAAGGCAGGCAGAATCGTCAGGCAGGCAGAATCATCAGGCAGGCGGGTACAAAGTCCAGAAACAGGCAAGGGTCAAAACCGGGAGGACTAGAAAAAGGAGAATGAGAAAAAATGCAGGTTGACTTGGAAACATACAAGACAAACTGGCACAGAGAGACAGAAAACACCTGGAGGGGGTGAAGACAATAACAAGGACAGGTGAAACTGATCAGGGTGTGAGACAGTACCCCCCCTCCCTCTAGGTACGCCACCTGGCGTCCTACCTAGGCACATACCTGGTTGACCAGGGTGTCGGCGGTGGAAGTCAGTGGTGAGGGCTGGATCCAGGATGTCTCTTGCGGGAACCCAGCACCTCTCCCCCGGGCTGTAATCCTCCCAGTCAACCAGGTACTGGAAACCCCTGCACCGTGGTCGAACACCCAAGAGACGTTTTACTGTGTACGAGGAACCGGTGGTGGCTGCAGGAGGCCAGTGGGGGCTTGCCGTGGAGTCTTGTTTTGAGCACACACAGTGCATGTGGTGACGAAGGCAGAGATGTCAGGGAACATTGTGGGCCACCAGAAACATTGTCGAAGGAAGTCTAGTGTACGACGGGACCCTGCATGACAGGTCAGCCTGGAGGAATGAGCCCATTCCAGGACCGGACTGGATTAGGTATAAACAGCCGGTTAGCCGGGCCCCCTTCAGGTCCAGGCTGGGAGCATTGTGCCTCGTGGACGAGGTTCTCAATACCCCAATCCACAGCGGCAGCAAGGCATGAGGTAGGGAGAATGGTTTCAGAGGTCAAGGGTGTGGCAGAGGAACTGTATAAGCGGGAGAGGGCGTGAGACTTCACATTCTTTGACCCTGGGCAGCAGGAGATGGTGAAGTTAAATCTGGGCCTGCCTGGAGTTGAGGTCGCTTGGCTGTAAATAGATATTCAAGGTTTTTATGGTCGGTCCAGACCAGGAATGGCTGTTCTGCTCCTTCCAGCCAGTGCCTCCTCTCTTCCAACGCCATCTTCACCGCCAGGAGTTCTCGGTTGCCATCATCGTAGTTCCTTTCAGCAGGAATGAGACTATGGGACAGGAAGGCACAGGGATGAAGCTTCTGGTCCTGGGCAGATCGCTGGGACAGCCCCCACTCCAACATCCAAAGCATCAACTTCCACAACAAATTGATGTGAGGGGTCTGGATGGGTGCTGTTGTGAACCGATGCTTCAGGTCCACAAAGGCTTTGTCGACAGCTGGAGACCATTTGAACGATGCCTTGGGAGAGGTGAGTGCCGAGAGGGGGACCGCCAGGGGGCTGTAATCCCGAATGAAACAGCGGTAGAAGTTTGCAAACCCAAGAAATCGTTGCAACTGCACCCTGGACGTTGGTTGAGGCCAATCAACCACTGCTTTCACCTTTCCAGGATCAATCTGAACATTGCCCTCAGCAATGACTTATCCCAGAAAGGTGATAGTAGAGAGGTGGACCTCACACTTCTCGGCTTTCACATACAGTTGGTTCTCCAGGAGGCGCTGAAGGACCTGTCTGACATAAAGGACATGTTCTTTGCAGATCGGGAAAAAAACAGGATGTCGTCAAGGTACACAAACAGGTTTAGCATGTCCAGAAGCACATCATTGACCAAAGCCTGGAAAACAGCAGGGGCATTGGTGATACCAAAGGGCATGACCTGGTACTCATAATGTCCACTGGCTGTGTTGAAGGCTGTCTTCCACTCATCCCCCTCGCGTATCCAAACCAGGTGGTAGGCATTTCGAAGGTCCAACTTGGAAAATATGGCCCCCTGGAGCGGTTCAAACGCCGAGGAGAGGTAGTGGGGGTAACAATTCTTGACAGTAATGTCATTAAGTACCCGGTAGTCAATGTACGGATGCAGGGTCTTGTACTTCTTCTCCACAAAGAAAAACCCTGTGCCGGCAGGAGATGCAGATGGACGGACGGCCCCAGCGACCAGAGACTCCTCTATAGCTTTGGTCTCTGGTCCGGACAGAGAATACAATCGACCCGAGGTGGTTTAGTGCCTGGGAGAATATCAATGGCACAATCATAAGGATGGTGCGGGGGAAGGGAAGTAGCACGTGCCTTACTGAACACTTCCAGGAGGTCATGATATTCTGTGGGGATAGCAGAGACATCCACAGTCTGGTTAACATCCAGAGGAAAACAACTTGAGAAAGGCTGTGCTGCTTGAAGGCAGTGGGAATGGCGAAATGGGCTCCAACCCAGGATGGAGCTTGTGGTCCAATCAATCATCGGATTGTGTTTTTGAAGCCAGGAAAATCCCAAAACCACTGGAACATGGGGAGAGTTAATGAGGAGGAACTGTATTGTCTCACTGTGGAAACCCGTAATTGAGCGGGCACAGTACTATGGGTGACTATCCCTATAGAGCGGCCGTCCAGTGCCCTAGCATCCATGGGCACAGAGAGAGGTTGAGTGGGAATACCAAGCACCGAAGCAACCATAAGATTTTCATCAGCCCCAGAGTCTCTCTCAGAGAGAGAGCGCACAAGAGCAAAAAGGGGTGTGCGGGTGATGGGAATTAGGGAACTCCCAGTCTGACTCACCATAGTACTGGTACCCACTAGAGACAAGGGTTTCCTAATAGGGCAGGTAGCTATAAAATGTCCTGCCCCTCCACAGTACAGACAACAGTTATTATTCATCCTCCGTAAGCGCTCCCAAACTGATAGCCTAGTTCTTCCCAACTACATAGGCTCAGGAGATTCCAACTCACCCGTTGTAGATTCACGAGAGAGCTCGGGTGGCTTTGACTCCTCTCAGAAGAGCTGACTTCAGAAACTTCCGGATTCCATAGGTGAATGCGCCATATCGGGTGCATGAGTGTGCCTGAGACCATAACTCCTCTGACTCTTGCGTTCCCTTAGGCGTCCATCAATTCTCATGGTTAAGGCGATAAGTAAGTTGAGGTCCCCCGGCAGTTCCTGAGCAGCTAGCTCATCCTTAACCTCCTCAGATAATCTGTGCAGAAAAGTATCAAAAAGAGACTCCGGATTTCAAGTCAGTCTCAGCAGCCAACGTGCGAAAGCCCACCACGTAGTCTGCCACACTAAGGGAGTTTTGACGTAAGTCAAGCAGTTGGCTGGCTGCCTTTCTCCTGGATACCGGAGACTCAAACTTCTCACCTCTGCCATGAATTCCTCCAGATTGCAGATTGTTGTTCCCAAACTGCTGTAGCCCAGAAGAGCACCCTTCCCGACATTAGCATAATTATATACGAATATCGCTCTGTAGGTGGTAAGCAGGGATCACAGGGAGTCGGGATAGGCTGTACCAACTCACCACAGATAGGGACATGTATGCTCTCGTTGGCTGGCCCTCACTTCATATTTGTCGCCAAGCCCACTGGCTACAGGTCCTCTATAAGTCTTTTCTTGGTAAAGCCCCGCCTTATCTCAGCTCACTGGTCACCATAGCAGCACCCACCCGTAGCACACGCTCCAGCAGGTATATTTCACTGGTCATCTTCAAAGCCAACTCCTCCGTTGACCGCCTTTCCTTTCAGTTCTCTGCTGCCAATGACTGGAACGAATTGCAAAAATCACTGGAGCTGGAGTCTTTTCTAAGCATCAGCTGTCAGAGCAGCTTACCGATCATTGCACCTGTACACACACAGCCTATCTGTAAATAGCCCACCCAACTACCTCATCCCTATATTGTTTTGTTTTTTTGCTCCTTTGCACCCCAGGATCTCTACTTGCACACTTATCTTCTGCACATCTATCACTCCAGTGTTTAATTGCTAAATTGTAATTATTTCACCACTATGGCCTATTTATTGCCTTACCTCATTAATCTTACTACATTTGTACACACAGTAAATAGATTTTTCTATTGCGTTATTGACTGTACGTTTGTTTATCCCTTGTGTAACTCTGTGTTGTTTGTGTCGCACTGTTCTGCTTTATCTTGGCTAGGTCGCAGTTGTAAATGAGAACTTGTTCTCAACTGGCCTACCTGGTTAAATAAAGGTGAAATAAAAATAATTTAAAAAAAAGTTATCTTATGAAGATTATTACATTTCTTATCCGGCAGGGGGCAACATTTCTTATCTGTGCATCTATCTTGACGTGTTCTCCAAAACACAAAACACAAATTATATTAAATTAATTGAGTAAGTCCTGAAGGTATTGCTTTGCATATAGAATTACATTCTTTATACTGTATTGTGAAGTTATATGTTTCTAATAACTTTCTGTAAGAGAGTATATTTCCTTCTTTATCAATTGAAACTGCTACTACCTAGTGGCTACTACTACACTGCATGCGAAGGGAGAGAGAGCAATGAAGTGGGCAGGGCATGTCGTGTTGACAAACGTTAGCTTCTAGCTAGCCTACGTCACCGTCTTGATTTGGGGCGGGGGCTTGCAGGAGATTTAATAGGAAAGTGGCAAAGACGCTGTGAATGTTTACTGTTTTTAATCGAATTGAGAGACATTTAACCACACAACCAATATATATATATATATATTACAATACAGTAGGGTTTCACGTATATTTGAGAGATTATATCACCAGACGAAGATGGGTAGCTGCCTTACAGTTGGACCAAATGAAGCCGTGGTTGTCTCTGGTAGGTGTCCCCCCTTCCTGCCATGCTACTGTAGCTAGGAAGCTAACGTAGATAGCTTTCTATCATACAAGCTTAATTGTTAATATACGGTTATTTTAACCTATTCGTTTACCAACGGTTCAGTGAATGTATAGTGCTTCTACGCCTGCATTGCTTGCTGTTTGTAGTTTTAGGCTGGGTTTCTGTACAGCACTTTGACATCCGCTGATGTAAGAAGGGCTTTATAAATAAATGTGATTGATTGATTGTATAACGTAAACTCGTACATCGCCTTGGTCCGTACAATTGCCCTTATTTTAGCGCCCCAAAAACGTAATAATTATAGATCAACTGTAATGTCAATACCATTGTAAAGCACAATTTATCCCCTTTCCAACAGAATCAATTACATTACCTAAACGCTGCCCGTTTCTGCATAATTCAAGCAGGCAATGAACCCCGTCTGGTCTTTTTAAAAATGGCTTTTTAAAAGCTAAACTAATGCAGAAGGAGAGATGTGTGTGTAACAGTATAACTTTAGACCGTACCCTCGCCCGAAACAGGGTCCCTCTACACACATCAACAACAGTCAACCCACGAAGCATCGTTACCCATCGCTCCACAAAAGCATAGCAAGTTTCACATCCGTTACATGTGGGAAAATAGTTGTTTTTTTCACTCGATCTGTCCAACTTTTCACCTCAAATGTAAATAAAACACTATAAAGAGTTTATATAATGTGTCATTACATACCTATTTGAAGGTTTGTGTCGAATTCGAATCAGGTTTTTAAGTGATCTTAGAAGTAAACAGCGGCTTTGAGAATGATGATCGCATGCAATGATGAAGCAAAAAATGACGAGGTATCCCCCTTACCCCCGCCACTGTCCATTTCTTGTTTCTAAGAAGTGCTACACCTGGTGGAGAGAGATTGTAAGACAGAAATAGTTGCTTTATGCGTGCTGTACGATACGACATGACACGTCACGATGTAACGGATGGTCCGTTACATTACCATGTCGATCAACGCTTGAATAGAAACAGTTCACACCCCAGATTTTGATGTCAACACAGTCGCTACAGTCCCATTCCTTTTCTTTGTAGCCTCCTTTGAATGTTGCGGTTGCGCACATTTGTACAGAATGGGGTGAGTTTACGTTAACTAGTTAATGAAACGGTCATTGCATTGATTTTGCTCGACGGATATTTTTTATTTTTTTATTTCACCTTTATTTAACCAGGTAGGCAAGTTGAGAACAAGTTCTCATTTACAATTGTGACATGGCCAAGATAAAGCAAAGCAGTTCGACACATACAACGACACAGAGTTATAAATGGAGTAAAACAAACATGCAGTCAATAATACAGTATAAACAAGTCTATATACGATGTGAGCAAATGAGGTGAGATAAGGGAGGTAAAGGCAAAAAAGGCCATGGTGGCAAAGTAAATACAATATAGCAAGTAAAACACTGGAATGGTAGATTTGCAATGGAAGAATGTGCAAAGTAGAAATAAAAATAATGGGGTGCAAAGGAGCAAAATTAATAACTTAAATACAGTAGGGAAAGAGGTAGTTGTTTGGGCTAAATTATAGGTGGGCTATGTACAGGTGCAGTAATCTGTGAGCTGCTCTGCAGTTGGTGCTTAAAGCTAGTGAGGGAGATAAGTGTTTCCAGTTTCAGTGCTTTTTGTAGTTCGTTCCAGTCATTGGCAGCAGAGAACTGGAAGGAGAGGCGGCCAAAGAAAGAATTGGTTTTGGGGGTGACTAGAGAAATATACCTGCTGGAGCGCGTGCTACAGGTGGGAGATGCTATGGTGACCAGCGAGCTGAGATAAGGGGGGACTTTACCTAGCAGGGTCTTGTAGATGACATGGAGCCAGTGGGTTTTGCGACGAGTATGAAGCCAGGGCCAGCCAACGAGAGCGTACAGGTTGCAATGGTGGGTAGTATATGGGGCTTTGGTGACAAAACGGATTGCACTGTGATAGACTGCATCCAATTTGTTGAGTAGGGTATTGGAGGCTATTTTGTAAATGACATCGCCAAAGTCGAGGATTGGTAGGATGGACAGTTTTACAAGGGTATGTTTGGCAGCATGAGTGAAGGATGCTTTGTTGCGAAATAGGAAGCCAATTCTAGATTTAACTTTGGATTGGAGATGTTTGATATGGGTCTGGAAGGAGAGTTTACAGTCTCACCAGACACCTAAGTATTTGTAGTTGTCCACTCTAAGTCAGAGTCGTCCAGAGTAGTGATGTTGGACAGGCGGGTAGGTGCAGGTAGCGATCGGTTGAAGAGCATGCATTTAGTTTTACTTGTATTTAAGAGCAATTGGAGGCCACGGAAGGAGAGTTGTATGGCATTGAAGCTTGCCTGGAGGGTTGTTAACACAGTGTCCAAAGAAGGGCCAGAAGTATACAGAATGGTGTCGTCTGCGTAGAGGTGGATCAGAGACTCACCAGCAGCAAGAGCGACCTCATTGGTGTATACAGAGAAGAGAGTCGGTCCAAGAATTGAACCCTGTGGCACCCCCATAGAGACTGCCAGAGGTCCGGACAGCAGACCCTCCGATTTGACACACTGAACTCTATCAGAGAAGTAGTTGGTGAACCAGGCGAGGCAATCATTTGAGAAACCAAGGCTGTCGAGTCTGCCGATGAGGATGTGGTGATTGACAGAGTCAAAAGCCTTGGCCAGATCAATGAATACGGCTGCACAGTAATGTTTCTTATCGATGGCGGTTAAGATATCGTTTAGGACCTTGAGCATGGCTGAGGTGCACCCATGACCAGCTCTGAAACCAGATTGCATAGCAGAGAAGATATGGTAAGATTCGAAATGGTCGGTAATCTGTTTGTTGACTTGGCTTTCGAAGACCTTAGAAAGGCATGGTAGGATAGATATAGGTCTGTAGCAGTTTGGGTCAAGAGTATCCCCCCCTTTGAAGAGGGGGATGACCGCAGCTGCTTTCCAATCTTTGGGAATCTCAGACGACACGAAAGAGAGGTTGAACAGGCTAGTAATAGGGGTGGCAACAATTTCGGCAGATCATTTTAGAAAGACAGGGTCCAGATTGTCTAGCCCGGCTGATTTGTAGGGGTCCAGATTTTGCAGCTCTTTCAGAACATCAGCTGAACGGATTTGGGAGAAGGAGAAATGGGGAAGGCTTGGGCGAGTTGCTGTGGGGGGTGCAGTGCTGTTGACCGGGGTAGGAGTAGCCAGGTGGAAAGCATGGGCAGCCGTAGAAAAATGCTTATTGAAATTCTCAATTATGGTAAACAACATAACAAGTCATATCGCTTCACTAACGTAGTTCGCTAGGTTGTTACTAGTCCTTGATCATGTCTCTCAGTTCTATTACATTACACATAAGAGTCATTGGAGGAAGGTGTCTTCTGTGGGGAGTTTTGTTGAAAGCAACTCTGTCTGAACATTAACACACTTTGATTGTGGTAGGATTTTAGAAGCATAAGGACTTGATCTTTCATATCAAAGAAACTATTTTCAAAAAAGAAAATGTTGAGTTGATACACCTTTTTTATAGGGTTATTGTTCCCACACAGTCATATTGTTAAAACACGTGTTTACTGTTTGCGGAAGACAGAGAGACAACCTGTACTAATTAACTCACTCGCGTGCTCCGAACACCTGTGTGGAACCGAAGAAGGTCGCCAGAAACATATTGTCATTGAAAAATATTGTCGGCTGCAACTATGATAAAGCCGGTTAAAACAGTGTACATTAAGTGTGTATTTTGCATTTGTGAAATGTAGATGTGATATGAAAGTAAAGGTATTTGTTTCTAGAACTGGATCGCATTTGTGAATCGATAGATTGATTATTTGATTAATTTAGCTGCCAGGGCCAGTCTACCTGTGAAGATAGCAGTGGTGTAAAGTACTGAGGGAAAAATACATTAAAGTACTACTTAAGTCGTTTTGGGGGGTATCTGTACATTACTATTTATATTTTTGACAACTTTTACTTCACTACATTCCTAAAGAAAATATTGTACTTTTTACTCCATACATTTTCCCTGACAACCAAAAGTACATTTTGAATGCTTAGCAGGATATTTCTTGAACTGCATTGCTGGTTGAGGGCTTGTAAGTAAGCATTTCACGATAAGGTCTACACCTGTTTTATTCAGAGCATGCGACAAATACAATCTGTCTCAACATCCCCTTGGTTTGGAGCATCATAATCTCCGGTGTAATCCTATGAGGGACAAAAATATTTCAGGTCAAAACTATAGTTTTGAATGAGCTAAGTCATACCAACACCTCCATGTTTTGATTGTTTGAGTTACTACATCCTTAGCTATGTACACTGTAATATGATCCTCACTTAGCTACCAAGTGCAAGGCCAATGGATTTCTAAGCTTGCAGGGAAATTATACACAAGGCTATGTAATCATGTAGCCTACCCTTATAGAAGTCTATAAGTAGCTTATACCTACATGTTTTACATTTGGCCCTGTAGTAACCTAGCTATTGCATGGCACCAAGACAAAGGAATTGTTGTGGTAACAACTAAAAAGGGTGTCAACTGAGCATCTGTAATGAGTGCTGATGAATGATAGTCATTTCCCTGATGGAAATCTTGTGCCACTGACTCACGCCTTGTCTGTTTCATTTCTCAGGTGCCTGTTGTGGCTCAGATGAGAAGACCTACATGGTGGGGGGCTGGGCCTGGGCCTGGTGGCTCATCACTGACATTCAAAGGTGAGACCGTCGGTGACGATGCCATGTTATGCTATAGAATTGTCTTCATCAGTCTATCAGCAATCATGGGTTGTTTTGCAAATGGTCTGGAGGAGGCTTGTTTTATTTATTCAATGGATAAATAAGACCAAATGTTTCCATACAAATACTAAATTGGATAAAAGGGCTGCCTGAGGTTTAGAAACCCACAATCATTTATGGACACAGCTCCAACAGGTTTTTCAGCTATCGTAGATTTCCACAATGATAGCCTATAATTCAGTAAACGCACCAATCATCTGCGGACTAAGAATCAGCCAGGAGGTGTGTGCGTGGAAGACTATTATTTTATTCTTTGCCACTTTCCTGACTGACCTACATTGTGTTAATGAATTCTGGATGTTTCAAATGGAAACATGGCAAAGGACACTTGGCCCCACCTTAAACTACAGTACACATTCACTATTCTGCCTTTTTTCCCGTGTGTCACTTGGCCCCATTCTTACCCTTTTTCACAGTAGGTTAAGTGCTGTCCTCTGTTTATTAACTGACTGTAAGGCATTCTCCCCTGGGTTTGCATGAAAGCATGCAATGTTTTGTTTAGGGTTTCTTCAGGGTATTTTTGCTCAATAGCCAGTAACTAGTCGTTTGGGGCGTGTCAAGGAAGTGGTGGCAATAGAAGTAGTAAATCTCCAGGAACAATAAACATTCCACTACAGAAATATTCCATCACTGAAATGTTGCCATTGTGAAACTCCTCATGTGACTTCCCAATGATATTTATTCAATGATGAAATAAGATAACAATATTTCAGCTGAGCCTCCAAATTATTCCATTACTCCTGCTCCTGATGTGTTGTCAGTGACATTGTCACATAATACTGATGCAGAGTGTTTTTCTCCTCTCCCTCTGTTATTGTACTGTTAAAGGGACAATCTGCAGTTGCTGTATCCATTTTTGGTTAATGATATGTAACCATTGATTCTTGAATTATTTAACTTATAAAGGCTGCATGAGTTTAGTTCAACTGTCGTACTCCATCAGAACGCAAAATATAAGCTTGTTTTACTATGTTTGTAAACAAAGCAAATGTAAACAAACACTGTATACTATAGCCTCACAAGATGGTTAAAACTATCATTTTGAAATCATGGATGGTCACTCCTTGTATCCATAGCTCTGTCTATGTATTTGAGTGGTTGCATTTCTACAGCCACATCCCTTAGCTTTTTCCCGAAACAGTGGGGAGAGAACATGTCGTTATTGTTTCAACTGCAGGTTGCCCCTTTAAGGTCTGCATTAACTAAAATACTTTTTTTCCCTGATATAGGATTACACTGGAGATTATGACACTCCAACCCAAGTGTGAGGATGTTGAGACTGCAGAGGGGGTCGCCATCACTGTCACTGGGGTGGCACAGGTAAAAAAATATATATTTCGTCAGTTGTATGAAACCGACACCATTGAATTGGAAGATGTCTTACCTATTTATAATTTTAATTGTTATTGATTTTAATATCTTTTAATTACAAACTGCAGCTGTAGCGAGCTCTTTGTGTTAACTAACTTACAGCCGTAGATCAAGTTTTTAAATCACAGTGATTCATATTTGCGTATGCAACCAGGCCACAGTCTGTCTTTCCGAATCTCTCCTTCATCTCTTCTCCAGATCAAAGTGATGACAGATCATGATCTTTTGGCAATTGCTTGCGAGCAGTTTTTGGGCAAATCCGTCCCTGAAATCAAAGGAGTGGTTTTGCAAACCTTGGAGGGACATTTACGCTCAATTCTAGGTGAGGAGAATCTCTCCAAAGGAAAATATATATTTTTTAATATTATGGTCTTCTGTTGATTTCAGTTGGTTGTTGTCAGCTTTGTTCTCTGTTAGCTGATGTAAATCAGTGGCTAAACCTCAGCGTCACACATACACATGGGTTTTGCTGATGGGTAGTTTTTCAACAACAAAGAATTGCAGATGGGTAGCTTTTCAAACAGTTTGTTCAAGCTTTGTACTAAATATAGCCTGTCTAAATTAAAATAATTTAGAAAAAAGTAGAAATGACAGTCAATGTAATGAGAGCCTGAATGTGTGAAAGGGAAACTTCTAAATCCACAAAACTGAAATCTGAGAATATAGACTGCACTATTGAAAAGTAAACGTTATATGTTCTGTATTATGAGATTTTCATGTTTTACTTTATGATGATGATGGCTTTAGAGATCAATGTGTTTTTATCAATGCATTTTGTCTTTGTAAATACCCATGAATTTTGGGGATTATTTGACTACCATGTGGGATAGCCTTAATTAAGTGAAGTAGGTCTATATCAAGTGTGGTAGAGACTGACAGGCTCTTCTGCTCTTCCCTCTCCCCAGGTACACTGACGGTGGAGCAAATCTACCAGGATAGGGACAAGTTTGCCCAGCTGGTGAGGGAGGTGGCAGCACCTGACGTTGGCAGGATGGGCATTGAGATCCTCAGCTTCACTATCAAGGTGAGTCAATTGGTGGTGCCATGAAGTGTGGATGGTAAATGCAGTTAAACACACGTTTTTATTTTAATGTTTTTGTTTTATTGGTGTGTTTTATCCTATGGCATTTAATGGATGATGTAAACCTGTTGATTAGGAGGCGACTCCACTTAACTAGTCTTCACCGTTGTTGATTAGGATTGAGTAATGGATTATTAGTAGTTCTAATAGCTGTGAGTTAGCCTAGACTGTCACAGTCCCCGTCAATGAGATCCACTTTTTATTATCAGCTTGTCGTGTCTCTAGTATGGTTAAAGAGATTACATGCTATTTTCAAATCAATTCCCTATGTATAATTATTATTACGTGATTAAACTAATCATGTAAACTTAATTAACTAGGAAGTTGGAGCACCACTGAAGCATTAGTTTATATAGAGCGGCTATCTCCCGAATCCACTCTTAAAGATCTGAAGATCTTTTATATCAATAGCAATCAATCATTAATTATTCTTTACATTATATCAGTCTCATCTGAACGTCGTAAAATTCTTGGTTATCGTCACGAACACTAGCATAAATTATGAATCAGCGATATACAAATTGGCATTAATTATTTACTAACTAATCGAATCACAGAAATACATAACAAACAATTGATATTGTTTACTAACAATGATAGGAAAGTCCCTAGTGGGTAAAGCCGATATGACAGTTTGGTAGACAAAAGGGAAGGGTGAGACTGAGAGCAGGAAAGACAAAATAGATGAATTACACAGTATATATTTATATTAATTGAAATGCTAATCCTTGCACATGAACGGCTGCTCATTCGAGAATAATTGCAAGAATATATTTACGCCCGTATGTCGTTGTTGTCTTCTCTGTTGGAATCCGGTCCGTCTGCTGGAGAGTTCATCAGAGTCTCTGGTTGCGTTTCCCTGAAGATTAAAGTATTTTGTGTTTGTTAGAATGGATACTAAAGAGTACCATTCGGGAATGTTCTCATAGAATAGATGTTTCGGCGGTTGTTGGTATTCTTGTTCTAGGTTTACATCATTTTTAGCTGCGGACTAGTAATTATACATCTAAGATTTGCTCTTATTCTGTAGGGATCGATAGTCTCAGAGTTTAACCATTCCCAGCCATGTAGCCAATGTAGCCAATGCTCCATGTGGTATAGTCCTGTCCTTTGGTAGAGTTGTAGTTTAAACCACTTCACATCTCTAAGACATGTTTTGGTCTTAGAGATTCAGCCATTTGCAACCTTCGCTCACGCAACCTTAACTCCTTCAGCCATTTGCAACCTTAGCTCACGCAACCTTAGCTCACGCTGGGGTTTGCTTAGTCTGATGTGAATTTCATCAGGAGTTGGTTTTATACGGAACAGTAGAAAAGGGCGGTCCATGGCGCGTAATGTGATGTCTAGGCTCATGGGGGTGTGGCTACTGACTAGTTCATCTTTAGATGTTAACCTGGCAGCTGGGAAATGTACACTTTAAGAGATACCGTTATGTGTGTTTCCTGTTCTTCATGAGATCATCAAATGAAACACACTCGTCATAACTGTCCTTTTAAGTGTCCACAGAATATTCTCAAAAGTAGCAATATGGTTTAATTCTCTCATTTTGGGGATTAGGAGTTTGGCCAAGTCTCTGTTCTGGGAGACCCTCTCCCTCAATACTGTATGGTAGTTTTTACCCAGTATTTACGACCGGAGGTGATAAAAATGGGTTAGGAGAGACTGTGAGAGAGGGTAGAAACCATAATCTACACCCAGAAAGGGCCACGTCATGACAAGCTCTTTACTGCAAGTGCGACAGTCAATTAGATGTTATTACATGTTGATGTTGGACATTTTATTTACATTTTTGTTCCCTCAAGTATCTCTGGTAGTGTATGGTAATCTGAGCTACTGTGTGTGTGTGTGTGTTGTAGGATGTCTATGATAAAGTGGACTACCTGAGCTCACTGGGGAAGACTCAGACAGCAGCAGTTCAGAGGGATGCAGACATTGGTGTGGCAGAGGCAGAAAGGGATGCTGGGATAAGAGTAAGATTCAATTCAATAAATGTAATAATTCCAGAGGGGCAATTATTTCTAGGGTTATGTTTGTCTGTATTAATGTACATACATTTCTTTTGAAAGGTTTGTAAGCTCATTTTATTAATTTCCCCTTTTCCTCTCCTCATACGCTTCCACTCCGTTTCTCTCTCCTCATCCTTTTGCCCTCTCTCTCTCTCATGTACATTCAAATCTCTCTCTCTCTCTCTCTCATATTGTCTCTCTCTCTCTCTTTCTCTCTCTCATTGTCTCTTTCTCTCTCTCTCTTTGTCTCTCTCTCTCTCATTGTCTCTTTCTCTCTCTCATTGTCTCTTTCTCTCTCTCTCATTCTCTTTCTCTCTCTCACCAGGAAGCAGAGTGCAAGAAGGAGATGATGGATGTCAAGTTCCTGGCCGACACAAAGATGGCAGACTCCAAACGAGAACTTGAACTGCAGAAGGCTGCTTTCAACCAAGAAGTCAACACCAAGGTCTGCATGAACTCCATACTCCACTTTAGGCATTAGTAATTTAGTAAATGCAACATTTTACGTGATCAGAGAGCCCAGAATTAACATTAAATATAGCCCTAAGCAGCCAAACGCTCCCTCCAGCCGACCTCAACATTAAAAACTCCTCTATCAACATAGACGGCCATGTCATGATCCTGTCTCTGTCTGTGTGCTTCAATATGGACGTCTTGGTCATGTCTCTCTCTGTCCCTGTGTCTCCAGAAAGCGGAAGCCCAGCTGGCCTATGAGCTGCAGGCAGCTAAAGAACAGCAGAAGATCAGGCTGGAGGAGATGGAGATTGAGGTGGTTCAGAGGAAGAAGCAGATCACCATTGAGGAGAAGGAGATTTTCCGCACAGAGAAGGAGCTCATCGCCATGGTGAAGAGGCCTGCAGAGGCAGAGGCATACAAGATGCAACAGCTGGCTGAGGGACAGAAGTGGGAACAGCTTTTATATCATAACAGAGCATATCCACAGTACCGTTGTACGCTTACTTAGCTGTAACATACAAACCGTCGTTCACTAGTGATTCCACTCAACTTTATGTGCATTGTCTTCTATCACAAAAACATTTTCTACACATGTAGATTGGTAGCACTTCATTTAACTGTGAAAAAAAGCTTGTTTTTTAACAAGTGAGCAGTTAAAATGGTAATTGCACAATAATAGCATATTAATTAAATTGTTTATTTTGGAAACTAGCGGATACTTTTTTGTCTCTTTTGGAAAACAATCTAGTTTCCCAGTTGTTCTGATACAAGTGTGTTGTGTCTTTCAGGATGAAGAAGGTTCTGACGGCCCAGGCAGAGGCAGAGAAGATCCGGAGAATAGGCGAGGCAGAGGCTGGCTCCATTGAGGCTATAGGGAAGGCTGAGGCTGAGAAGATGAGACTGAAGGCTGAGGCCTACCTGCAGTATGGAGAGGCAGCCAAGACTGCTCTTGTCCTGGAGGCCCTGCCCAAGGTAACAGACTATGGAATTAATTGATTGTTTTAAATGCAGTGTATTCATGCGTGCATTCGAATGGTTTAGATTTGATCAAATTAAATCACTACTGCCTTGACGAGACCTTCATACAGATGTATTTATATTGAGGTAGTAATGTGTAGATGTACAGTAGACACACTCATTAACATGCCCCCAGATAAACCTAGTAACATTGATACTAATAAAGCAGTAATAAACAGTTATAATCTAGTAACCGTAATAATGTCGGTGTTTGACTTTTTATTTCTGACTGGACAAAGTACAGTAGTATCAGTCATCAGCCAGTAGTTATCTACAGTATCTTTGTCAGCCAGTGTTAAGAGGTGGTAGCCTGCATGTATAAGTGTCAGATTACACCATCTTAAAGTGACTCAGAAGTCAGATGATTTGTTGATGTAATATGCCATTATATACCATAAATGTCTCTTGTGATGTGAGCACAATAAAAACATCTCAATGTTCCCGAATCTTCCTAGATTGCAGCCAAGGTGGCGGCGCCGCTGGCCAGGACCAATGAGATAGTAATCCTGAGCGGGGAGGGAAACCATGTGACGGGGGAAGTGAACCGCCTCCTGGCTGAACTTCCTGTGTCTGTCAACGCCCTCACAGGAATTGACCTATCAAAGGTAATTAGGGGTTGGACAGGAAGTGGAACTTCACTTAGCGTCAGTATAGTATTGTTCACTAGACATGCATGGTGAAAATGGTAGGTCAAACAGATTAGTGAGTCCATAGAAATATAATTACACCTATCATAGAACGTTGACTTGTATAGAGTGGTAATGTCTGTTCTAATAATTCTAATTCTATGAATTGGCCAATATGTCCTACAGAATCCTATTGGTGCTGCTGGATTGTTCTAACCTCCATGCAGTTTTTCAGAAATAGTGAAATGAAACGTTAGCATACAATATCTCTTTCTACCCTAAATTGATTTTTTTTGTTCCCTATTCAACAGATCCCACTACTGCAGAGGATGACTGATGCTCAGGCCTGAAAACAATCTTTCCCTTCTACTCTCTGTTTTATGCACTCTCATAGACTGCCTTCAATACCCTTGAAATTATTATTTATTTATTAAATATGAACAAGTGGATTTTTTTAAACCTCTGGTGCCTTAATTTCTACAGGACCAGAATATCTGCATGTACCGCTGCTCCTTTATATACTCTATTTATCTTTTGAGTTCACTACTTTTTGAATCATGAAGCTTTATACAATAAGTAGATCGCATGACATTGTTATCATTTAGCATGAACTGAGCCTTTTTGATTTTACTCATAAACCTCTCTAGTCTCTACCTTACCATATCATGTCAGTGAACAGCTGTCAAAAAGAGCAACCTCTATGATTTTCTTTCAAAGTTGTAACTCACCGTGCCTATTATATACTTCATTATTACTCAGTAATTATCTCTTCTTGCTCTCATGTGACTATTTTATAGATTATGGAAGTTACTGTACTCTAATGTATATAACTTTTAATTTAACTGATTTAATTTGTGTCCTTTATGATGAGTTATGGGTTTTCACAATCAGGTGACAAGTTGTATCAAGTGCTACATGAAACAAGGTGCTCACTGCTTATTATCCTCAAATAATTTATTTACGTTTCTACTTAGTCAAAATTCTGGCTAACTGGGAATTCTTCCCACTCTTTAAGAAATCATGTGTTTTCATTTAGTTTTATGTTGTAAACATTGTTTAGTACATTATTCCAAACACACTTTCATTTATAGCAACATGAATGGCTTTTTATACTCATCCCAGAAACCTGATTGGCAGTCCTTTTGTTTCTTTGGCTATGATGCATCTTTCTGAATTAGCGTGAAGTAAGTTGAAGTACTGAATTGACTTGAAGTAAGTTTGAGGGAGAGATTAAGTACTTTGTGGGATTCTAATGATGTAGTGTAATTTATTGAGAAGTCTTTGTCCTGGTGAAAGTTCAGTATGTGAAATATTGAAGGGTTTTTGAGTCCAAGAAGTAAAATGGTGTAACTCATAGCCAAATGCTAGTCATTGATCCTTATCATTTTTATTATACAGGAATAGGTATTTAAAACAAATATGAGCTGTGATCTGTTTTTAAGAAGTAATTTTGTTCATTCTGTTGATTTCTTAATTTCATGTTTCAATTGATTAGTGTGACTTGATTATAACATTGACAGACACTTGTTGCAGTTTTATATAGTAATATAAGTACATTTTAAGCCATGTAAGACAGCTCTTCAGGTTCTGTCCACGATGTAATCTTTGTTAAAGATAACTCTGTATATCATACACTTGTCAGAGAAAGATATCACTCCCGTTTAGACAATGCTGTTCAATGTATTTAGTCATTTATCTTTCCTTTAATCATCTATAATTGTGAAAATGGGTATATGTACTGTTACACTATTGTCATTCAACATGACCTCCATGTTTATGATCTGTTTGTTGAGCTCATTCCAAGACTGAATCACAATCTCTGATTTATATTGACTTTTTGTTGTATTGTGGTTAGTCATCGTAAAGGTAAAAGACTAACTTTCTGCTTGTTGTTTAGTATCACTATTTACGTTGTAATCTTAACCGAGGTGGAGAGTAGCCCTTTGTACAAGGACAGGGAAACGGCAGATCTTGGTCATTTTTATATATATATGTATATGTGTGTGGATGCCATCATCACTGATTTGGAGACTTGCACTATTCAACATGAGATCATGGAAATGGGAAATCAAGATGGGAATACTCCCAGCTATCATGTAAGTGGACAGATTGCAAAAAAGCACTGAGCAAATTATAAAGAATATCATCGCTCAAATGATGTTTGGATTGGAAAAATGTTTCCTTGTCCTTTCCCCCTCCCAGACATATCATAATGTTCGTTTTAATTAGTCAAATGAAAACGACTTGTGAAGGACTGTTACTGTAATGTTTCTTTTTGTCTGCCCTCAAGTTGATTTGACTATTTCATTGCAGCCATTGTAATCTAAGTAATTTTGCCAATACTGTGAAAAGGTTTCAGTTGTGTAACAGCTGTAATTTGGAATTTTGAGTTACATTGTGGCTTCATGACCAAATGCATTGTTCTGGCTAAGCTTTTATTTTTTTGACAATCCACTGAAGATACTTTTTTACTTTTTGGATACTTTTTGTGAAAATAATTATCACTTTACTGTTGTGTCAAATATGCACTCCATCTTTTTGAGTCAATGTAGATGTTTTTATTTTTCAACAGGACTAGATATTTGTGAATGTTACACAATATTACCATATTTCAGTCTTCATCTGTCATGCTAATAAAATTACAACAAATAGTTGTGCTCTTTTTCTAATAATTCAGTATCTTCCATCGATGTGGACAGCTGCAACATTCATGGCATGTAAATCCCGATTTTTATTTAACTAGGTAAATCAGTTAAGAAATTCCGATTTACAATGACGGCCTTCCGGGGAACAGTTGGTTAACTGCCTTGTTCAGGGGCAGAACGACAGATTTTGACCTTGTCATCTCGGGGTTTCAATACAGCAATTTTTCGGTTACGGACCCAAACGCTTTTCGTTTACCGCCCCAGTTAGTCTTGCGATACTTTATTAATTTGAGCCAAAGCCTGTCACTCATTCAATCAATCCTTATCATAATTCGTTTTTAATGCATCTGGAAGAATCTCAGGACTTTCATCTCATCGGGAATCTCAAGGAATATTCGTCAGGCATTGAGTATGCACACCTAAAATATGCGTATTAAAGGTCCTAAAACCTACAGAGTGCCCACTGCGCATGTGTTCTCAAAGTTGCTGTTACAGAAAGCAAATACCAGAAATAAGGCATCGGTGAGCTAACAACATAACCAAAATATCTATGTTCGATCATCTCGCTAAAATGACGTTTTCGCAAATGCCTTTCTCTTGACTTCGCGGGGAGTAAGTATTTAGCGTATTATTTGTTTTTGGTGTTTCCTTTAGCAAAAGTGTTACTTCAGTAGCCATCAGTAGCTGGCTAACGTCAGCTAGTTAGCCTAGCTGATCGCTAGCAGCACAAAGAAGTGTTCAATGCTTTGTGGTGCTATGACTCGAGGTATTTCACACTAGCTTGTTAGCATTCATCATTGGCTTGATTCTTTATTAACCGTTTAACTTAGGCTACAGTTACACGAGAATGTAGCTAGTTAAGTAACGTTACAGATTTTGAACTACAATTCCAGGGTTATATTATACATTTGAAAAAATATATACTTTTTGGCACGCAAGTATTGTCAGTACAGTAGCTAAGTAGCTAGCTAGTGTTCATTTACATTTTGAATGGTCTATTGATTACTAGACAATGCTGCTCAAAGATGACACCAGCTAGATAATATTTAAGAATTCTTTGTTCATAACTAGCGAGCTAGTTATATGCATGTCCTGGTCTTCTAGATCAGAGAAGCCTTACCTAGGCTACAACCACGTTGAATGACTAGAGTTATTGATATTTACGCAATGATGCAGTAACATTTCTGGTAGACCCAGTCATCTGACTGAATATATTTATTGTAACTAGTAGCTACATGTCCATAATTTTCAAGAACTGGTCAGCTGGATACACTAACCAGCTACAGTGTAAGACGTATCATGCTTGAGTCATTGGGACTTCTGAATTCTGTCACATTTAGCTTCGTTACAGAACTGAAAATGGTTCTGGGTGACAAGGCACCATTACATACATAACACAAAGCTGTTCTGCATTGCTTAGTATTGTAAACTATTGACACACATACCTAAATGGTACCCTATTCCCTATATAGTGTACTTCTTTTGACCAGAGCCCTATAGAGTGGTGAGGAGTTTATTGTGTCCGGAAGGAAATTCACCATTTTCTGTATTCAGGGTTCACTCAAACATCCTTTTGAGTTTCGTTCTACTGTTGACAGTTACAGCTGATTTTGAGATTGTATATCGACTTGCTCCTTAAATGTAAGTCATCTGACTTATTCTTTTCAGTCTAAATTGTTTAATCAAACTTTTCGCAGCTGGTTCCTTATATCAGGGCATAAAAACGACTATCTGTTTCCTGAATTAGCCTACTGTGCATGTGCGCCCAGCTGGTACACATGCACACTACTGTTGGCCCAAGCTCGTTTTCCCTGGCTAAGCTAGCTGGCTAACTGAATGCTAGTTTTCAAATACTGCACCCTCAATTGTGATTCTAACAACACAGCCAGATATGTACAGTACCGTATCCTTTTTTTCAACTGACCATTGTAGTTGTTGATTAAATCAGACTTTATTAATATAATGAGCTATCCAGAAACGTCATGAGGTAATTGGCACAGGAAAATATCAGCTCTACAGATCACAATGACTATAATGAATGGCTAAATTACTTCCGGACACTAATGGTCTTTGGAGTGCCTCTTCCTCGTCACCACCCTATGGGCCTTGGTCAAAGTAGTACACTATATAGGGAATTGGGTGTAATTTGGGATGCACACACAGAGATTGGTGAAGGCAGCTGGAGGCTCTCTAGCCGGTAGCCATCATGCAGTCTGTCCTGCTGTGCCCTGAGAAAGGAGAAAAGGTGTCTTCATCTTAAGCCCGCTGCTATCTCTGTCTAGCTGCAGGCAGTGTGTTTGCTGTAGTAGCTGGGGTGCAAATGCCGGCTGACTACTGACTGCCATTTTAGAACGGTCACATAATGTACAGTAAATAAATAGCCTCATAGCGGAGTCATTTTACATGGTCAATGTGATGTTTGACTGCTGATGTGTGTGTTTCTCTCAGCATGGTGAGGAGAGCGTTTCCCATGTTGCATTAGTGGAAGTGTGACATGCTGGCCTGTCTGCCAGCATCATCAGGTGAACCTACCCCCCGATTTCTCTCCCACACGCAGATGAACACTGGACTTCAGCAATGTAAGTGTTTTTATTTGATATAATTGAGTACTATAATATCAAAGAAATCAGTTTCCTCTTCATATTTCTACTTAATGAGTTGTATATCTGTTCGTCATTAGTTGAATGAATTAACTTTGGTTAGGCTAAAATTTCGTGTTCCCTCCCTCTATCCTTGTTCCCATCCTAGGGGATACTACACAGAAGATGAAATCTGCCAACTATCCAACCCCAGCAGAATTGGATGCCTTTGCTAAGAAAGTCGCCAACAATCCTCTGACCATAAAGATCTTCCCCAACAGTGTCAAAGTACCACAGAGGAAGCACATCCGCCGCACTGTGAACGGGTTGGACACATCCAGCTCCAGCCAGCGCCAGAGTTCTTACCCGTCTCAAGTCAGCAGCACCAGAGCGGGCCTCCTGGCCGTCCTCCGCACTTCGCCTGGCAAAGGCGTCCTCACAGACACGGACAGCAGCCAAGCCCATCTGCTTCCCAAACCATCCATGAACCTCCACAGCGGGCCATACGTTGCTCAGAGCACTTTAAACCTCCCCCAGCCTGTCCCCCACCTCCAGGGCATGTCTCAAACCCAGCCCCGGGCATTGGCACAGAAACAGGGCCATCCACAGCATGCTCTGCAGCACAACCTGCCTCACCCCATGACTTCACAACCACCGAATATGCCTCAAACTTTACAGCAACAGAACATGGCCCACCCTCAAACTTTACAGCTGCAACAAAGCTTGTCCCAGCTGCAAACGGTACAGCAGAATCTGGCGCACCCGCATAATGTCCAGCGGCAGCAGAGTTTGCCTCACACGCAGACTTTACTACAGCAGCAGCAGCAAAATCAGACTCTGCCACAAAACTTACAACAGCAGCAGCAACAACAGCAGCATATTCTTCATCCTCCGACTCTGCAGCACCAGACTCTTCCCCACCAACAAGCTTTACTACAGCAGGCTCGGGCTCAAGGTCTCCGGCACCTGCCTGAGGTAGCCCAGGCCCAGCCTCCACCTAGTCTGCAACTTTCCCAGGGCCTGCAGCACCCCCACTGCCTGCCCCTGTCACAGCCTCTCCCCCGGGGCCTGCGACACCTGTCTGATGTGGCCCAGGCCCAGCCACCCAGTCTGCAACATTCCCAGGGCCTCCCCCCATCTCAGCCTCTCCCCCAGGCCTCCAGTGCTGGCCCTGGCTCCCCCTCTGCTTCCAATGCCCTGCAACCCCAGCCAGGCCCCCCCTATGGCCCCAGGAAGCTGCCAGATGCAGACGCCCCACCAAACGTAACCGTATCTACCTCCACCATCCCACTGTCCATGGCGGCCGGCCTGCACCACAACCGGCCGGGCACCGACCTGAGCAGCATTGTGCACCAGATCAACCAGTTCTGCCAGGCTCGGGCTGGACTAGGCGCCACCTCGGTGTGCGAGGGCCAGATCGCCAACCCCAGTCCCATCAGCCGTAACCTCCTCATCAATGCCAGTTCCAGGGTCAACACACCCCACAACTTTGGCCTCCTTCCCTCGTGCCTGCTGGGCCACACAGAGAAAGCCCCTGGAGGGTCCCAGGGCCCTGCTGGTGCTAATGGCCTACAGCCCAACATGGCTGTCATGAACCGGATGCCACCTACTTTCCACACTGACACGAAGAAGCAGTTACAGCAGCAGCAGTTACAGCAGCAGCAGTTACAGCAGCAGCAGTTACAGCAGCAGCAGTTACAGCAGCAGCAGTTACAGCAGCAGCAGTTACAGCAGCAGCAATTACAGCAGGCTCACCAGCATCAACATCAGTTACAGCAGCTCCAACAGGTTCACCAGCAGCAGCAACAACATCAGTTACAGCAGCAACATCAGCTCCAACAGCAGCAAATCCAACAGCAGCGCTCCTGGAACCAGCACCAGCTGGCTCACATGCAGCATCTGCCTGATGGAGCCCAACCCTGTAAGAACCCCAGGAGGGAAGCCCCCTCTGGGTCTGGCTTCCCTGCCAAGACCCACAATTACCCCCAAAAGCTGCTGGCCCCGCAGCCACAATCTTTCCCCATTAAACACCCATCAGACAAGACAACCCCCTCGCCCCCCGTCACCGGCCCAGCGGGCGGCACCATGCCAAGCTACACCAACGGGCGCTACTTGCAGATTCCATGGGACAGCGTCCTACAAGCAGCCAAAAGTGACGGTCTAGGCCCACAGGATTTGCCCATGGCCTTCCAGGGGGGCCCGGAAGGGGCCTCCATAGACTGCAGCACACCAGGATCACAGTACCGATCTGGAGCCAGACCCGGGGTCCCAGACCTGGGTCAGACCAAGCTGATGCAGCAGAATGTGTCTGATTACCTGTCTGGGGATTTCCAGGCGTTCCAGCAGAACCCAGGCGCCATGGGGAAGATGCACAGGCCCCCCATGGGTAGAGCTCCAGCCCAGAGCCCAGAGCTAGGTAACAGTAGAAATATCCATGCTCACCACCCAGGCTATAGATAGATATCGATATCTCTTCACCTCACCAGTTGTGTGTTATGTTTGGTGAATGATTCAAGGTTACAATCAGGTGTAAACGTGTAGATATCTTGCAAGTGATCAATTGAATGTTCTCCCTAGTCGGTTGCTCCTGCTCTCAATGTTCAATCGCTGACTTATCTGTTTTTTAAAAATGCGTCCTCAGCCCTTTAAAATGGTATCTGTTAAACCTTAGTGCCAGGTGAAAGGTTTTATATTGTTATTCCGGTGATGAGGAATACTTACTCATACCACAACATGGACATCTGCTGATTGTAGTATTTTCTGGGTTACGCTGTTGTGATCTAGGACTAGTTAGAGAACATAGTAGGGCTACTTCCTTTCCACATAATAAGTGCCAGTTATGCCCAGGTTGTCATGGAACCAACCACTCCCTTTTACAGTGGCTGAAAACCCCATTTTCTTTCCTCTCCTATGTTTACATTTACAATTATGCATCTATAAAAAATCCATATAGACATGATGGAGGATACATGCTTTTTAATGCCCCAATGGGACTCATTTGCTGAAGGGGTATTTGTGTATGCTAATATGAATCAGGTCAATGTCTAAGAGTATATTCTTACTTCAATCTCTCCCGATATACAGTAAGGTAATGCTACAGCCATTGTGTCCTGTCCTCTTGTGTATGGTAAGGCCTTAAGACAGAGTGCTTTTGAAGTCATTTTTAATTGTTTATTTTATCCCTACCGTGTGCTGTTACTTTAATTGTCTCTACTTGAATTTCACCGGTGACGTTTTCAGTATGAAGACATGGAGAATCAAGATGTTATGCTAAACATTTACAGAAGGAACAAAAGCTCACTTCTGGAAAAATATTAAATGTCTTAGAATAATGTGAACCTTGTAGAATCAATCCCCTGATCTTGAAAGGGATTGTCTGTGTGCGCAAAGACCAAATTGATCACTTGCAAGTACAACTGAACATACCAGAGGGTTAATGTTATTTGCTACTTTGTTTCACCATTATACACTACTGTAAACAATTCCTTGTGGATCTTTGCCTGTCTGTGGGGGTTTTGGTAAGCTGAGGGGTATCCTACGAAGCAGGTTTGAAGAGTTAGAGAGGTAACTTTGGTCAACTGAGTTCAACTCGGGATAACCTGTCATACGAAAGTGGCTCACCTTTTTAGCCAGGTAAATCTGGCAACAAATCCTTCAGAACTAACCTGCTCTGGGGAAGGCTAACTCATGGCTAACTCCACTTACACTGAATGAAATGACTGAGCCACGAGTGGAGGACCAACAGAGTTAGATTTCCACCCTCTTGCAAAGAGGGTGTCATGATCCCTTTCATTTGAGGAAGATTAGTGATTTTAAATATTTAATACATTTTTGTTTGTCTTAAAGAGTAATGTTAAAATATATCACATGACATATTTGGTCATGACAATGGATGTTATACTTCACACCCAGTAACACTTTTAATAACTTAATAAAATGTTATCGATAGGAGTGGGGGGGAAAGGTCCTTGGTGTGCTTAATCAATGAACAACCACAAGTTGGCATCAACGATAAGTAATAAAGATGGTGCTTCTAAAAGCCCATTTCATTCCATAGTCTGTGGTATTTGAAAGATTTTATTTTTGATTTCACCACAAATGAAAATATGGCACTGACTCGCCCATGGCTTGATGTTTCAGCCATGTGCGACATACATGTGCAGTTACTACCCTGCGGCTGAGCAATATCCACTGTCGTAGTACGGATAAGAGCTGGATTGTGATGCTAACAGAATCTGGCTGGCTTTAGAAAACCCTGAGTAGATCTAGCTTGCTTCGTAGGATACGTCTGTCCTTCACTTGCTAGCCTAACCCTGATTGTATATTGTCTCTGTACTACCTAGAAAGAAGAACTGAGGTCCAGTTCTTTTAAATGCAGGTTACCTCATGCTAGTAGATGGGTCTAGCCATAGAAATAGATTTACTTCTGTTATTCTAGTAATTGTATTTCTATGGGTCTAGCATGCTGCATTATTCCTCAGTTTAGCTTGGGTAACGGCTTGCTCTTCTGATGGCCCCACATTCCTCCTCCCTGATAACTCTTGAAAAAAAGCCTTAAAATGTTATTAGTTACCCTCGACACCTTAAATGTTGTATGACTTACTACATACACCATGCTGGATTTCCTCAAACTGCATGGTGTCGAATCCTATATCAAATAGTTATGATACTAGCAATTGTTTCTGCATATGTTTTTATTTAAGGACACTTAAATTGCTAAGTAAAAATCCTCCTTTTAATGGATGAAAAGTATGAATAATATTTAGCAGAGTTTTATAGGTGTGTGTGGCACTGGGCTGTAACTATGGTCTTCAGACTACGTTTCTTTAGTTGTTTCTTTGTGACAAATAGCCTTCAGTAATTTAGATCTTAGCTAATTTATTTCCTTGATCACTGCATTCTGAAGGCATAGGTTTTTCCTCATAGGTGCCATAGGCAAAGCATATCATCAGACACAAAACAATGCAAACCGACGTCTCACAATTAGCTGCATTCAGTAAGAGATGGAAAGGTCATAAGTAATTTTATGTCGCCTCAAAGGTGCTACACACGTGATTTTGCATTGTCATTTCATAAAATGGCCATAATATATCTGCAGTAATAGTGGAATGATATCGTTTCATAGTATTACATACCTGCCCAATTAGCTGTGATATTCGTCTCCCGCCAGAGCAACATGTTGTTGAAATGGGAAAGCTGTTTTGACTTTGGCTGTGTTATTTAGTGGAAATCGGGTCAAGCGGCCAATGTAAAAATCGCTCCTTAATTTCCTGGTTGCTAAAATTCCACACGGTTCCCTCAATTTCAGTTGTATGTGAGAAAACAAGCACTGTATAGTGAAGGGAATCATTGTACCATCTAAATCTCAGTGAAATATATTTTCAATAGCAACAAATATATCGTTTTTACAGCTGTTACGAAGCTGGTGGACCAAAACCGAAACTAAGTCTCCTCCATGTTGATGGGGGAGGGTAGATTTTGTTTTGGAAGTAGCCTGTTGCAATTCACCAAGCTTCCTGATAGAACTTGTCCCCTCTGTAGCACCTTCTAATCTTATGGATTGAGCTTTCTTCCCTGAGGGCGGTAGCTAGATTCTGTTGTTTGGCTCTTACTACTGTTGTGTGCCTGGCCCTTGAAGCTGCTAATGAATTCAAGTCTGAATACACAATAGTGTGTGTGTGTGTGTGTGTGTGTATAGTAATGATGTATGGGTTGTACTAGTGGAATAAAGGTTACTATTTATACTGTGTTGTCATGGATTTTAGAAATGTGAGATGGTAAATCTTTGCAGTGGAAATGGACCAACTGTTGCTATAGTGAACCAAGCAATGTACCTGTTGTTCCATTTTAGCTGATTTGACCTGTTTATAATGTTGTACAGCTCGAGAAAATCAGGTTTACAGTTACTATTTCATATGAAGTACCTCCACTGGACTTAATATGGAATGTGTGTCCGCGAGAGAGAGAAAGGGTGTGAAGCATAGCCTAGGTGCTTGTGCACACTACACAGTGGTGCACTTCTATCCATTGTTGGGGGCCCAAGCTTCTAACTGTAACTACTGATACTAGCCAGAAGTCTGTTCTCATGTGCCACAATGTTTCCAGACACTGCTAGGAGTCTGAATGATTGCTACTGAACCACTGACCAAAGTCACCAAGCTTTCCCCACCACCATGGCCCAAAGCCTAGATACAGGCTGTGTACAAAATGGCACTCTATTCGCTCTATAGTGTATGACTTGACCTTGGGTACTATGTAGAAAATAGGGGGCCATTTTGGACACAAACATTCTTTAGGCAGGTTGGATTGAATTAAGTTTAATGACTCATGCTATTTTAAGGTGGTGACAAAAGTTGTCTACTGCCCTCTAGACAGTTGTAAGAACAGCATGTGGGACTGTGATGACTAAATTATTCTTGTGAGAGTTTCTGCTCCACATAAGTGGAAATGTGACATGAATGGCAGTGGTTGGGGAAGCTCATGTTTCTCTACTTTGTAGAATTGTGTTATTCCAGTTTGCCTATCCTTCAGAAACTATGCCTGGCAGAAACATTCTCCCCTAACCAAAATAAAGTTTGCATTTGCAAAACCGATTCTGTTTATTTTATTTGTAACAGCAAGGCTTGAGGTGATACGTATTGAATTTTCAAAGGATATACAAACAATGAGTCATTCTAAACATGTGCATTCAGAAAGTACTCAGACCTTGTCTTTTTCCACATTTTGTTACGTTACAGCCTTGTTCTAAAATGTATTACTTGTACCCCACCCCCAATCTACACACAATATCCCATAATGACAAAGTAAAAACAAACTGATATCACATTTACATAAGTATTCAGATGCTTTACTCAGTGCTTTGTTGAAGCACCTTTGGCAGTAATTACAGCTTCAAGTCTTTTTGGGTGTGATGCTACAAGCTTGGCACACCTGTATTTAGGGAGTTTCTCCCATTCTTCTCTGCAGATCCTCTCAAGCTCTGTCCGGTTGGATGGGGAGCATCACTGCACAGCTATTTTCAGGTCTCTCCAGAGATGTTAGATTGCCACTCCTGCATTGTCTTGGCTGTGTGCATAGGGATGTTGGCCTGTTGGAATGTGAACCATCGCCCCATTCTGAGGTCCTGAGCAGGATTTCATCAAGGATCTCGGTCTGTCCTGTTGCTTCGTTCATTTTTCCCTCGATCCTGATTAGTCTCCCAGGCCCTGCCGCTGAAAAGCATCCCGACAGCATGATGCTGCCAACACCATGCTTCACCATAGGGATGGTGCCAGGTTTCCTCCAGACTTGAGGCTTGGCATTCAGGCCAATGAGTTCAAAACTTGGTTTCATCAGACAAGAGAATCTTGTTTCTCATGATCTGAGGGTCTTTAAGTGCCTTTTTGGCAAACTGTCGTGACTTTTTCGGAGGAGTGGCTTCCGTCTGGCCACTCTACCATTAAGACCTGATTGCTGGAGTGCGGCAGAGATGGTTGTCCTTCTGGAAGGTTCTTCCATCTCCACAGAGGAACTTTGGCGCTCTGTCAAAGTGACCATCTGGTTTTTGGTAACCTCCCCCGATTGTTCATTTTGACAAGGCGGTCAGCCATTATGGTAGAGTGGCCAGACGCAAGCCACTCCTCAGTAAAAGGAACTGACACCCCTCTTGGAGTTTACCAAAATGCACCTAAAGGACTCTGACCATGAGAAACAAGATTCTCTGGTCTAATGAAACCAAGATAGAACTCTTTGGCTTGAATACCAAGTGTCACGTCTGGAGGAAACCTGGCACCATCCCTATGGTGAAGCGTGGTGTTAGCATCATGCTGTGGGGATGTTTTTCAGCGGCATAGACTGGGAGACTAGTCAGGATCAAAGCAAACATGAACGGGGCAAAGTACAGAGAGATCCTTGATGAAAACCTGCTTCAGAACACTCAGGACCTCAGACTGTGGCGAAGGTTCACCTTCCAACAGGACAACGACCTGCTGCACACAGCTGAGACAATGTAGGAGTGGCTTCGAGAAAAGTCTGAATGTTCTTGAGTGGCCCAGCCAGAGCCCAGACTTGAACCCGATCTAACATCTCTGGAGAGGCCTGAAAATAGCTGTGCAGCAACGCTCCCTATCCAACCTGACAGCGCTTGAGAGGATCTGCAGAGAAGAATGGGAGAAACTCGCCAAATACAGGTTTGCCAAGCTTGTAGTGTCATACCGAAGAATACTCAAGACTGTAATCGCTGCCAAAAGTGCGTCAAAAAGTGCTGAGTAAAGAGTATTTAAAAAAAAATATTTAACCTTTATTTAACTAGACAAGTCAGTTAGGAACAAATTCTTATTTACAATGATGGCCAAACCTGGATGACGCTGGGCCAACTGTTTTCACCTTTAACCTGGTAGGCCAGTTGAGAACACGTTCTCATTTACAACTGCGACCTGGCCAAGATAAAGCAAAGCAGTGCGACACAAACAACAGTTACACATGGAATAGACAAATATACAGTCAATAACACAATAGAAAAAGTCTATATTCAGTGTGTGCAAATGGCATGAGGAGGTAAGGCAATAATTAGGCCATAGTAGCGAAGTAATTACAATTTAGCAATTTATGCTAGCCGTGCGGGCAGTGATCGGTTGAAAAGCATGCATTTAGTTTTACTAGTGTTTAAGAGCAGTTGGAGGCCACGGAAGGAGTGTTGTATTGCATTGAAGCTTGTTTGGAGGTTTGTTAACACAGTGTCCAAAGAAGGACCAGATGTATACAGAATGGTGTCGTCTGCATAGAGGTGGATCAGGGAATCACCTGCAGCAAGAGCGACATTGTTGATATATACGGAGAAAAGAGTCGTCCTGAGAATTGAACCCTGTGGTACCCCCATAGAGACTGCCAGAGGTCCGGACAACAGGCCCTCCAATTTGACACACTGAACTCTATCTGAGAAGTAGTTGGTGAACCAGGCAAGGCAGTCATTTGAAAAACCAAGGCTGTTGAGTCTGCCGATAAGAATACGGTGATTGACAGAGTCGAAAGCCTTGGCCAGGTTGATGAAGACGGCTGCACAGTACTGTTTTTTATCGATGGCGGTTATGATATCGTTTAGTACCTTGAGCTTGGCTGAGGTGCACCTGTGACCAGCTCGGAAACCGGATTGCACAGCTGAGAAGGTATGGTGAGATTTGAAATGGTCAGTAATCTGTTTAACTTGGCTTTCAAATAATTTAGAAAGGCAGGGCAGGATGGATATAGGTCTGTAACGGTTTGGGTCTAGATTGTCACCCCCTTTGAACTGTGCGCCGCCCCCCTATGGGACCCCAATCGCTGCCGGTTGTGATACTGCCTGGAATTGAACCAGGGTCTGTAATAATGCCTCTAGCACTGAGATGCAGTGCCTTAGACCGTTGTGCCACTTGAGAGCCCGGGTCTGAATATTATGTAATGTGATATTTTTTTTATTTTTAATAAAATGTGGAAAAAGTCAAGGAGTATGAATACTTTTCCAATGCACTGTACATAACCAGATGCCGAATTCTCGCGAGGCTAGCCTTCATCCTACTATAGGAATGTACTCAAGGGACCGGTTTCCCGGACAAAGGTTAAGTCTAGTGCTAGAGTAGAAAATCATGCTCAATGGAGAATCTCCATTGAAAGTCTCCATTGACCTTAAATTCTGTCTAGGAAACCATGCGGTTTTCATCTCCGGCCGACAGTCCCGTCTTCTGCACCTCTCCTGAGTGCAGTTTCTCTTTCAGACACATGGGCAGGTACCTCTCTGGGTCCAGGATAGTATGTGGTCTCTCTGGACACACACACAATCCAAACTTCTAAACAATTCACATGCTTACACACAAACACATACAGTTGCAAGAAAAAGTTTGTGAACCCATTGGAATGACCTGGATTTCTGCACTGATTACTCACAAAATATTGTCAGATCTTCATCTAAATCACAATAATAGACACACAATCTAACTAAACTAATAACACACAAACAGTTGTATTTTTCACATTTTTATTGAAGACATTGAGTAATCATTCACAGTGCAGGCTGGAAAAAGTAGGTGAACCCTTGAATTTAGTAACTTGTAGATCCTCCTTTAGCAGCAACAACCTCTGCCAAATGTTTCCTGTAGCTGCTTATAAGACTTGAACAATGTTGAGGAGGAATTTTTAACCATTCCTCCCTACAAATCTGTTTCAGTTCATCAATATTTCTGGGTTGTCTTGATTGCACAGCCCTCTTCAGATCATGCCACAGCATTTCAATTGGATAAAGGTCAGGACTCTGACTTGGCCATTCCAAAACACGAATCTTCTTCATTTTCAGTCATTCTTTAGTTGATTTACTTGTGTGCTTCGGGTCATTGTCTTGTTGCATCACCCAACCTCTCTCAAGTTTGAGGTCATGGACTGCTGCCCTGACATTCTCCTGTAAAATGTCTTGATACACTTTGAATTCCTTGTTCCCACAATGAATGCAAGGTGTCCAGGCCGTGAGGCAGCAAAGCATCCCCAAACCATGATGCTCACTCCACCATGCTTCACAGTTGGGATGCATTTTCTTCCTCCACACATAGCGTTGTGCATTTTTCCCAAAATGTTCAACTTTTTTCTCATCTGTCCGCAGTACATTTTCCCAGAGGCATTGTGGAACATCCAGGTGGTCTTGGGAAAACTTGAGACGTGCCGCAATGTTTTTTTTTAGACAGCAGTGGTTTCCTTCGTGGTGTCCTTCCATGAACACCATTGTTGTTCAGTGTTTTTCTGATAGTGGACACATGAACACAGACTTTCGTGGTTTGTAGAGTTTTCTGGAGGTATTTTGCTGTTACCCTTGGGTTCTTTCTTACCTCTTTCAGGATTGCCCTTTGTGCTCTTGGAGTGATCTTCACAGGACGCCCACTCCTAGGGAGAGGAGCAACAGTCCTGAATCTTCTCCATTTGTAGACAATGTGTCTTACCGTGGATTGATGGACACCAAGGTCTTTAGCAATGCTTTTGTAACCTTTTCCAGCTTCGTGCATCTCTATAATGCATCTTCTAAGGTCCTGTGAAAGTTGTTGGGATCGAGGCATGGTTCACACTAACCAATCTTTCTGGAGAAGAACAGATTTGTCAGTAATCTGGCTTTGTGTGCCTTTATTTAAAGGACAGAGCACCTGTGACACCTACACCTCCAATCTCATCTCCTTAATTGAAACAACTGACTCCAAATAGCTTTGGGAGAAGTCGTTAACACAGAGGTTCACTTACTTTTTACAGCCTGCACTGTGAATGATTACTCAATGTCTTCAATAAAAAAACATAAAATGAGCACAGTGCTCTTTACTCCACAGCCATAAAAAAAATGTAATAAAAGTCTCACTATCAAAATAGAAGTCACACAATACAGGTCCCATGTACACACCTCTTTGTACTGGATCTGCTCTGTGAACTCCAGGTCTCCCATGCCAGTGGTGAACTTGAACAGTGCCAGGGTGGTAAACTGGAGGTTGTTGAAGGGTGGTTTCTTGTAGTGTTTTCTTGAACCACCTACATGGAAAAGGTTAGAAATGTTGCTGTGGGGAAACAATATGATAAATGCTTGCATACAATTCCATAAACAATGATGAAGTGGATATACCTGCAGAAAATACAACAGTAAAGTGCAAGATGTTGCCTAAGATCATCTGAGAAGATGAGAGCGAGAGAAAGCGTTCACTTAGAATCTACTAATGAATTGTTAATGGATCCTTTTCAAAGCTTAAACTCTGGCCTAAACTCTTACATTTTGCATCATGACGTTGTACTTCCCATGAGTTTGGAGCCTCTGGAGTAGTAGAGTAGGCTGATCCGGGCAAGGGCAGGGGCCCCACATACTCCCTACACCCACACAATACTACACACACCATGAGGAGCGCTCCCTGTAGGAAACTATAGGAGAACAGAGAACATCAATTGGCATCTTCTTCTCCTATAGTTTCCTACAGGGAGGTTTTGCATTCAAAATAGTTTGTCCCATTTACATTACATTTTAATAATTTAAAATGATTGCTGTTATCCAGAGGCATTTACACTTAGTGCATTCATTTTGTAATCCTTAGAAGTCACGCATTCTCGCCCCTCTCCAGAAGAAGTAGACTGCTCTTATGACACTGATGAACTCGCCAACAAAACACAGGTAGTCAAGTGGTGTATACTCAACAGGAAATATAGGCTTGCAAATCAGATAGATCAAATGTCAGGCTCTGTTATATTTGGGATTTGGTGAAACCATTGAAGTCTTTGATAAATATAGTATTTGGCAAAGACAATGCATAAGGAAATTGTGTATCTGTCAGAAAATAAATGTTATATAATTCTTTGGGGGGGTAAGGTGTATATTAGGTGAATACATATTTGGGGAAGTTTTGGTCAGTAAGAGACTCAATTGTCCTTCCTTTCTGTAGGAGCCCACTGGTGAAGATGCCCAGGTATACCACGTAAGTCAGGAAGTTCGTCAAGAATATCTTTTTCATAAAAATATATATTTTTTACCTTTATCTTACTGGCAAACTTGTACCACTTCTCCTCGAGAAGTCTGTGAAGAGGATCAGCATGTCAAGATGATTCTAGTGCAAGCAGGGTAGGACATTTAAAGAAAGTCACTCTGAGAACACACCTATACTATACTGTATATGGGTCGTTCCACGAAATGAGTGTTTTTTTTATATTTTAAGTAGAAATTGTGAACCAATATTGAATTTTAAAAGCCTGTCATTAAATCAAGTGCCATTTAATATAGACCACATGGAGAATCCAATACATCTGTTTTTTATATGAATAAAGGCTTGCTAAAGTGCCAAAATTCAGCGTTTTGACACCTTCCGCCGTCAACTGTGTCACTTCTAGGAAGATTTTAACACACTCAATCCCAAAATGTATCCAAGTTTCACCATTACTGAAAAGCCTTAGTTATTCTTTTGCTTTGACAAAGTAATTTCTGAAGACTATTATTTAAATAATACGTTATATTTAACCGTGTTGTTGTTATGTTGCTACCATGCTGTGTTGTCATGTGTTGCTGCCTTGCTCTGTTGTTGTCTTAGGTCTCTCTTTATGTAGTGTTGTGTTGTCTCTCTTGTTGTGCTGTGTGTTTTGTCCTATATTTATATTGTATTTATTTTGTATTTTTAATACCAGGCCCCCATCCCCAAAGGAGGCCTTTTGGTAGGCTGCCATTATAAATAATAATTTGTTCTTAACTGACTTGCCTAGTTAAATAAAGGTTAATTAAATTAAAATAATGTGATTAGTGATTTATTCATATTGGTCCCTCATTTTAAGGTCAACCCTGTTACGTGACCCCAACAGTCATTTTAATATGGTGAAACTATTATTTGTAAAATAATTTTTTCAAAAGAAACATTGAACATCAAATAGTCAAATCATAAAGTTAAAGCAGGTGAGCGAGTTCTACTCTTTTTGGCAATTTGCTGGTGTTTTGTGGTGGAAAACTGAGCGGGGTCGAGGAAAACACATCAACCCTGTTACCCATAGATAGACAGACTAGAATTGTTTTAACAATGTCATTTTTTTGGTGAAGCTTGTATTCAATTCCCAGTCCCGTTTGCACACAACAAGCTTCCACTCTCCCATCACAAGGGGATTTATGTCTGATTTACGAAGAAATCTTCAACCCTGTTACTTTATTTGGCAATTAATAGGCACTTACTATAGTATATTTTTTTATTTAATGTCTTCAGATGTGAAAACATGTTTTTTATGAAGTTGAACATTTGCTCTTTATGTTAAAATTAGGTGAAATCAAACATTTTTGTTTTACCATGTTACACTTCTCAAAAGGCACTGAATTGGTGGAACGAATCATATAATCATTGAATATAACTTAAAAATCAAATATTTACATGTCAAAATTATTTCACTAGAGTATTAGAGCAAGTTGATCCAGACGAGGGCCAGAGAAAAAAACGGTGGTCCCATGTTGGCTGAACATCTGCTTCTTTCTGTACCAGCAACTCCACGTTTTTTAAGTCTTCTTCTTCTTCGGTGGGGTTTATTGGCGGTAGGCATCCAACATTATGGTGCATTACCGCCACCTACTGTACTCGAGTGTGGACCAGACACAGGGAGAAACTAAATCCTACCTAACAGCCCCGTTGCTCTTAAGAAATCTAAAATATTCCAGACTATATCTAATGAGGTTCTACTCAATATACCCCTGTATCCCCTTGTCCCTCATACTAGATCTCAGCCTCTCTCTTTCCCTCTGATACTGCCCACACTGTAGCAACACATGACGTCCTCCGCTCCTCGACTTTCCTCTGTACTTGAAATAAATGCCTGCCCCGTAGTATCTCTATTCTACTTCTTCTGCCATCTCTGCACCATCACTGTCAATATCAGGCTTTTGGCTTCTGCCTTGCTCATTGAAACTACAACATCAACATCCCCACTACCAAGTGTTTGTTTAGCCATGACATCAACTGCCTCATTCTCCACCGACCCCACATGGGCTGGTACCCAAGTAAATCTTACCTATATACCCATCTCTCTATGCCATGGGTTTGTAGTACATCATAAAGCAAGTCTTGTCTGCTATGTGAGCTAAAGGACTGCAGACTCATCAGCACTGCACATGAATCAGAGCATACTTTCTCCAACCATTGCAAGGCTAACAGTATGGCCATCAGCTCTGCCATATATACAGCCAGATAATCTGTAATACATTTGCAGATTGCCATCCCACGTTCCTGCACTACAATTGCTGACCCAGTACGTTCTGTTCTTGGATCTTTTGAACCATTTGTGCAAATGGCCACAAAATCCTGATACACAGTATCCAGATGTCTATTAAACAAATCAGATGGATCAACACCCTCCCTATCTTTATGTAGTCTTTCCAACACTTCTAGATCAACTAAACTCCACAAAGTCTAAGCTCCTCTCTATGGCCACATACAGGGCTGTCTGACCTGCAGAGCAATGCCAATCAACCAACCAATCAATCAATTAATCAGTGATGGACAATAAATACCTACCGTATTTGTGTAGTTCCAGCATTTGCACTTGGGCATTTACCAAAGACACACTTTGAATTTTGTAGGAGATTGTAGTCTTTTCCCACTGTTGTGTTCAGCAGGTGCACAACTTTCACTGGGGACATTCTGAAATTGCAATTTTGTCCCCTCAGTTTTATCATTGGAATGAGATACAAATCAAGGCAACAGTGTGCTTTAGGACCATGCGGAAGCCACCGAGCGGTTGGGTAGGCTGTTTGGAGTGTTAATCCAACTGGATAAAATAATTATAATAATTCTGTTCCCCTCACTTCTAAAACCAAAGTTGAATACTGTTGCTTTAAGAATGTATCGGGCATGTTGTGCTTGTATTGATGTGTGAGGATTGGAAAAATTTGGGGCGGGGTGGGGCAGAGCCTCTTGGCATTCTCTCAACCAGCTTCATGAGGTAGTCACCTGGAATGCATTTCAATTAACAGGTGTGCCTTCTTAAAAGTTCATTTGTGGAATTTCTTTCACTCTTAATGTTTTTGAGCCAATCAGTTGTGTTGTGACAAGGTAGAGGTGGTATACAGAAGATGGTCTTGGCCTTACCAAATAGGGCTAAGTCCATATTATGGCAAGAACAGATCAAATAGGCAAAGATAAAAGACAGTCCATTGTTACTTCAAGAAATTATTGTCAGTCAATCCGGAACATTTCAAGAACTTTGAACATTTCTTCAAGTGCAGTCGCAAAAACCATTAAGCGCTATGATGAAACTGGCTCTCATGAGGACCGCCACAGGAAATTAAGACCCAGAGATACCTCTGCTGCAGAGTACATGTTCATTAGAGTTACCAGCCTCAGAAATTGCTGCCCAAATAAATGCTTCACAGAGTTCAAGTAACAGACACATCTCAACATCAACTGGCCTTCATAGTTGTATTGCTGCAAAGAAATCACTACTAAAGGACACCAATAAGAGAAGAGACTTGCTTGGGCCAAGAAATATGAGCAATGGACATTAGACCGGTGTAAACCTGTCCTTTGGTCTGATGAGTCCAAATTTGAGATTTTTGGTTCCAACTGTTCCAACGGTCTTTGTGAGACGCGGAGTAGGTGAATGGATCATCTCCACATGTATAGTTCCCACCGTGAAGCATGGAGGAAGAGGTGTGATGGTGTGGGAGTGCTTTGCTGGTGACACTGTCAGTGATTTATTTAGAATTGAAGGCACACTTAACCAGCATGGCTACCACAGCATTCTGCAGGGATACGCCATCCCATCTGGTTTGCACTTAGTGGGACTATCATTTGTTTTCAACAGAACAATGACCCAACACACCTCCAGGCTGTGTAAGGGCTATTTGACCAAGAAGGAGAGTGATGGAGTGCTGCATCAGATGACCTGGCCTTCACAATCACCCGACCTCAACCAAATTGAGATGGTTTGGGATGTGTTGGACTGCAGAGTGAAGGAAAAGCAGCCAACAAGTGCTCAGCATATGTGGGAACTCCTTCCAGCATATGTGGGAACTCCTTCCAGGTGAAGCTGATTGAGAGAATGCCAAGAGTGTGCAAAGCTGTCATCAAGGCAAAAGGTGGCTACTTTGAAGAATCTAAACTAGAAAATATACTTTGATTTGTTTAACACTTTTTTGGTTACTACATGATTCCATATGTGTTAGTTCATAGTTTTGATGTATTCATTATTATTCTACAATGCCGAAAATAGTAAAAATAAATAAAAACCCTTGAATGAGTAAGTGTGTCCAAACTTTGGACTGGTACTGTATATAGTTATATATTTTTTGTTGATGTTGTTGCCTGTTTTGCATGTTATTTTGGCATTAGTACGTGTCACATATCAGTTTGCAAACAATGTTAAAAAAAATATCTTTGAGTTAATAAAGCCATATACCAACATGGTCTCTATTTACTTTCTTAAGGCAGCTCCAAAATGCTGGTGTTTCAGCCTAGCTCAGGGCTTTCTGTGGTGGTGGTGCAGCCAGCGGAAAATACAGAACGTAGGGGTTGGTAATGTTCTCTAGCTGCACCGTGATTGGCTCAGTGTTCTGCCACTCATGGAGATACTACGTCACTGCAAAATGTACAGGGAGAGCTAGAAAGTTCAAGCCCCTTTGGCGCTTCCGTAGATTTGAAGTGCCCATCCATGAAAGCTCAAGGTCATCGGCCAGAGATAAAATGACGTCAAATCACATTATATCTACAGTAGCTTTGATTGGACTGATCATGTCAACATTAAACTTTCAAAATCTTAACCTGCAAGCTCAATAAGCAGTCATCATCATGAATCAAGTCAACAATCTACTGGTAAATCCTTTTCAATCCTTGTCATTTGAAGATAAATTATAGATAAAACGTATCCGTGCTCATCGGCCATTGGACATAAACATTACACAACAAGTTGGAAATTGCAAAATTCAATAATGAGTTGTTTTTGAAGGAATCAGTGGCTAACTGCAAGCGTTGCAAAGCAATCACTAGCCTGCTATTTGGTGGTGTAGGTGTGTGGTCCAAGTTTGGTTAAGGGTCTCTTTTCTAAGCTTAAAATGATAAATATTTGCATGCAACACCATGGGCCAGAAAAGGTTGAATACATTGGGCCATGCTGTCAATCCAGCATGACTTTTGCCGCGTTCAAAACAGGAAATTTGGAAACTGGGAAATCTCTGACTTCAGTGAGTTCAAGAAAACTGGGAACTATGAAAAAAACGAGCTCCGACTAGGAAATTAAGTTTTGAATGGTCATCCAACTCGGAATTTCATGCCGGGAACAGAGGGCCTCTTTCTAGAGCACCGACCTGAAGATCACTGACGTCATGATTCAACTTTGTTTTTCTTTTTCTTTCTGTTCAACACTTTGAGATATCAGCTAATGTACGAAGGACTATATAAATACATTTGATTTGATTTCAGAGTTCCCAATTGTCTTTAAAACACCATGAATCGAGAGAATGCCAGACTTTGATGACAAAGTTTGATGACAAAATTTGCCCACAAGAACTGTTCAAGTGAGCACAGCACAACCAGGTGAGTCTAAAATTGTATTGTATGCTGCTGCATAAATTATGTAATATCCCAGGGAAATATGTATACTGTAGCTAAGTAATACTAAGTGTATGTTGTGTAGTAAGTTAGTAGCCCGTGTGCCTCACCCTAATAATTTGGTCCCTTTTCCCCCTCATAACTTAGCCTACTGTTCTGACTCAGTGGTGCACATGTAGCCTATAGCCTATTTTAAAGAAATGTCACCATTGAATATTGTAAGAACTTTCATTGTCTGCTCATATGCCCCCTTATTTATCCTACGGTTCTGAATTGGTGTACAGTGAGAATACTGTAATAATGGCCCATGTTCTGAATTCTGTCGCTGTACATTTCAAAAGGGCTGAACAAATAGTTATATTGACTACGTCGTCTAAGCTCGCTCATTAATATCTTAATCAAAATGACAGATTGCCTGCTATCCGTTCATCGTTCCCTCACACCATAGTTTGTACATCTCAATTGTCAGTATATATAAGTCACTCATATCAGCTATGATTTTTTTTATGCAGTAAATGAGTCTAAATGAACTGTTTCGCTGCCAGACAAGGCTCCGCTGATAGTTAGGTCTAGCAGTAAGGATTCACTCCGTGGTGCTGAAAGTGAGCTGTTTTTGGGACAGCTTTATGTAGGCCCTAACAGTGTGGGCACTGTTTGTCACCGTTATAGTGTAATTAATGTATTGTTGAGTGTTGTATTGTGTAGTGGCTTTGCTGGCATGCATATTTTTGTTGTTGTTGAGTTTGCCCCTTGCCACTGGATCATGCATTGTTTTCACTTCAGTCAACAAGCTCAACTGCGGGGTGAGTCTTTAGTACTGTTTGTCTTCTTGAGAGAGCTAGTGGGACCATGCAGATTCAGGACCAATCTAAAACAAATTTGAACCTTAAAAGTCCATTGAAAAATTGTGCTCCACTGAAAGAGAAATTGTTGTTAAAGAGCGATCTGACACTGGAGAAATCAATTAAATGTATTTATAAAGCCTCTCTATACATCAGCCGATGTCACAAAGTGCTATGCAGAAACCCAGCCTAAAACCCCAAACAGCAAGCAATGCAGATGTAGAAGCACGGTGACTAGGAAAAACTCCCTAGAAGGCAGGAACCTAGGAAGAAACCTAGAGAGGAACCAGGCTCTGAGGGGTGGCCAGTCCTCTTCTGGCTGTGCCGGGTGACAATTACAACAGTACATGGCCAATATGGTCAAATGTTCATAGATGACCAGCAGGGTCAAATAATAGTAGTCACAGTGGTTGTAGAGGGTGCAACAGGTCAGCACCTCAGGAGTAAATGTCAGTTGGCTTTTCATAGCCGATCATTCAGAGTTAGAGTCGGCAGGTGCGGTAGAGAGAGAGTCGAAAACAGCAGATCCAGGACAAGGTAGCACATCCGGTGAACAGGTCATGGTTCCATAGCCGCAGGCAGAACAGTTGAAAGTAGAGCAGCAAGGAGTCATCAGGCATGGTCCTAGGGCTCAGTTCGAGAGAGAGAGAGAGAGAGAGAGAGAGAGAGAGACACGAACCCGAGGGCGGTGCCAACCCGGACAGGAAGATCACATCAGAGATTCAATCCACTCAAGTGACACACCCCTCCTAGGGACGGCATTGAAGAGCACCAGTAAGCCAATGACTCAGCCCCCGTAATAGGGTTAGAGGCAGAGAATCCCAGTGGAGAGAGGGGAACCAGCCAGGCAGAGACAGCAAGGGTGATTCGTTGCTCCAGTGCCTTTCCGTTCACCTTCACAACCTTGGCCCAGACTACACTCAATCATAGGCCCTACTGAAGATATGAGTCTTCAATAAAGACTTAAAAGATCGAGACGGAGTCTGCGTCTCTGATGTGGATAGGCAGACCCTTCAATAAAAATGGAGCTCTATAAGAAAAAGCCCTGTCTCCAGCTGTTTGCTTAGAAATTCTAGGGACAATAAGGAGGCCTGCGTCTTGTGACCGTAGCATATGTGTAGGTATGTACTGCAGGACCAAATCGGAAAGATACATGGGCTGGCTCCAATCTAATGCTTTTTAGGTGAGCAGTAAAACCTTGAAATCAGCCCTAGCAGGATGCCAGTTTAGAGGCTACTACTGGAGTAATATGATCAAATGTTTTGGTTCTAATCAAGATTCCAGCAGCCGTCTTTAGCACTAACTGAAGTTTATTTAGTGCTTTATCCGGGTAGCCAGAAAGTAGAGCATTGCAGTTGTCTAATCTAGAAGTAACAAAAGCATGAATACATTTTTCCTGCATAATTTTTGGACAGAAAATTTCTGATTTTTGCTATGTTAAGTAGATGGAAAGAAGCTGTCCATGAAACAGTCTTGATATGTTTGTCAAAAGAGAGATCATGGTCCAGAGTAAGGCCGAGGTCCTTCACAGTTTATTTTTGAGAAGACTGTACAACCATCAATATTAATTATCAGATCCAACAGAAGATCTCTTTGTTTCTTGGGACCTAGAACCAGCATCTCTGTTTTGTTCGAGTTAAAAAGTAAAACATTTGCCACCTCCTTATGTCTGAAACACAGGCTTCCAAGGAGGGCAAAAATTGGGGCTTCACCATGTTTCATAGAACTGTACAGCTGTGTATTGTCTGCATAGCAGTGAACGTCAACAATATGTTTCCAAATGACATCACCAAGAGGTAAAATATATAGTGAAAACAATAGAGGTCCTAAAACAGAACCTTGAGGAACACTGGAATTTACAGTTTATTTGTCTGAGGACAAACCATCCACAGAGACAAACTGAGATCTTGCTGACATATAAGATCTAAACCAGGCCAGAACTTGTCCGTGTAGACCAATTTGGGTTCCCAATCTTTCCAAAAGAATGTGGTGATCGATGGTATCAAAAACAGCACGAAGGTCTAGGAGCACGAGGACAGATGCAAATCCTTGGTCTGACGCCATTAAAATGTAATTTACCACCTTCACGAGTGCAGTCTCAGTGCTTTGATGGGGTCTAAAACCATACTGAAGCGTTTCGCATACATTGTTAGTCTTCAGGTCTTACCTAGTGTGCATAGTGTGCATAGACAGATTAAATACTACGGGTTATGTATGCCCGCAGGCTTCTTGCCTAACCACTCCCAAGGTGTGTTCCCCTTCCCCCCTGGGAACAAATGAAACACAGAATAATTTACCAATACTCTAAGTGTGAAATTTCAGTAACCACAAACACTAAATCCTATTGACATACACATACCTCTGAAGGAGCGGCTACAAAATAATATCAAAAAACGTTCACTGACCACCACAACCAACACAGGACATAAAAAGAAGCTCTCCTCTCTGATGAAGAACACTGGCTTTTACCAAGCTGGAGAAGGAGTTGGTACTTGATGAAACAGCTGTATCCCCTGACGAGAGGGAGGGGTCAGAGCTCCAATCAGCAATGGGGCCGACCAAAAGCTGCTTTAGGAATCCAGGAAGCTATTTCCTGAAATAGACACACATACAAACCCACAACAACACAGAAACTGGGGAACGTAACACTGCCTAACAGCTTTTTCTAAAATGTTTGAGAAGAATGAGAGATTTGATATACGCCGAAAGTTTTTTATATTTTCGAGGTCAAGGTTTGGCTTTTTCAAGAGGCTTTATTACTGCCACTTTTAGTGAGTTTGGTACACATCTGGTGGATAGGGAGCCATGTATTATGTTCTACATAGGAGGGCCAAGCACAGGAAGCAACTCTTTCAGTAGTTTAGTTGGAATATGGTCCAGTATGCAGCTTGAAGTTTTAGAGGCCATTACTATTTTCATCAATGTGTCAAGAGATATAGTATTAAAAAACTTGAGTGTCTCCCTTGATCCTATGTCCTGGCAGTGTTGTGCAGACTAAGGACAATTGAGCTTTAGAGAAATACGCAGATTTGAAGAGGAGTCTGTAATTTTCTTTCTAATGATCATGATCTTTTCTTCAAAGAAGTTCATGAATGTATCACTGCTGAAGTGAAAGCCATCCTCTCTTCGGGAATGCTGCTTTTTAGTTAGCTTTGCGACAGTAGCAAAAATTTATTTTAGAGTGTTATTATTCTCCTCAATTAAGTTGGAAAAATAGAATGATCAAGCAGCAGTGAGGGCTCTTCGATATTGCACGGTACTGTCTTTCCAAGCTGATCAGAAGACTTCCAGTTTGGTGTAGCGCCATTTCCGTTCAAATTTTCTGGAAGCTTGCTTCAGGGCTCGGGTATTTAATGTATATGTTACCCTTCCAATAAGCTTATCATATAAACTACAACGCGAAAAGCATGGTTTACTTCACTTTTAATCATGTCAGCACAGGTAACAGCCATTTACAGTCTTTCTTTAGTTTTTCATTCTTACTCTTCCTTAATTCACTTAAACTATATTTCTTTATTTCCCATGGGCTTCACCAGAGTACCTCCTAGTGGCTGGAATACAACTGTATTAAACCCCTTACAACCCTCCCCTGCAATAACTAAATGTTGTCCCAAACTTTTCACTGGCCTCAAAACAAACAGAATATGTAAGTACTGGTCATGAGAACAACGGAGAAAACTGGCCTAACAGCCATATAACTATCTAGACATGTCCCGGCTGCCTTTATGAGCAAAGACGCAACCCCCACTAAACATTATCACACTGCGATTAGTAAAAGTTAACGAGAAAATATATACACATCAGAACATCTCTAGTTGGTATCCTGATAAGAGCTTGGTAGCCCTAAAGTGTTATAGGTTAGAATGTCTCTGGGCCTCCTCTGCCGGGCTGAACGGTGAGGCAAGGTCATGGGTGACCCCAATGAATCAGTGTCCACTTCATCATGAGATGATTGAGTCTCTGGGCCTCCTCTGCCGGGCTGAACGGTGAGGCAAGGTCATGGGTGACCCCAATGAATCAGTGTCCACTTCATCATGAGATGATTGAGTCTCTGGGCCTCCTCTGCCGGGCTGAACGGCGGGGCAAGGTCATGGGTGACCCCAATGAATCAGTGTCCACTTCATCATGAGATGATTGAGTCTCTGGGCCTCCTCTGCCGGGCTGAACGGTGAGGCAAGGTCATGGGTGACCCCAATGAATCAGTGTCCACTTCATCATGAGATGATTGAGTCTCTGGGCCTCCTCTGCCGGGCTGAACGGCGGGGCAAGGTCATGGGTGACCCCAATGAATCAGTGTCCACTTCATCATGAGATGATTGAGTCTCTGAGGCCTCAGCTGTTTCCATATTTACCCCTGACTCAGTGCTCTCCCCATTTTGCTGCTTTTGCTGGGGTGGTTCCCTTCTCCACAGACCTCTATTGGGTGTTTCAACAGGCTCCTCAAATGGTAGGGAATTACATGACATGAGCATATTGCGGTGCAGGCCCTGCCTGTACCCCTCTCGGGTTTGACCTCATAGACCGGGCTGTCATCACCTTTCCTGGTTACCACCACATGTATTTGGTTCTCCCAGTGTGATCTTAGCTTTCCCGGCCCCCCACGTTCTGACATGTTCCTCACCAGTGCACGATCCCCTGAGACCAGAACCGAACTCATTTTCTTCCGATCGTAGAAGTGTTAAGGGATTTTTTATCAATAATGACTAATTATGTATACATTTCAATCAGGACTGACTAATCAGAATACTATTATGTTACTGTATAGATGTATTCATTTTATTTTAATCCTAGTACTGAATATAATGTGTGTAATTATA
Source organism: Oncorhynchus masou masou (assembly GCF_036934945.1). NCBI lineage: Eukaryota > Metazoa > Chordata > Actinopteri > Salmoniformes > Salmonidae > Oncorhynchus > Oncorhynchus masou. The sequence continues at coordinate 62,757,466 of NC_088220.1, forward strand.
ATCAAGAATTAGAACAGGACTCTCTGTTCCTTGGTAGAAACAAATGAACTTATCGTCAGACTGGCTAGAATGCTTATCAACACAGGAAGACCTTGGCTTGGTCATAAATTATCTAAATTGGTGAGAGACGATGTAGGAAGGCTTGAGAATTAGAGACGGGACAGTTCGAAAACTAATGACGTCATTTTCAATTTATAACCTATGGTAAATTGTATCATGTTCAGTACTCTCGAGAATACACGCTAGTGCTTGATTTTGAGACTGGTCTCCGCCCATTTTATGCAAATACGTTTCTTACAAATCCTTAGAAATGGCTGAGTGTATTAATTTAATTGGGTATTAAACATATAGGAATTTAATTCCTCTATCAAGTAGGCTTTTCCCTTTGCTGTTGATTTCTCCATGCTTCTTCTGGCGATGTCATAGGCTTCCGCCATCTGTTGCTGCCACTTCTTAGCATAATCCTGGTATGATGTCTCCTGTTCCTTTATCTGTAACCCAAAGACAAGGTCAACAGGTAGCAGTGGAGCCCTTCCAAATAGCAGGAAATACGGTGAGAACCCAGTAGCATCACTGGAAGTACAATTATAATCATGAATGACCTTGTTCAGATAATCACCCCAGTTGGCCTTTTTCTCTTCATCTAGTGTGCGCAACTTTGAAAACAGTGTACGGGATCGTGAATACAGCCTCAGGCTCATTACCATAACGCAACGTTAACGATTTCTAAAAATCGCAAATGAAATGAAATAAATATGCCTGCTCTCAAGCAAAAGTATTCTTGTGCTATGTTCAACACTCTTTCTGTTCCTAGATGGGCCATTTCAGTGTGTAAGTACTTGTAAATCAGTGTTCTATACTGACTTGGTACCACAACTTGTGTAATTTTTGCTGTTTTCGTTTGTAATATTCTATCCGCTGAGACATGGAGCCTGTTCCACTCTTGCAGTAACTGTTTGACTTTGTATGACTCTTGTTGACATTCTGTTGGTTTAGACTTAGTCCTTTGACTTTTCAGTTCCAAGATTCTCCATACAATGCATCCTTTAACTGTGCCTGCATCAGATCGTGTGGAGACAGTCGGTCTGTAAATGTCCCCCCCCCACCACCACCACGACAGCTCATCTTGCACCGATGGCCTTAGTGTGACCGTGGAGATACACGTTACACAGTCTTTCCGTTGTGTCGGAACATTATTGAGTGTTGCTTTTACCATTTCAAGTGAGTAATCGCAGCAAAAGGTGGCGCTACAAAGTATTAATTTAAGGGGGCTGAATAATTTTGCACGCCCAATTTTTCAGTTTTTGATTTGTTAAAAAAGTTTGAAATATCCAATAAATGGCGTTCCACTTCATGATTGTGTCCCACTTGTTGTTGATTCTTCACAAAAAAATAGTTTTATATCTTTATGTTTGAAGCCTGAAATGTGGCAAAAGGTCACAAAGTTCAAGGGGGGCGAATACTTTCGCAAGGCACTGTATGTCAAGGGGTTATTGTCACTGTACACTGTCACAGAGAGAGCATAAAATAGGTCATCTCGGAACCGCTCAGTCACTGCCCTCCCAATCGCTCTTCGGAGGCATCAACATGCAAGATAAAAGGGTCCTTGAAATCTGGGTAAGCAAGCACAGGTGGATTAGTCAACACACTCACCACGTGGTCTAATGCTCTCTGGACACCTCTCCCACAAAGCCTTGGTGGTCTGCCTTTCCTTGATCTAAAACTGTAAACCACGAGTTTCCTCCCAAACAATCAAGTATTTCCTATATACGGGGTATGGGATGCCTGTCCAGAACGGTCTTCTTGTTCAATCCCCTGTAATCAACACAAAGTCTTAAACTCCAATCCTTTTTCCGTACGCAGACCAAAGGTGATGCGTATGATGAAGTTGACTTCCTGAAAAAGGTTTTGTTCAGGAGCCCCTGAAGGTGGCTTTTCACCTCAGCATACAAGGGGCGTGGCACACTGTTGTATCTCTTTGCCACTGGTATGTTATCAGTCAATGTTATCTCCATTCTGAGATTTTCAATAAACCCTATGTCCATGTTAAAGCTTGGGAAATCTTTTTGTATCCAAATCCGGTTTTAAACTTCTTCACAACAGTATCTCGGACTTGCCTGGTGTGTTCCTTGTTCTTCATGATGCTCTCTATGTCCATGTCATTTTTGGCGAAAACAGCTGATTCCTCTCTGAGTATCCGTTTGACTAATTCTTGTTGTTCTTGCCTCAAGTGCTGAACCTCTACAGGTTGGTCCCACCACTCTATTTGACTGTTGTCAGGGCCAGGCTCCGTGGGGATCTGTCCTGAACCTGTGCTACAGTAACCTTTTCTGCACTGGGCACAGGAACCAGGTGACACACTACTACTCTCTGTAATGTCCCTATCACTGCTTGTCTTGGTAAAGTAGTGTCATGTTTGGTAGTATTCACTACTGCAATGTCAACTTTTCGAGATGGCCGTTTTGATGTTTTCACGACCTGACTTTGAAGGTCCAGGCCCCAGATCACTCTCACTTCCGGTTCAAATAACACAATTTCATCATTGAAGGGAGCCCCTCTTGTGATACAGGGATGAATCCATTTTGTTTGTCCACCTGGAATGACAACATTACGTCTGCCTGCTGTAAGCAAGCATTCCTCTGTGTACTCTGAGTGCTGTAGCAGATTGAGTAGAGTCTTTGTCTTTCCCTGTCCTAGCTTAAGTGCATTTCTAAGCATCTTTACTGTATACATCAGCTCTGAGGGCTCCTTGTTACTTTTTGTTTGAACTATTTCTTCAATTACATTAAACCCAATGATTGTTTTTTCCAGTATTTCATTTGTGACTAATATCGGAACCCTCAACTGTTTTCCCGCAATGACCTCAGCTTTGGAAGCAAGCAAACAAAAGCAAATGTCCATCCAACCCAGAAAGGGAATTTCAGTGCCATTGGCTGCCCTCAGATCCAGTTTCTCTGTGTTGCCCATGATTTCTGCCAGTAGTCTAATTTGTGTACGTGGCATATTACGTTTTCTCCATTTCTCACATGATGGATTCCTGAGCCCCTGTGTCCCATAGTGCTAAGGTATTTACACCTTCCATATAACACCACACCAATGAGCTGTGCTATATTGCAATGCCCTGTGGTAGCTGGGGTAGTTGTGGTCAGTCTTGCGGGCAGTCTTACATGTAGATGGGTGCTGTTTCCATTGATCCTGTTGGCACACTTTGGATAGGCAGCTTTATAACACAATGAACACAACTTCAACTCTGAGATTTTCTCTACCTTTGCACTGCAGCCACTGCAACACTGGATGGAACTAGATATATTGGAGGCCACTCCCCGTTCCACGGATGTGACCCCCCAGGCTTATCCCGATGGATGTGCGTTGTCCCTGATCCTACTGCCCTTGGTTTTCTGTTGGAGCGATTCCTAACTGACCTGTCACCCTGGCCCTGCACTGACTGTACTAATGAGGCAACCTGACAGTTCAGTTCTTTGATTGCTTCATTGCTCGCATCAATTTTACTCAGGAGAGGATTATACTTATTTTGTTTTCGGAATGTGGTCTGTGAGGGCTCTGCCTGTGCACATTCCTCTCCGCTATCCCCATTATCCTCACTCTGTACTGCGTTCACTCTGTACTGCGTTCACTCGTGTGGGTGTGAACTTACGGGAAATCCAGGCCTTTTGCATGCATTTGCTTTCATTGCCCTGGGCAATTTGCATTTTCTCAAGCAACAGTTCATCACGGGTGTTAATATTCTGGAGATGCACTCTCATCTCTGCCCTGACATTATCATTTGTTAATCCTGTAATCGTGTTAATCCTCTACTCTTGACTAACTCTGTGCCATATTTCAGTCCTGATTGGGCACGAGCTGAGGCTGTTAACACTTTCTGTCTCAGGTCAACGACTCGGACTAGGAAGTCCAAGGCAGACTCTCCCAGCTCTTGTGTTGCTTTAGTCAACTTGTGATACAGTTCAGTAGCATCCTTCTCTGCATAATGTGTCCTCAAGATTTGCCTTAGTGTGTAGAGTGTCATGTCTGTTTTTCCCTCCAGATAACTCTTCATCTTAAGCCCTGGGCTCACAGCTCTGATTACTGCTTCTATGATTTCTAATTCATGGTACCCTTTTCTCCGTCCATTTTCAGTCTGATGTTCTAGGCTGCCAAAGCTGAGTTTATCTTTTTTATTCTGATCTCCGATCTGTCCATTCATTTTAAAGTCTTTATATCTGGACATACTCATTCCATTCTCTCTCTGTGGCGGGTGCCTTTCTGGAGCTGAGACCACTTCTCTGCTGGGCTGAGGAGCCCCTCCCTCTTCTTTTCGTTCTGCCGCGTCTCTCAGCTGGGTTCGCTGTCCACTTGCCTCGTTGGCGCCGACTGGCTGGGACTTGTAGGCAGACTTTTCACAGTATCCTCAGAGTCCGACATTCCTTTGATTTCGCCTTTCAGTTGAAGCGGCCAAGACATTCCCTTATCCTCTGACTCCATTAAATCCTCCTTTTCACAGCAATCTTCCATCAATTTGCGCCGCAAAGCGCGATGGCTCTTTCCTTTTACTTCAGAGTCATCTACATCTCCTATTACATAACGTACAGTGTCGTAAATTGTCCTCAGTTAAAGTCCATAAACTCTGTTCGGTTTCATCCAACAACGTTTCCCTCTCTCGACTCATATTGTCCTACTCACGTGGCAACAACGATAATGCAGGCAATGGCAAGATAGCTACACTCCGTTAGGTGGTTAGTCTGCTAACGTTAGCTAGCTAGCTACTCTCCCAATGTCTCTCACTCGTCCGTTCCAGGAATATGGGCCAGTGCTCACATGAAAATAAATCTCAGCGGTGCCTCCAAATTTGTTACCCTTCCAATGAGCTTATCATATAAACATACAACGCGAAAAGTACGGTTTACTTCACATTTAATCATGTCAGCACAGGTAACAGCTGTTTACAGTTTTTCTTTAGTTTGTCATTCTTACTCTTCCCAATTCGCTTAAACGATACCCCCTAGTGGCTGGAATACAACTGTATTAAGCCCCTTACATATACCAGGGAACTAGTTTATTATGACAAATGTTTTTTGTTTTTAGGGGTGCGACTACATCTAGGGTATTACGCAAGGTTAAATTAAGTTCCTCAGTTAGGCGGTTAACCGATTGTTGTACTCTGACGTCTGTGGGTAGGCGGAGGGAGTCTGGAAGGGCATCTAGGAATCTTTGGGTTGTACAGCTTTTGATGATCCTTGGTTGGGGTCTGAGGAGATTTGTTGCGATTGCAAACGTAATAAAATGGTGGTCCGATAGTCCAGGATTATGAGGAAAAACATTAAGATCCACAATATTTATTCCATGGCAAAAAAACTAGGGTCAGAGTGTGATTGTGGCAGTGAGTAGGTCCGGAGACATGTTGGACAAAACCCACTGAGTCGATGATGGCTCCTAAAGCCTTTTGGAGTGGGTCTGTGGACTTTTCCATGTGAATATTAAAGTCACCAAAAAGTTGAATATTATCTGCCATGACTACAAAATCCGTTAAGAATTCAGGGAACTCCGTGAGGAACGCTGTATACTGCCCATGAAGCCTGTAAACAGTAGCTATAAAAAGTGATTGAGTAGGCTGCATAGATTTCATGACTAGAAGCTCAAAAGAGACAAAAGCGCAGTAAAAAAAAATGTAAATTGAAATTTGATATCGCAAATGTTAGCACACACCTCCGCCTTTGCAGGATGCGCGGGGGATATGGTCACTAGTGTAACCAGAATTGAACACAGTAAATTCATCAGGCTTAAGCCATGTTTCAGTCAGGCCAACCACATCAAGACTTTGATCAGTGATTAGTTCATTGACTATAACTGCCTTGGAAGTGAGGGATCTAACATTAAGGTGCCCTATTTTTAGATTTGAGATACCACAATCTCTTTCAATAATGAAAGGAATGGAGGAGATCTTTATTCCAGTGAGATTGCTAAAGCGAACACCGCCATGTTTTGTTTTGCCCAACCTAGATCGAGGCACAGATACTGTCTCAATGGGGAAAGCTGAGCTGACTACACTGACTATGCTAGTGGCAGACTCCACTAAGCTGGCAGGCTGGCACTTACTATTGGAAAACAAATGGAAGTTTCTCTCGCTGACCTACATAAACTACAGTGTATCTCAGGGGGCGCGGCTTCACACACTGGCTGAGGCACCAGTGCAAAATGCGCAGGAATCCACTGGGGGGGCGACATTGTTCTAATTGTGGCTCCAGTGGACATGCTACAAGGGCATCTACATGTCCACCAAAGGGGCAATGCTACAAGAACTGCAACAAATACAATAATGTTGCCCGTTGTTGTCGTTCATTAGCAGCAGGACAGCGTCCAGCAGATGCAGGTCGAAGTTCACCAGTCTCCATTAACTCTGTACATGATGACTCAGTTGCGTTCAAGCAATGTGACTGCTACATTAAGGGTGTTAAAACCTCCCTGGTGATTGACACTGGAGCAAAAGTGCCACTTTTGAACAAAGCCATATATGACTCATTCTTCTTACATGTACCACTGCATAGACCAGCAGTATCCCTCAACATCTACAACCACACGCCGATCTCAGTCATTAGGACTGTCTCACTGCTAGTCTGTTACAACAACAAAACTACAGGAGCCACCCAGTTCTACGTTGCTACAGATGGCGCTAACATCCTCAGACTGGACTTATTTCATGCCCGAGGGTTCAAGCTGTCAGATTCAACTGGTGCACATGTGCAGCACTTGCCTAGACCAGTGCCTATAGAGTACTCACAACTGTTTGAGGGGCTAGGTCACCTTAGAGGTTTTGTCCATGAGAGTTGAGATCTCACTGCATTCATAACACACAGGGGGTTGTTCAGGTACAAATGCATGCCATTTGGACTCAGCTCCGCGCCCAGCTGTTTCCAGAAGATTATCACTCTTCTTCTGGCAGGCATACATGGAGTGTCAATCTATCTGGATGACATTGTGGTGCACGGTGCATCACAGACAGAGCACGATTCTTGCTTGCAGCAGGTGTTTCATCAGCTCTTCTTGCTTGCAGCAGGTGTTTCATCAGCTCTTCGAGAACGGGGCTAGACTCAACACAGAAAAGTGTGTGTTCAGGGTGTCAGACGTTGGGATTCTTGGATACAAGCTTTCCAGCCAGGGCATCACCCTCATCCTGTCCCAGTTGGATGCCATTCTCACCTTACCTGTGCCTCAGTCTGCAGCATAGCTGTAGTCATTCCTCAGCAAGGCAATATACTACTTATAGTTTCTTCCAAACTACGCTTCGCATGGCACATGAGGGGCACCTGGGCATCGTTAAGGTGAAGCAACGGTGCAGGGACACGGTCTGGTGGCAAAATATTGAAAAAGACATTGAGTCCCTTGTGATGAGCTGCACAGCATGCCTGATGAGTGGGAAATCAGGCATACCCACTCCTGCACCCCTGACACCAATGGAATGGCCATGTCATTGTCCTCTACCACCTCACAGATGATCATCCAAACACTCAAACTATTCTGTCAGTGGGGGTTGCCCAGCACCATTACGACAGACAATGGCCCCCCGTTTGTCTCGAATGATCTATCTGTGTATCTTGAAAAGCAATCGATCAAACACACCCGGACAGTTGTGTACCACCCTCAAGCAAATGCTTGAACAGGAACCTGGAGGAAGGAATACGGCCTCAGCCTACTTGGCTGAGGGATGACCTTTTGATGTGGCTCTGAGCCTTACCCTACTCCACATCAGGGTTACCAAACACTCCACAACTGGGGTGTCTCCTGCCTCCCTGATGATTGGCAGGGAACTGAAACTTCATTTGGACTGCCACTGCCCAAAACAAAAGAACAAGCCTGCTGCAGTAAGGCAAGCCTATGTTGGAGCAGAACAGCAAGAGATTAAATCATGTTATGACACGTCTCACAGAGTGAAACAACAAAGTCTGAAGGCCCAGGACTGGGTGAGGATCAAAACTGACAACCGCCAGAACAAGCTCTCCAAATTTTGGTCCAAGCCCCTGAGATTGGAATGGCAGCTAGGGCCTGCAACATTCCAACTTCAGGGTGGATGTCCATGCCGCTGAAAAACATCCCCACAGCATGATGCTGCCACCACCATGCTTCCCCGTATGGATGGTACCAGGTTTTCCCTAGATGTGATGTTTGGAAATTCAGGCCAAAGAGTTTAATCTTGGTTTCAGCAGACCAGATCATCTTGTTTCTCATGGTCTGAGAGTCCTTTAAGTGCCTTTTGGCAAACTCCAAGAGGGCTGTCATGTGCTTTTTTACTGAGGAGTGGCTACTCAACAATAAAGGGGGTGGCAGGTAGCCTAGTGGCTAGAGCGTTGGACTGATAACCGAGAGGTTGCAAGATCGAATCCACAAGATGAAAATCTGTTGTTCTGCCCCTGAACAAGGCTGTTAACCCACTGTTCCTAGGCCGTCATTGAAAATAAGAATTTGTTCTTAACTGACTTGTCGAGTTAAATAAAGTAAAAAAAAATAAGAAAGAAAGGCCTGATTGGTGGAGTGCTGCAGAGATGTTTGTCCTTCTGGAAGGTTCTCCCATCTCCACAAAGGAACTCTTGGGTTCTTGTTCACCTAATGGGCCAAGGCCCTCCTCCCCCAATTGCTCAGTTTGGCAGCCAGCTCTAGGAAGAGTCTTGGTGGTTCTAAACTTCTTCCATTTAAGAATTATGGTGGTCAATGTGTTCTTGTGGACCTTCAATGCTGCAGAAATATTTTGGCACCCTTCCCCAGATCTGTGCCTAGACATTGGCCCCCCAATGGTGGAACAAACTCCCTCACGACGCCAGGACAGCAGAGTCAATCACCACCTTCCGGAGACACCTGAAACCCCACCTCTTCAAGGAATACCTAGGATAGGATAAAGTAATCCTTCTCACCCCCCCTTAAATGATTTAGATGCACTATTGTAAAGTGGCTGTTCCACTGGATGTCAGAAGGTGAATTCACCAATTTGTAAGTCGCTCTGGATAAGAGCGTCTGCTAAATGACTTAAATGTCTCTGAGATCTACGGACAATTCCTTCGACCTCATGGCTTGGTTTTTGCTCTGACGTGCACTGTCAACTGTGGGACCTTATATAGACGTGTGTGCCTTTCCAAATCATGTCCAATCAATTTAATTTACCACAGGTGGACTCCAATCAAGTTGTAGAAACTTCTCAAGGATGATCAATGGAAACAGGATGCACCTCAGCTCAATTTTGAGTCTCATAGCAAAGGGTCTAAATATTTATGTAAATAAGGCATTTCTGGTTTGTTTTGTAATACATTTGCAGAACAGAAAAACCTGTTTTCACTTGGTCATTATGCAAAATTGTGAGTAGATTGATGGAAAAAATTGAATCCATTCATCCAATAAGGCTGTAATGTAACAAAATGTGGAAAAAGTCAAGGGGTCTGAACACCTTCCGAATGCACTGTACGTGTTTTTCTATCCAACTGGCCGCCTTTGTGGATCACCTGCCTTTTAGGCACCTAACTTCCACTGACCTTATCACAAAACATTGTCATATAAAAGAGTTGTTAAAAAGTGAATTACTTATGTTGTAATTTTTTTTTTAAATTGTACCTTTTTTACTAGGCAAGTTTATTGATACCTGTAAGGTTACTTGAATATCTTAATTTAATTCTATCTTCATATGTAGTCTATTGGTGTGCCATCATCTTTCACTAATTCAGCTAAAGAATGATAACTGAGATTTATGTAATAAGGTGTTACCTCACAAGTGATCAGTGACCAGACAAGAAATACATTTGCTCATTCAATCGATTATTCTCTAATCTTGACTCTAGAGAGATAGATTCATTGCAAAACCGTCAAGTTCATTAGCATATGATACTTTATGGTGTTCTATACTGTACCTTACTATGTATGTGTTGCCATAGTTATTGTACTAAACCCTTACATTGCCCTAACCAACACTGATATGACCAACTGATCTGCCCCCAGAACCATAAATTTGCCCAATTCATGTGAGTCTGCCAACAGCAGTGAATGTGGTTTTTGTCATTAGTCCCATATTTCAAACCCACAGTTAACAAATTAAGAATACATTTAAGAGTAATATATGTGCTTAAATGAAACAAATATTTTTATTAGTAAAAAAAATAATAATGAAATATTCAAACAAATGAACTCATATGGCCATGAAGACGACAGTTGTAACTTGAAAGTAGGACAAAGGTAAAACATAGATTAACTGTATATGTAAACTGAAGATTATACAGGTTATCAGAAATTACAAAAAAAATCGCAAACTATGTATGCTAAAATCACACAATATTCAGTGATAAAACAAACAAGGGTAAAACAAATGTGATAAAACAAACTATCCATCAGTGAATAACACAAGAATAGTTCTACAGAGGAAGCCTATATGCTGTCACACATGATGTCGAGTTTAATTCCATAAGGAGTTGCCACTTTCAGCGAGGTCGAAGGAATCCAGAACCATCTTGTTTTAAGGAGATACGGCCCAATTTTGGACGTGTGCCTCGCTGTTTACAGTCCCGGTGAAACATATAGCAAATGCCTATAGGTCAGTGGAAGCTGGTGAGGGGAGGACCAGTCATAATAATGGCTGGAACAGAGCAAATGGAATGGCATCATACCATGTGTTTGATGTACTTTGCAAGAGGTTGCAAGATTGAATCCCCGAGCTGACAAGGTACAAATCTGTCGTTCTGCCCACTGAACAAGGCAGTTAACCCACTGTTCCTAGGCCGTCATTGAAAATAAGAATTTGTTGTTTAAACGGACTTGCCTAGTTAAATAAAGGTTAAATATTTTTTTTATACTATTCCACTGATTCTGCTCCAGCCATTACAATGAGCATGTCCTCCCCAATTACGGTGCCACCAACCTCCTGTCTTTCCTCGAGATTAAGTTCGTGCCACAAAGTCGACAGACACCACATACCAATTTTGTTGATGTCAACTTTGTCAGAGATTCCATTATCTCTCAACAACGCTAGCTAATATCTGTCTCGTAGCTAGCTACGGCACGTGCTTGCTTGCTCTTTACATTTGTTTCAATCTGGAATATCAACAAGGCAACACTCCATCTTAACTCCCCCTCCACATTTACTGCACTCTTAGGAAAAAAAAGGTGCTATCTAGAACCTAACAGGGTTCTTCGCCTGTCCCCATAGGATAACCCTTTGAAGAACCATTTTTTGTTCTACATGGCACCCAAAAGGGTTCTGCCTGGACCCTAAAAGAGTATGGATTAGTTGAACAGTGAAGAAGAGAACCTCCGACAGTTTCTCTCTCTCTCCTCATGACCAGAATGTGTGGCATCCCGCTCAGGCATGTCTTTTACGTCGGCTTCTTTTGTTTTTCTATTTAACCATTGTTTAACTAGGCAAGGCGAGCTGCTGCCATGGTGTTAAACCTAAACCTCAGGCGATGGGTCAGTGACCTGCTGCTCTTCTGGGGTTTGTTTTATATCCTCTGTAGTATTGCTATGGTAAAATGGGAGAGTGAAAAATAACATTACATTTAAAGTCTCTCTTAATCTCCATTAGCAGAAAAAAATATTTCCAAATGTCTTGTAACTCAAGACTAATATTTATTGTAAATGCCGTACTTCACATTTTCAAACTTCCAGTCCTTATAGAACTCCCTATTTTTCATCAGGTAAAGAAGAATCCAGTCACAGAACCAGGCCCCCTGTAACAAAATGAGATCCATTAACAAATATAATATAATCTTATATAATAAAATATACAGAATATACTACACTGCTCAAAAAAATAAAGGGAACACTTATACAACACAATGTAACTCCAAGTCAATCACACTTCTGTGAAATCAAACTGTGCACTCACATGCTGTTGTGCAAATGGAATAGACAACAGGTGGAAATGGGCAATTAGCAAGACACCCCCAATAAAGGAGTGGTTCTGCAGGTGGGGACCACAGACCACTTCTCAGTTCCTATGCTTCCTGGCTGATGTTTTGGTCACTTTTGAATGCTGGCGGTGCTTTCACTCTAGTGGTAGCATGAAACAGAGTCTACAACCCACACAAGTGGCTCAGGTAGTGCAGCTCATCCAGGATGGAACATCAATACGAGCTGTGGCAAGAAGGTTTGCGGTGTCTGTCAGTGTAGTGTCCAGAGCACGGAGGCGCTACCAGGACAGGCCAGTACATCAGGAGACGTGGAGGAGGCCGTAGGAGGGCAACAACCCAGCAGCAGGACCGCTACCTCCGCCTTTGTGCAAGGAGGAGCACCACAAAATGACCTCCAGCAGGCCACAAATGTGCATGTGTCTGCTCAAACGGTGAGAAACAGACTCCATGAGGGTGGTAGAGGGCCCGACGTCCACAGGTGGGGGTTGTGCTTACAGCCCAACACAGTGTTGGACGTTTGGCATTTGCCAGAGAACACCAAGATTGGCAAATTCGCCACTGGTGCCCTGTGCTCTTCACAGATGAAAGCAGGTTCACACTGAGCACGTGACAGACATGAACGAGACTGGAGATGCCGTGGAGAACGTTCTGCTGCCTACAACATCCTCCAGCATGACCGGTTTGGCATTCAGACCAGTCATGGTGTGGGGTGGCATTTCTTTGGGGGGGGCCGCACAGCCCTCCATGTGTTCGCCAGAGGTAGCCTGACTGCCAGTAGGTACCGAGATGAGATCCTCAGACCCCTTGTGAGACCATATGCTGGTGCGGTTGGCCCTGGGTTCCTCCTGGGTTCTTCCTAATGCAAGACAATGCTAGACCTCATGTGGCTGGAGTGTGTCAGCAGTTCCTGCAGCCCTCCATGTGTTCGCCAGAGGTAGCCTGACTGCCAGTAGGTACCGAGATGAGATCCTCAGACCCCTTGTGAGACCATATGCTGGTGCGGTTGGCCCTGGGTTCCTCCTGGGTTCCTCCTAATGCAAGACAATGCTAGACCTCATGTGGCTGGAGTGTGTCAGCAGTTCCTGCAAGAGGCAGGAATTGATGCTATGGACTGGCCCGCCCCGCCCGTTCCCCAGACCTGAATCCAATTGAGCACATCTGGTACATCCTGTCTCACTCCATCCACCAATGCCACATTGCACCACAGACTGTCCAGGAGTTGGCAGATGCTTTAGTCCAAGTCTGGGAGGAGATCCTTCAGGAGACCATCCGCCACCTCATCAGGAGCATGCCCAGGCGTTGTAGGGAGGTCATACAGGAACGTGGAGGCCACACACACTACTGAGCCTAAGTTTTACTTGTTTTAAGGACATTACATCAAAGTTGGATCAGCCGGTAGTGTGGTTTTCCACTTTAATTTTGAGTGTGACTCCAAATCCAGACCTCCATGGGTTGATACATTTGATTTCCATTGATAATTTTAGTGTGATTTTGTGGTCAGCACATTCAACTATGTAAAGAAAAAAGTATTTAATAAGAATATTTCATTAATTCAGATCTAGGATGTGTTATTTTAGTGTTCCCTTTATTTTTGTGAGCAGTGTAGATACCTGTATTGCAGAGGAGGCTGGTGGGAGGAGCTATAGGAAGATGGGCTCATTGTAATGAATGGAATAAATGAAACGGATACCATTCAATTTATTCCATTACAATGAGCCTGTCCTCCTATAGCTCCTCCCACCAGCCTCCTCGGTTATACTGATACTCAAGTCCATAAGTATAGCCAATACAAATGTCATCTTTAAAAAAAATAATACTTACACCACCAATACAAGCTAGTCCTGAGCCTATATGGATAATGGTGGGTATGATACAGAACTTTCCAGCCTGCAGTAGAAAATAGAAGGAAGTAACAATAAGAGAATGAAAACATCAGGAAACAAAATAGATGCATTTATCCTAAAAAGCCATTAAATAATACATATTTCTCATACCTTCCCATGCACCATAACGTTGATGCGTATACCAAACACTTTGAAATGTGTTCGGTAGCTTTCTCCAGACCCAGTTTTAAAATAGCGAGCATGTCTGTTATGAGAGTACCAAAGATGTGGAAGATTAAAGTATGACTTCAAATTAAGTATTATGTGTCAACCTCGTGTGTGTGTTACCTGAAGTTGAATCCTGAGGACTCTCTGGACACATTAACGGCAATGTGAGTAAAGTCGTACCGTGGCTGGCATTCTGAGGGATCTCTGTCAAGGTCGCACTCCCACCCAATCAGAATTCCAATTGAACCACCCTGGAGGGGGGGGGGGGGGAAGAAAGAAAGATTATTTACTTAAACAATCTCATTTCATTTAAAACTCACCCCCCCCATTAAAAATAAAAAAGCAAATATATATCCTGTACTGCATACATTTACCATACTCCCCTTTCTATCTACCACATGAAACAAACCAACATCACCATACCCACTCCTACAACCGTATATCCAAAACATCTTTCCCAGCTATACAGACAGCCCCCCCAACACACCATATCTCCTCAAACATCTCTACACATTTGATCATTTTATAGAACTCAAACCCTAAGGCGCGCAGAGACCATCCCATTTAACCATAGTAAAGAGTCTGTTATCCCCCCACTTTTGACCCTGTTCCTCCTTGTTAGCTAACTTCGTAGCTGAACAAACAGAAAATTCAACAAAACACATTTGGCTTTCTCCTTACTCAAATACCTGTATCCCATTATAAACATCCCAACAGTAAAAACCACCCCAACCTCTCACACAGACATTCCAGAGACATTAAAGGCATTAACCTGGTGCACACAAAACACATGAATCACAGTTTCTTTCATTTTACAGAAAAGACACCCCTACCCGACTCCTGGTTCAACCCGTGCCAACCAGCTGTTAGTGGCCAGGGCTCCATGTAGAACCCTCCACTGGAGGTCCCCTGACCTCTTTGGTACTGGGGGTTTGTAGAGCCCCCTCCATCCAAAACACACCATAATCTCCACCCCACATACCCCCTGCCACTCATGTGCCTTCACTCCTGTTAGGTTCCTAATGTTCCTAATGTAACAGGGTTACATTGGTGATTCCCCTTGCCACTTTGTTGTTAAGCCAATGGGTTTTTGGTTTGAGTTTTTCTTGCCTTCACCTACTCAACATGGCATCTTATTGGCTGGTTTGCGTGGCTTGCTTACGAGGGGGGATGTTCCAGTGAGAATCGTCCCAGTGAACAAGCACCAAACCAGCGGTAAGTTGTTGGTTGCAAAGCACTGTACATCAAAAGTGATTTTTATACTCTCAAGTGATGATTTAAATCTACAATTTGTATCAAATTGTTTGTAAATGTTATTTGAACATGACACATAAGATGCAGCGGTTTTTGGAGAATATTTGTTGTGCATTTTGTTGTAAAGAATTCCCGCCAGTACTAGCTAGCAACTTACTGTGTCTGGTGGGGGGGGTCATATATTTTGTACAGTGCGTGAGTACAGAGTTGGATGGTGAGATGTGCATTGCATGACGTGCAATTGTGCCGTTCCTATCAGAATAAATCTGCATGACTGGTGCTACATGTTGGAGTTCCGTGTCGATGACTGATTGTACACAACGCAAGAAGAGTACTGTTACACTAACCTTAACGCAGAGGTTGTAGAGGGCTTTACCTCCCACACCCTCAAACATATTCTAGGTCGGAACCATCCAGGGTGGTGATGCTAGTCGGGCGTGCGGGTGCAGGCAGCGAACGATTGAAAAGCATGCATTTGGTTTTACTAGCGTTTAAGAGCAGTTGGAGGCCACGGAAGGAGTGTTGTATGGCATTGAAGCTTGTTTGGAGGTTAGATAGCACAGTGTCCAAGGAATGGCCAGAAGTATACAGAATGGTGTTGTCTGCGTAGAGGTGGATCAGGGAATCACCCACACCAAGAGCAACATCATTGATATATACAGAGAAAAGAGTCAGCCCGAGAATTGAACCCTGTGGCACCCCCATAGAGACTGCCAGAGGACCGGACAACATGCCCTCCGATTTGAGACTCTGAACTCTGTCTGCAAAGTAGTTGGAGAACCAGGCAAGGCAGTCATTAGAAAAACCGAGGCTACTGAGTCTGCCGATAAGAATATGGTGATTGACAGAGTTGAAAGCCTTGGCCAGGTCGATGAAGACGGCTGCACAGTAGTCTTTTATTGATGGCGGTTATATCGTTTAGTAGCTTTAGCGTGGCTGAGGTGCACCCGTGACCGGCTCGGAAACCAGATTGCACAGCGGAACAGGTACGGTGGGATTTGAGATAGTAAGTGATCTGTTTGTTGACTTGGCTTTCGAAGACCTTAGACCTATATCCATCCATTGGCCAGCCGTTGAGAAATGCTTGTTGAAGTTTGATTATCATGGATTTATCGGTGGTGGCCGTGTTACCTAGCCTCAGTGCAGTGGGCAGTTGGGAGGAGGTGCTCTTGTTCTCCATGGACTTTAGTGTCCCATAACGTTTTGGAGTTAGAGCTACAGGATGCAAATTTCTGCTTGAAAAAGCTGGCCTTTGCTTTCCTGACTGACTGCGTGTATTGGTTCTTGACTTCCCTGAACAGTTGCATATTGCAGGGACTATTCGATGCTATTGCAGTCCGTCACAGAATGTTTTTGTGCTGGTCGAGGGCAGTCAGGTCTGGAGTGAACCAGGGGCTATATCTGTTCTTAGTTCTGCCGTTTTTGAACGGAGCATGCTTATCTAAGATGGTGAGGAAGTTACTTTGAAAGAATGACTGGGCATCCTCAACTGACGGGATGAGGTCAATATCCTTCCAGGATACCCGGGCCAGGTCGATTAGAAAGGCCTGCTCGCAGAAGTGTTTTAGGGAGCGTTTGACAGTGATTAGGGGTGGTCGTTTGACTGCCGACCCATAGTGGACACAGGCAATGAGGCAGTGATCCTGATTGAAGACAGCGGAGGTGGATTTGGAAGGCCAGTTGGTCAGGAAAACATCTATGAGGGTGGCCTTGTTAACAGATTTAGGGTTGTACCTGGTGGGTTCCTTGATGATTTATGTGAGATTGAGGGCAGCTAGCTTAGATTGTAGGACTGTCGGGGTGTTAAGCATATCCCAGTTTAGGTCACCTAACAGAACAAACTCTGAAGCTAGATGGGGGAGGGAGGGGGGCGATCAATTCACAAATGGTGTCCAGGGCACAGCTGGGAGCTGAGGGGGGCAACAGTGAGAGACTTATTTCTGGAGAGATTAATTTTTAAAATTAGAAGTTCGAACTGTTTGGGTATGGACCTGGAAAGTATGACATTACTTTGCAGGCTATCTTGACGGAAAATGTTATAGTTGGGTATGGAAATCTCTGAATTTTTGGTGGCCTTCCTAAGCCAGGATTCAGACACAGCAAGGACATCAGGGTTGACAGTGTGTGCTAAAGCAGTGAGTAAAACAAACTTAGGGAGGAGGCTTCTGATGTTGACATGCATGAAACCAAGGCTTTTTCAATCACAGAAGTCAACAAATGAGGGTGCCTGGGGACATGCAGGGCCTGGGTTTACCTCCACATCACCCGCGGAACAGAGGAGTAGTAGAATGAGGGTGCGGCTAAAGGCTATCAAAACTGGTCGCCTAGAGCGTTGGGGACAAAGAATAAAAGGAGCAGATTTCTGGGCATGGTAGAATATATTCAGGGCATAATGCGCAGACAGGGGTATGGTGGGGTGCGGGTACAGCGGAGGTAAGCCCAGACACTGGGTGATGATAAGAGAGGTTGTATTTCTGGACATGCTGGTTGTAATGGGTGAGGTCACTGCATGTGTGGGAGGTGGGAGAAAGGAGGTATCAGAGCTATGAAGAGTGGAAGTAGGGGGTCCATTGTAAACTAAAACAATGATAACTAACCTGAACAGTATACAAGGCATATTGACATTTGAGAGAGACATACAGCGAGGCATAAAGTAATCACAGGTGTTGATTGGGAGAGCTAGCTAAAACAACAGCTAATCAGCTAACACAACAACAGCAGGTAAAATGGCGATGACTAGGCAGAGCGGGTCGGATTAACTACACACAGAGCCTTTGCGGCTGGGGCCGACAAATAAAAAATAAATAAACAGAATGGAGTACCGTGACTAATGGACAGTCCAGTAGGCATCAGCTATGTAGCCAAGTGATCATAGTGTCATAGGGGGCAGCAGTAGATGGAACAGGGGAGCCCCACTACGCTAGCGACACGGCGTTTAAAGTTAGTAGCGTCTGCTCCAACGGAGGCCGGATGAAGGCACAGCAGATGGTGTATTCGTCGGCAGACCAGTCGTGGTGGTGCGGCGGGGTGCCGTGTCGACAGATAATCCAAGCCAGATGGCGAAAGAGGTATTGTGGAATTTAGTTTGCTAGCCAGGAGATGTGCCTGGCTCACGGCTAACTGGTGCTAGCTTTGTGGCAATGGCGTTAGCCACTATATCCAATCCGTAGCAGCGGTGATCCGGTGCCAAGGTCCATAGTTTACAGCAAGGATCCGGTCGAGTTTGTGGGGTTCGGGTGAACAGCTGAGTAGGCCGGGAGGTGGGCCTCGGGGAATAGCTTCGGTACTAGGTGCCACAGTGAGTGAAAGCTAGCTGTGAGCTAGCTAGCTGTGAGGATCAGAAGTAGTGGTCCAGGGATTACGGCAGGAATCCGACATTCCGATATTGGTAGACAGGCGAGTATTATCCAGGCTAAAAACAGGGCTGGTATCTGTGCAGAAGGTAAAAGCCACGAGCAGTAGCTAACAATGACTAAATAGCTTGTAGTGAATGTGAACATGTTCTAAAATTGAAAATAATAGCGATTCCGTATCACAATGGGTGAGGCAGGTTACCGGAAGGTATAATCTAATAAATAAATATCGAGAAGAGATTGAAAATAAATTGAAATATACAAAAAATATGAAAAAATACAAAAGTACACAAGAGGACAAAACAAACATGTCTTCACTGCTACGCCATCTTGGATTCTACACCACCATCTCTAGCCTGACTAGGCCCAGCTTCTGCATCTCCTTACCCCCTGCACTTTGACCTCGATTTCCACCACTGGCACTTGTACCCTCACCTTGTCTACGGGGTTTATGTGGGCACGCAAAGCTCTTATGCTCCAAATCCCCACACTCAAAACACCATAGACAATCTGTGCTGGCAAACCCTGCATAGAGCCCCTCCCCGTGCCTCACTTTAAAATGCACATTTAGTTGTTGTTCAGATTCCGCTAGCAATAAACCTAACAACCAAATTAGCCTTTTTCATGAACACAACCACAGCGCTGTTCATTCTAGGAGCAGAATGTATAAATTCAGCTCCTACCTGTTCACCGACCGCGAGCAGAACCTACTCCACCTTAACTCCATTCTCAGGAACACACCTGAATCCATGCCGTATCGACAGCGTCTCCTCCGCGCTAAACTGGGAAGCCATCGCGCACACCACACCTTACAAACCCCAGGAAAGTTACTCTGTCCTCTTCCACCCTAACTTTGAAAAAACTGTGGATACCGCTAAAACAAATATTGCATTAACCCTCCACCATAGAAAAATACAATTGAAAGAAAAGACCAAGAAAACAATCAATAAAGTTAGTTAGGACAGAGCCCTCGACATCAAACATTAAAAAAAAAAAACTACCAGCATGCACTGCGAGAGAAGTATTGATTGCGAAATGCTATATTATTTACAATATTTATGTATTTTGTGGCTTACTCTTTGATGGTATGGACATCGTACAGAGTATCCATTTAACTGCTTAAGGTAATTGAAATCAACATCATCAATAACAACAACAAATAAACTTTTAAATTGTGAAAACTGACCTTCAAAGCCATGTCCTGAAAGCTGTGTCCAGTTTGGTTAACAATGTCTCCCAGACGGAATATGGGGCAGTAGGGTTCAAGAGCTTCATCGTAGCGACATTTCTTCAGATGGAATTTATCAGCCGTGTCCTGAACGTTGGCCCTGATAATTGGGTGAAACATTTCAAAGTTTTTATTTATCAAAATGCAGACAGCAAACACTTTCTGCAATATGTAATATTAACAGATTAAAAGACTCCAGCTCCAGTTTATACATTTAAACATTTAAAGAAAACTCTGGCAGTTTGAAAACCACATGCCTGTCCATTTTTTAGGTGGTGTTAATATAGACAACTTACTTTGAGAAACTGAATTTGGGGAATCGGATGACATTTTTTATGTAGATGGTGAAGTTTTCAGCTTCTCTTAACATATTATTGTGTTTATGTCTATCCCTGAAGGAATAAAAGGGAATGACGATTACTACTGTGGACACATGCTCATGCGTATGTATTTGCCTGTGTGTGTGTGTTCATGCATGTTTGTTTATGAGTGTGTATGGCTATGTAATTGAAAGTGTGTGAATGCACTTACTGTGGTTGGCATCTTCTCTCAATGGGGCACCAGCTATATATCTCACATGTACCATTGGATTTTCCATTGTCTCTCAAGCAGCTGTCATGTCTTGTTATGTCTGTTCCTGTCCTTTCTCTTCACTCTGTCTCTCTCTGCTGGTCTTTTTAGGTTACCTTCTCTGTCTCTCATTCTTCAGCTGTTCTACATCTCCCCTAACTAGCTCATGCACTCTTTCCCACCTGTTCTCTCTTCCCCCTCTGATTAGGTCTCTATTTCTCTCTCTGTTCCTGCTACTTTCAGTGTCTGATTCTTGTTTGTGTTTTTCATGCCAGAAGCAAGCTGTCGTCTCGTTTGCTTCCACCTTGTCCTATCCTGTCGGAGTCTGCCTGGCAGGTGCATCCTGCATTATACTAACGTTCTTTTTGTTCCATTGACAACGTTGGAAGAGGATTTATGCCATTCCTGTTTTTTCATTAAAGAACTCTGTTTTCTGTTAAAACCGCTTTTGGGTCTTCACTCAAGTACATAACAGAAGAATCAGACCAAGAATGGACCCAGCGGCTCCGGACCCTTTTCACTCCGCCGTCGAGATCCAGGGAGCGATGCTAGGCAGACACGAGGAGGAATTGTCTGCTGCTCGACATGCCGTTGAGACCCTGGCCGTCCAAGTCTCCGACCTCACAAGACGGGTTCACCAACTCCACCTCGATCCACCGCCCACTTCCAGGGTTTCCGAGTCTCCGGAGCCCAGGATCAACAACCCGTCGTGTTACTCTGGGGAGCCCACTGAGTGCCGCTCATTCCTCACTCAGTGTGACGTGGTGTTCTCTCTCCAGCCCAACACTTACTCCAGGAGCGCAGCCCGCATCGCCTACGTCATTTCTCTCCTTACCGGACGGGCGCGTGAGTGGGGCACGGCAATCTGGGAGGCGAGGGCTGAGTGTATTAACCAGTATCAGGACTTTAAGGAGGAAATGATACGGGTTTTTGACCGTTCTGTTTTTGGGGAGGAGGCTTCCAGGGCCCTGTCTTCCCTATGTCAGGGGAATCGATCCATAACGGATTATTCTATTGAGTTTCGCACTCTCGCTGCCTCTAGTGACTGGAACGAGCCGGCTTTGCTCGCTCGTTTTCTGGAGGGTCTCCTCGTCGAGGTTAAGGATGAGATCCTCTCCCGGGAGGTTCCTTCCAGTCTGGACTCCTTAATAGCTCTCGCTATTCGCATAGAGCGACGGTTTGATCTTCGTCGCCGAGCACGTGGAAAGGAGTTCGCGTTCTCCGTTGCTCCCTCTCCACATCACTGCCACCTGCCGCATCACTGCCACCCTCCTCCGCCGGCTCGGATGCTGAGCCTATGCAGCTGGGGGTATCCGCATCTCGGCCAAGGAGAAGGAACGGAGAATCACCAATCGCCTCTGTCTCTACTGCGGCTCCGCTGGTCATTTTGTCACCTCATGTCCAGTAAAAGCCAGAGCTCATCAGTAAGAGGAGGGCTACTGGTGAGCGCAACTACTCAGGCCTCTCCTTCTGGATCACGCACTACCTTTCCGGTCCATCTCCGCTGGCCCGGTTCATCTGCTTCCTGCAGTGCCTTGATAGACTCTGGGGCGGAGGGCTGTTTTATGGACGAGACCTGGGCTCGGGAACATGACATTCCTCTCAGACAGTTAGGGGAGCCCACGGCCTTGTTCGCTTTAGATGGTAGTTCTCTCCCCAAGATTCAGCGTGAGACGCTGCCTTTAACCCTCACTGTCTCTGGTAATCATAGCGAAACCATTTCTTTTTTAATTTTTCGTTCACCTTTTACACCTGTTGTTTTGGGTCATCCCTGGCTAGTGCGCCATAACCCTTCTATTAATTGGTCTAGTAATACTATCCTATCCTGGAATGTTTCTTGTCATGTGACCTGTTTAATGTCTGCTATCCCTCCTGTTTCCTCTGTCTCTTCTTCACAGGAGGAGCCTGGCGATTTGACAGGGGTGCCGGAGGAGTATCACGATCTGCGCACGGTGTTCAGTCGTTCCAAGGCCACTTCTCTCCCTCCACACCGGTCGTATGACTGTAGTATTGATCTCCTTCCGGGAACTACTCCCCCCCGGGGTAGATTATACTCTCTGTCGGCTCCCGAACGTAAGGCTCTCGAGGATTATTTGTCTGTTTCACTCGACGCTGGTACCATAGTCTCCTCCTCCTCTCCCGCCGGAGCGGGGTTTTTTTTTGTTCAGAAGAAGGACGGGTCCCTGCGCCCATGCGTGGATTATCGAGGGCTGAATGACATAACAGTTAAGAATCGTTATCCGCTTCCTCTTATGTCTTCAGCCTTCGAGATCCTGCAGGGAGCCAGGTTTTTCACCAAATTGGACCTTCGTAACGCCTACCATCTCGTGCGCATCAGGGAGGGGGACGAGTGGAAGACGGCGTTTAACACTCCGTTAGGGCACTTTGAATACCGGGTTCTTCCTTTCGGCCTCGTTAACGCTCCAGCTGTCTTTCAGGCACTAGTTAACGACGTCCTGAGAGACATGCTGAACATTTTTGTTTTCGTTTACATGGACGATATCCTGATTTTTTCACCGTCTCTCCCGATTCATGTTCAGCACGTGCGACGCGTCCTCCAGCGCCTTTTGGAGAACTGTCTTTATGTGAAGGCTGAGAAGTGCACTTTTCATGCCGCCTCTGTCCCTTTTCTCGGTTCCGTTATTTCCGCTGAGGGCATTAAGATGGATCCCGCTAAGGTCCAGGCTGTCATTGATTGGCCCGTTCCTAAGTCACGCGTCGAGCTGCAGCGCTTTCTGGGCTTCGCTAATTTCTATCGTCGTTTCATCCGTAATTTCGGTCAGGTGGCAGCTCCCCTCACAGCCCTTACTTCTGTTAAGACGTGCTTTAAGTGGTCCGTTTCCGCCCAGGGAGCTTTTGATCTTCTTAAGAATCGTTTTACATCCGCACCTATTCTTGTTACACCTGACATCTCTAGACAGTTTGTTGTTGAGGTTGACGCGTCAGAGGTGGGCGTGGGAGCCATTCTTTCTCAGCTCTCTCTCTGACGGCAAGGTCCATCCTTGCGCGTTTTTCTCTCATCGCTTATCGCCGTCAGAACGTAACTATGATGTTGGTAATCGCGAACTGCTCGCCATCCGCTTAGCCCTAGGCGAATGGCGACAGTGGTTGGAGGGGGCGACCGTTCCTTTTGTCGTTTGGACTGACCATAGGAACCTTGAGTACATCCGTTCAGCCAAACGACTTAATGCGCGTCAGGCTCGTTGGGCTCTGTTTTTCGCTCGTTTCGAGTTTGTTATTTCTTATCGTCCGGGCTCAAAAACACCAAGCCTGATGCTTTATCTCGTCTCTTCAGTTCTTCTGAGGTCTCCACCGACCCCGAGGGGATTCTCCCTGGGGGCGTGTTGTCGGGTTGACTGTCTGGGGAATTGAGAGGCAGGTAAAGCAAGCACTCGCTCACACTCCGTCGCCGCGAGCTTGTCCTAGGAACCTTCTGTTCGTTCCCGTTCCTACTCGTCCGGCCGTTCTTCAGTGGGCCCACTCTGCCAAGTTAGCCGGCCACCCCGGCGTTCGGGGTACGCTCGCTTCCATTCGCCAGCGTTTCTGGTGGCCCACTCGGGAACGTGACGCGCGTCGATTTGTCGCCGCTTGTTCGGTCTGCGCGCAGACTAAATCTGGGAACTCTCCTCCTGCCGGCCGTCTCAGACCGCTTCCCATTCCCTCTCGACCGTGGTCTCACATCGCTTTAGATTTTATCACCGGACTGCCTTCATCAGCGGGGAAGACAGTTATTCTTACGGTTGTCGATAGATTCTCTAAGGCGGCTCATTTCATTCCTCTCGCTAAGCTCCCTTCTGCTAAGGAGACGGCTCAGATCATTATCGAGAATGTTTTCCGAATTCATGGCCTTCCGTCTGACGTCGTTTCCGACAGAGGCCCGCAGTTCACGTCTCAATTTTGGAGGGAGTTTTGCCGTTTGATTGGGGCTTCCGTCAGTCTCTCGTCCGGCTTTCATCCCCAGTCTAACGGTCAAGCCGAACGGGCCAATCAGACTGTTGGTCGCATTTTACGCAGTCTTTCTTTTCGTAACCCTGCGTCTTGGTCAGAACAGCTCCCCTGGGCAGAGTACGCCCACAACTCGCTTCCCTCGTCTGCTACCGGTCTATCTCCTTTTCAGAGTAGCCTCGGGTACCAGCCTCCGCTGTTCTCATCTCAGCTCGCCGAGTCCTGCGTCCCCTCCGCTCAGGCTTTTGTCCAGCGTTGCGAGCGCACCTGGAAGGGGGTCAGGTCGGCACTTTGCCGTAATAGGGCGCAGACTGTGAGGGCCGCTAATAAGCGTAGGACCAAGAGTCCTAGATATTGTTGCGGTCAGAGAGTATGGCTCTCCACTCAGAACCTTCCCCTTAAGACAGCTTCTCGCAAGTTGGCTCCGCGGTTCATTGGTCCGTTCCGTATTTCTCAGGTCATTAATCCTGTCGCAGTGCGACTTCTTCTCCCGCGATATCTTCGTCGCGTTCACCCGGTCTTCCATGTCTCCTGTGTTAAGCCCGTTCTTCGCGCCCCCGCTCGTCCCCCCCCCATCCTTGTCGAGGGCGCACCCATCTACAGGGTTCGTAAGATTTTGGACATGCGCCCTCGGGGCCGTGGTCATCAGTACCTAGTGGATTGGGAGGGGTACGGTCCTGAGGAGAGGAGTTGGGTTCCCTCTCGGGACGTGCTGGACCGTTCGCTGATCGATGATTTCCTCCGTTGCCGCCAGGTTTCCTCCTCGAGTGCGCCAGGAGGCGCTCGGTGAGTGGGGGGGGGTACTGTCATGTCTTGTTATGTCTGTTCCTGTCCTTTCTCTTCACTCTGTCTCTCTCTGCTGGTCTTTTTAGGTTACCTTCTCTGTCTCTCATTCTTCAGCTGTTCTACATCTCCCCTAACTAGCTCATGCACTCTTTCCCACCTGTTCTCTCTTCCCCCTCTGATTAGGTCTCTATTTCTCTCTCTGTTCCTGCTACTTTCAGTGTCTGATTCTTGTTTGTGTTTTTCATGCCAGAAGCAAGCTGTCGTCTCGTTTGCTTCCACCTTGTCCTATCCTGTCGGAGTCTGCCTGGCAGGTGCATCCTGCATTATACTAACGTTCTTTTTGTTCCATTGACAACGTTGGAAGAGGATTTATGCCATTCCTGTTTTTTCATTAAAGAACTCTGTTTTCTGTTAAAACCGCTTTTGGGTCTTCACTCAAGTACATAACAGCAGCGGCCTGTCCTAACTCCTACAGAAAAGTATATTTCACAGTATGTTTGTGAGCAGACAGTATATGTAATTTCCCGTTTCAATTTGTTTGAATTCAATTTGAGTTTTCAAAGATTCCTACCATGGCCAGCTACCACCAACTCTCCCTCTGCACAGTCTTCATCTCCCTTACAGTGGCCATCTGGCACATTGGGGCTCTGTGGAACAATACCCGACAACTAGTATGGTTTAACAAATACAGACCAAATACGGACCAAATACAGAGTATATTACCGTTTTAAAAGGGTGGTTAATGGTGACAACATAAAGAAATGAAAGGGAATTTCCTTACCTCAGCACAGTTGCCCAACTTCTGGTTTGGTGTCTCTATATAATTGGTAACAATGAAAAAAACTGCTTCCCCCTATAGGAAAAAATAAAGTGGTGTTAAACCAGCCTGATATCAACTGATAAGAGTAAGTGTGGCATGCAATTGCAGAAAGATGTGCATCACGAGACGTGATACATTGCATTCAATCAGCTTTAATATTGCTGATAGATTGTCACTTCCATCAATGTAATTGTCTGCATAATTTCTAATCCCCCGTATTTTTTTGTAAATATATACAGTACCTGCCAAAAGTTTGGACACACCTGCTCATTCAAGTTTTTTTTTGGGGGGGGGGGGGGTTGAGATGGTTTGGGATGAGTTGGACCGCAGAGTGAAGGAAAAGCAGCGAACAAGTGCTCAGCATATGTGGGAACTCCTTCAAGACAGTTGGGAAAGCATTCCAGGTGAAGCTGGTTGAGCAAATGCCAAGACTGTGCAAAACTGTCATCAAGACAAAAGGTTTTGTAGAATCTCAGATATATGTTGATTTGTTTAACACTTTTTTGGTTACTGCATGATTCCATATGCATTATTTCATAGTTTAAACATTGGATTAGCTAACACAACGTGCCATTGGAACACAGGAGTGATGGTTGCTGATAATGGAACTCTGTACGCCTATGTAGATATCCCATAAAATATCTGTTGTTTCCAGCTAAAATAGGAATTTACAACATTAACAATGTCTACACTGTATTTCTGATCAATTTGATGTTATTTTAATGGACAAAAAATTTGCTTTTTCCCCCCCAAAAGGTAGTATATATATATATATATACAGTGGGGCAAAAAAGTATTTAGTCAGCCACCAATTGTGCAAGTTCTCCCACTTAAAAAGATGAGAGAGGCCTGTAATTTCCATCATAGGTACAGTTCAATTATGACAGACAAAATGAGAGAGAAAAAAAATCCAGAAAATCACATTGTAGGATTTGTAATTAATTTATTTGCAAATTATGGTGGAAAATAAGTATTTGGTCAATAACAAAAGTTTATCTCAATACTTTGTTGTATACCCTTTGTTGGCAATGACAGAGGTCAAACGTTTTCTGTAAGTCTTCACAAGGTTTTCACACACTGTTGCTGGTATTTTGGCCCATTCCTCCATGCAGATCTCCTCTAGAGCAGTGATGTTTTGGGGCTGTTGCTGGACAACACGGACTTTCAACTCCCTCCAAATATTTTCTATGGGGTTGAGATCTGGAGACTGGCTATGTCACTCCAGGACCTTGAAATTCTTCTTACGAAGCCACTCCTTCGTTGCCCAGGTGTCTTTTATACTGATAACAAGTTCAAACAGCCATTAATACAGGTAACGAGTGGAGGACAGAGGAGCCTCTTAAAGAAGAAGTTACAGGTCTGTGAGAGCCAGAAATCTTGCTTGTTTGTAGGTGACCAAATACTTATTTTCCACCATAATTTGCAAATAAATTTATAGAAAATCCTACAATGTGATTTTCTGGATTTTTTTTCTCATTTTGTTTGTTATAGTTGAAGTGTACCTATGATGAAAATTACAGGACTCTCTCATCTTTTTAAGTGGGAGAACTTGCACAATTGATGGCTGACTAAATACTTTTTTTGCCCCACTGTATGTAGATATTCCATTAAAACAATCTTCTTTTTCCAGCTACAATAGTAATTTACAACAGAAACACATTCTACATATGTGAAACCAATTTTTTGCTCTGACGATGAAGCTTCTGGGGCGAGGGATGGGGACGCAACAGGACATTACATTCAGAGCCGCAGCCTCAGCCTTTATTATATTTAAGCAATAAGGCCAGAGGAGTTGTGGTATATGGCCAATATACCACGGCTAAGGGCTGTTCTTACGCGCAACGCAAAGAGGAATACCTGGATACAGCCACTAGCCGTGGTATATTGGCCATATAACACAAACCACTGAGGTGCCTTATTGCTATTATATTGGCCATATACCAACCTCTGAGGTGCCTTATTGCAATCATACACTGTTTACCAATGTAAATAAAACAGTAAAAATGGTATGCCCATGGTATACGTTCTGATACACCAATCAACATTCCGTAAAAATTATATTTATTCTTGCAGTCAAGCACAGTGGATGAGATAGATCTTATTTCTAACATTAACATTAAATGTATTAAAGGGGATTGTGGTTAGTCTGACCTGGGGTGGAATGACATAGTCCACAGGTCCCCACACCATCCTTCCGAACTCTGATGTGTTGGTGACCGCCACTCCCTTCAGTTTGGTCATCACAGTACTCTGGATAGATTCCTCTTTGGTCTGGTAGGACTTCTTGCTCAGGAATACATACCTGTGTAGACCAGGAGGACAATATACTGTAGCTATCTCAATGGGGATAATCTGCTTAAAAGTTGGAACAAGTGGAGGTTACTGACTGATAGGGGTTTAAAATATTGGTTGGAATATAGTTTTACATGTTAAGTTTCTGTGAACTACAAATAGATGGACTAGAATGTATTTTATTAATAACATTTCATATGCCTTTAGACTGTTATAAGGGCCTATATCTTGAAAATGTAGAAAGGTATTTATTGAGACCCTTACCCAACAAGGTATCCAATGATGGATAATTGTATAACTCTGTACAAACTGCCGACTCTCTTGCTTCCTACAATTATGAATTTTCCTGTCTTGTAATCAAGATAGGAAAGCACATTCAAAAGAACTTTGCTTTTCCAGCTATTGGAAGCCATCCCACGGCGATGATACTGTAAATCTGAAGACAACAGTCGGTTGGTTATACAGCCACTGCAACTGTTGAACCCACAGAAGTCATCACAGTCCAGTACTTGACCAGGGCAAATAAACTACTTTGGCAAACGTTCTGTTGATTTCAGCGTAATTTCAGTGTGCTAGTGTAACACTCATTATATTCTATATATACATTTGAACTCGCATAAAAAATATGATTAAATGAGATCATAGTTTAGTTTCTTACCCTGGTCTACGAGATTATTGAAATCTGGAATCAAGTTCAAATCTTGTCTCTACCCATCAGCTTTTATACGAACAACAATGTAATGATAACATTGTTTCCCTAGGTCATATTTAAATTCAGCCAATGAGTTTCAAGGGGCATGGATTTTAAATCTTCTGAAGAGACAGTTTGTGCATATATTAACAACAAAAAGCATTCAGTTGACAACCAGTTGTCCAATAGGGGGAGGGATTAACAGCACACTGTAGAGCAGAGTGATTTACAAGAAATGTGTGGCAGGCTTAGAATAAATCACGTGATATAGATGTGCATCTGCAGGTCACAGGTGTAAGTCGATGCAACATTTTCCCACATCCTATGATGTTCTGTACAAAACAACAGTACACAATAGAATGTGAACGATTTCTGCTTTTGCATGAGACCCACGTTTTGAAAGGCAGGGATGCTTTTGTTACTGATTTTACTGGCAATGACATGGAGGAGAAACATGAGTCAATAACAGATCAGTAGGCCTATGTGTGGGTTTCAATCGGAGGCGAAGATGTTAAAGCTGTCAACAGTTTGCAAAATGTCAAAAGTTTGAAGTATTTATGTAACTTCACCTCAAGGTCACAGGTCTAGGTTATTATTTCCATTATGAATATAGTGAAGGAAAGCCTTGCTCTATGTTCTCACTCATCAATCTCAAAATAAAAAAATAAACTTTAACAGCAGCTGAGACTTTATTTAACCTTTTTACAAAGCATGTTGAGATTTATAACAGAAAAATCATGTTTTGCTTTCAAGATAATATTTTTCATTTAATCTTTCTATTTAGTTTTTGGAGCAAACATTTTAAAACAAAAACGTTGAGGTAATTTACACCAAGGTAAATAATAAATCTACACAAGAAATATGAGTAATATTTTATAGTAAACCTTACCGTTTAGAATACTTTAAAAACACAGACATCACAGTGTAAGTCACTTATCTCCATATGTAGAAATATGCAATACATAACAAAATAATTAACAAATTCAAAACAAAGTGGCTCATCAATCATGTGGCTTTGTCATATTTCAAAGTTCTCATAATACAAACATGAGTCAATTTTAAAAAGTGTGCTATATTCTAATTGAGTAATATTTTGTATAAAACCGTACAATATAAAATATTTTAAAACAGTCATCACAGTAGGCTAAGTCAATTATCTGTATATGTATGAATGTACAATACTCAAAAAAATACAAAAAAAATATTTAACAAAATACTCAAAACAAAGCGTCTCTTGGATCACAAGGCTTTATCATATTTCAAAGTTCTCATTAAATCACTCAACAATGCAAATTTCTTATGGGCATTTTGGCTGCTAAGGCTAAAGTTCAGTGGAAAACTGAATATTGTTTTATGGTAAAATCCCCCAAGTTACACAAGGCTCCAGCTTTCAAAAGGCTAATTTAGCATTCAGCACTTATCTTACCAGTGACAAAGCATCACTCAGCATCCATTGCTATATCCATTTGATGGCGTCGTTTGAAAAAGCCACACTGCAATTTCGAAAAGGAAAGATTAGAATAGTGATGCCTTGATACTTTAACCGAAATAATGTACTGTGCACACATTGCAGTCAGACCTGGGTTCAAATTTAAATCTTTCAAGTATTTTTAGTGTTTGATTTAGCCTGTCTTGAGTGCCAGATTGGCGGGGTTTACACTTCTACGATTTCTCAATTGGTTCATGCAAGCTCAATCAAGCCCAGCTAAAATAGTTGAACATGTATTCGATGTACAAAAACATCAAAAAACTCATTATTACCTTAACGAGTATGACAATGATTATCGCTAGAAATAGAAAGCCTCCAATGGAGCCTCCAATGATGACGGGCAATGATTTCTCCACTGCCAGTTTGATAATCATCACCTCCACCTAGGAAGCAGAACCGCAAAGCAGTGCAGACAGAGCAAGATCGTTAAACTTTTCCAATAATGTATGTAAATGAATAAATATATTTTTTCAACTATTGTATTCAATTATTTTAATCTGACCATCTCTATTATCATTATCAATCATCTCTATTATTGAATGTTTAACCCACTGATTCCATCGATCTCAATTCCAGTGCTTCGAATCGGTCTTCATCAAATCCCAGAGTGGCTTTAGCTGTAATCTTCTCAGATGTACCCTGTAATGATTGATGATGGATGGTCACAACAAAGCATTTTGACCATAAAAATCGTAAAACGTGTAAGGATCTTAATCTCTATATTGCAGAGGAAGTCAATAAAGGTGCATCTACAAACCGAAAACTCTTTGATTGAAGCCTCAGCCTCAACCGTGATTTCCTGTACATCTGTCACTGAACATTGAATGAGATACTCCCCGAAGGCCTGGAGGAAGAACACATATTTACTACTCAAAAGGCAACATGTTCTCATTATGTCAAAATAGTGACATTTAACCATTGTAGATATAAGTTACTTTGGCTAATATATTTCTTATTTGTCATTTTTTTGCTGACAAATTAAGGCAAATATGCTGCATAATATTTTGATTTCATGAATCATTTTATATTATAGGTGTAATGAGAAAGGATGGAACTCACTTTTACTTCTGGATTTCCACATCTCTCCTGGAATCCAAACCAAATGATTATGTCAAGGACCGAATACTGGGTACCAAATATTAGAACAATAGAAATGTCTGGATGTTTTTAACATACCTTAGGTGTAATACTCTTGATTGTAATTTTGGTGTGACGTGCCTGTACTGTTATTGTAATGTTAACACGTATAGTTGCATTGTGTTTGTTCTCACCGTGAAGCTGGAAGGGAGAAAATATTTGAAGAAAGATGCAAACATACACATTATAGAATTTCCTGATAAAATGTGTGTGCTTGCTCGCTTGTCTTGAAGGATAATTTGATTGATAGAATAGGATAGCCTGAACATGTGAAAGTTGGTTTGGTGTCTCTAGCTTGAACGGTTCAACAGTTACTATTGTTGTTGGTGGGTTATTTTATGCTAATTTGATCTCATTTGAATTGTTATCATTTATAATGTTTTGAAAATGTTCGTTTTTTAATGTTTTTTATTTGAAATGGTTAATGAGCAGTAGCATTTGAAGTGTCACTGTGTTCTTGCTGTTGACATCGAATTCATGATGGTTTATGCTAATTTATGCAAATGTTGTTATGGCACACAAAGTATAAATAGCATAAACAATTATGTTATAAGTTGGAACAGTCTGGACATTCTAAAGTTTTTTTGGTCTTGATAGCTTATAGGTGGTTTAAGCACTAGAGTGGGCGGAATAGTAATATGTACATACAATTCTAGAGTGGTCTTGCTTTCAGCAAGCACAGTAAAGACGCAAACATGCTTTTGTCATACTTTTGTCACTTCTAGATTAGACTACTGCAATGCTCTACTCTCTGGCTACCCCGATAAAGCACTGAATAAACTTCAGTTAGTGCTAAACACGGCTGCTAGAATCTTGACTAGAACCAACATATGTGTACATATTACTCCAGTGCTAGCCTCTCTACACTGGCTTCCTGTTAAGTGTCCTAGTCCCTGATTTCAAGGTTTTACTGTAAACCTACAAAGCATTACATGTACTTGCTCCTACCTATGTTTCCGATTTGGTCCTGCCGTACATACCTACTCATATGCTACAGTCACAAGAAGTAGGCCTCCTTATTGTCCATAGAATTTCTAAGCAAACAGCTGGAGGCACGGCTTTCTCCTATAGAGCTCTATTTTTATGGAATGGTCTGCCAATCCATGTGAGAGATGCAGAATCGGTCTCAACATTTTAAGTCTTTACTGAAGACTCATCTCTTCAGTAGGTCCTATGATTGAGTATAGTCTGGCCCAGGGGTGCGAAGGTGAATGGGAAGGCACTGTGTGGACGAACCGCCCTTGCTGTCTCTGCCTGGCCGACTCCACTCTCTCCACTGGGATTCTCTTTCTCTAACTCTATTACGGGGGCTGAGTCACTGGCTCTCTAGTGCTCTTCTATGCCGTCCCTAGGAGGGTTTGAGAGTGGGTTGAGTCACCGACGTGATCTTCCTGTCCTGTTTTGCAAACCCCGAGCTCGTGCGGTGGAGGATATCTTTGTGGGCTATATTCAGTAAGTTGGTGGTCTGTTGACTCTCTAGTGTTTTGGAGGCTGTGCTTTGGCAAAATGGGTGTGGTTATATCCTGCCTGGTTTCCCCCCTCCCCCATCTCAGCCTCCATTATCTATGCAGCGAAAGTCTATGTGCCAGGGGGCTAGGGTCCGTCTGTTATATCTGGTGTAATTCTCCTGTCTTCTCTGGTGTCCTGTGTGAATTTAAGTATGCACCCTCTAATTCTCTCTCTCCCCCCCCTCCCAGAGGACCTGAGTCCTAGGACCATGCCTTAGGACTACCTGGCCTGATGACTCCTGGCTGTCCCCAGTCCACCTGGTCATGCTGCTGCTCCAGTTTCAACTATTCCGCCTGCGGCTATGGAACCCTGACCTGTTCACCGGACGTTTTGCCTTGTCTCGGACTGACTGACTCGACCTCTCTCTCAACCTCTCATTGCTCGGCAATGAAAAGTCAACTGAAATTTCTTCTGAGGTGCTGACCTGTTGCACCCTCTGCAACCACTGTGATTATTATTTGGCCCTGCTGGTCATCTATGAACATTTGAACATCTTGAATAACAATCTAGCCTTAATGGCCATGTACTCTTATAATCTCCACCAGGCACAGCCAGAAGAGGACTGGCCACCCATCAGAGCCTTGTTCCTCTCTACATTCCTCCTAGGTTCCTGCCTTTCTAGGATGTTTTTCCTAGCCACTCTGCTTCTACATCTGCATTGCTTGCTGTTTGGGGTTTTAGGCTGGGTTTCTATATAAGCACTTTGTGACATTGGCTGATGTAAAAAGGGCTTTATAAATCAATTTAATTTGATTTGAACACATTATAGAAAGATGAAAACATTGCAAGCATACCTGAAACTTAAATGTCAGGTCTTTATTCTCAATGGTTTGGTCCGTGAGTTTTACAATGTTCGGTGTGGCCTCCCTGTAAACAACAAGGTAGCAGAAAAATCAAGATGAATTGAATGTAATTGAAATCCAGCATTCAACAGCATTAAGTAGGATTTAAAAAACATGATTTGCCTTGAAATCATCCCTCTCTTGTTTCTTTCAGTCTTAACTCACCCAGTCAGTTGGACCTTTAAAGCATTCTTTATTCCAAAGTGGTACGTCTTAAAATACAAAACCTGGGTGCCACCATTCTCACTAAAAACAATGGCAGGAAGGACAAATATAGACAACTTCATTCCAATAAAATACTAAAATGCTACATTTTTACTCAACAAGAAGATCATTTAAGAAGTATCGGTATGGAAAGATTCAAACCATGTTAGGTTTGCTGTGATCTCAGCCTCTCGCATCTCTGATTTCTTGTTCACAAGCTGCCAGGAGATGGAGAAATGTACCTAGGGTATCAAAATAAAAAAGGAACATGTTGACAGGTCAGAGAAAAAGGACATTTCGATTTTGATGGGAGACATTTAGCTTGAGCAATGCCACTAGGCTGTATTAGTGAAGTCATGGTGGGTATCGGTACCTGGGTATTTTTCTTGAAGACTGGATGTAAGAGATGACACTTCAAATAAGAAATATTCTCTTTAACTTGGTTCTCACAAACAGACCCTTCCATTTTCTGTGAATGATTAACAGAACAATAGTCAGTCAGTTGCTGACTCCTTTGTCCAGTCAATGCAACAAAGCTGATCTAATATTTCCAACCCCAAAACTTGTTCTAAGGACTCAACCAATTGATTTCTGTTTCAGTGAGGAGAAATTACCATTGTGAACTTGTTAAAAAGGAGCATGTTGGGATATGCCAGGACAAGTGTTGTCATGTAGGCACTATCCCCAAAGTTGGTCAGATTAAAGTCAATCATCAAGTTCTGAGTCATTCCGATTATGACCATATCCTTGCTGTTACACAAATGACAGGATAAAAAGGACAATAAATCATCTGTTTGGGTATAAAATCAATGACTTATTATTTCCACCTTGTTAAAGATGTTTGTAGACAGGAGAAGACATGATATAGAAAAATAATGACATTGTGATTGAAAACTAATTTACCTCAGCCTTGAATCAGATAGGGATATGTTTCCCCTGCATTTGCCTTTCACCTCACACTCCTTCTCAAATTGAATCTGAAGATTTCAATTGACAGCACATAAGATAGCATAATAATAATTATAATTAAAAATTACTCTTGAACAGTTTTTCACAACTTTGTTGAGTAGGCTACCAAATGCTCACCTTTTCTGTGAACTCTGTGGGAGTACAGAAATCCAGAATGCGGAGAGGTGGTTCAGTGGTATTCAACTTGAAGTTTAGCTTGATCTCTATCGGTGAGAAGCAGTCATAGCAACCCTGAAAGAGAGAAAAAACTACGTGTCTATCCCTCTCTCTCGTGTGATTAAGTTTCATCAGTAAGTCTTACTGGAGACTGTTCATACTTTAAAATAGAGATTTAAAGATAATATTTGTAATGAATGTAGACGCCTCAGAAACCTACCGTAAAAAACAGTATGATGGGGTTAAGGCAGTTTGTATCAGAAAGTATAGTGAAGATGCCTTCCCCATTTGCTTTGTCCTCAAAAGACAGGCGCTTTTTGTTTTGACCTGCATCCAGATCTATGTTGTAAGATACGGAAAGTTCTTCACCAGCTGAAAAACAAGCCAATCATGGAACAAAATAAGTGATTCAGTAGTTCCAAGAAAATACATTTTCTAGTTTATATCAACTGAGACGATGGGTGATGAGAACTGTACTGTACACACGGCCAATATTTCCCCTTTGTGCTTGGAAGCAGATGGTCAGGGTGACCTGCTCCATCTTGGTTTTTGAGTTTGTCTGCGCGGATGTGGGGATGGTGTTAGGCGTCATGATCAGCTTGGGTTTAAACACGATGACAGGGATTGTTCTGGTAGAAATTCAGAGTTTTGAGATTATTCAGTAAATGAACAGCGCATACACTCTTTAAACAAGCTGCTACCTAGAACCGTAAAGCGAACCCCTAGGGGTTCTAGGTAGCACCTTTTTTTAAAGAGCATTCTACTAAATGAAACAGTATACACATCTGTGGTGGACATATACAGTACAGGGCTTCCTGGACAAATATTCCTGCTGTCTATACTCACTTCAGGACAGTGACAATGCCTTGGCTCCCGACACTGATGTAAAGCTGTCTCCTCCCGTCTGCACTTTTTTTGTCAGAGAATGCACTCACAGACTGGCCAAAGTGGCGGAGTTTCATCTCAAACTCTGCAGCTTTAATTCTCTAGAAGTAAGAACAAGAACAACACTATGTGTGATGTCATGTTTGGGTTCTGTATAAATGTCATGTCTTATTATGTCTGTTCCTGTCCTTTCTCTTCACTCTGTCTCTCTCTGCTGGTCTTATTAGGTTACCTTCTCTTTCTCTCCTTCTCCAGCTGTTCCTCATCCTCCCTAACTAGCTCGTTCACCCTTTCCCCACCTGTTCCCTTTTTTCCCTCTGATTAGGTCTCTATTTCTCTCTCTGTTCCTGCTACTTTCGGTGTCAGATTCTCGTTTGTGTTTCTCATGCCAGAAGCAAGCTATCGTCTCGTTTGCTTCCTCCTAGTCCTATCCTGTCGGAGTCTGCCTGGCAGGTGCATCCTGTACACTACTAACTATCTTTTGTTTGCACCGTGTCCAGTTCATCATATGCTACGTGTGATCAGCTACCACCGTTCCTCTGTGACCCGCACCGACCCAGAGCGACCTGCAGCCTGTCGCCGCTACCCAGCTATTCATCAGAGGGACTTTATGTTTCATTTGTCGCCCTCTCTGCGGGTATTCTATTGTGCCATTGACAACGTCGGAAGAGGATCTATGCCATTCCTGTTTTTTCATTAAAAGAACTCTGTTTCTGTTAAACCGCTTTTGGGTCTTCACTCAAGTACATAACAATAAAGTCCTTTCACTGCAGGCATCAGGATCATAGCAAGAGGCTCTTTGTCAGGAAGCTAGACTTCTACTAAATCACCTGAGAGTGGTCCCTCTGAAGTCCTCCTTGGACTCCGTTATAGATATAGATGCTTCCAGAACAGCCACATGTCTCATCTTCCTCCAGAGGAGCTCCAACTGCCACGTCATTGTATCCGTTTCCGTCCAGGTCTCCAACAGAAGAGATGGCCGAACCGAATCTGGCATATATGTAGCTGTCCAGCCCATGCCACTCCCAGGACTCCTTATCAAACTTACCCTGGGCCTGGGACACAACCCTCACAACCATCAGAAAAGTGAAGTTATGAGCACCGAAATACAATTTTACGAGTGCATTTCTACTGACCTGGTTTAGCTTGAAGATGATCACTCTGCCCTCCTCTCCTCTCTGGTGGAAGTACGGTGCTCCTACAAGCAGGTAGTCTGTCTTAGTGTCCCCGTTAAAGTCCAGGGCACATAACACAGAGCCAAAGTATGAGCCCACCTGTAGAGTGGAGATTTGGGTTATTATTTGTAACCTCCGCACGATGGCGGTAAGCATCAGGTTGTGTACTAATAACAGTGGAACCAAAGATGGCTACAGAACCTGTCCAAGTTGATTTCTTAGATTTCTTGGATTTCACAATATATCTGTTATACACATATACCTACCTGGTCACCCAGTAGTATTTCCTGCAGTTTGTGTGAAGTTGCAATAAAGACAAAGACCCCACCAGTCAGGCTGTGACGAGGGGCCCCTGAGATGTACAGAGTCCCTGAGGGGCCCATTGCAGACACAACACTGTAACCTGGGACACACAGACAGAAGTTAACAGAATACAGTCAAGAAGGACTGCCAACTTCTAAAGAAAGCTTGGAGTGAGATATGCTATGTGAATTTCATTGCCCCTTGGCACAACCCCAAGAAAGGGCACTGAGAGTCGTTCCCCAGGAACATTGTACTGTTTTATAGCTAAGTTCCTGCAATTCTGCGTATTTTGACATGGGTTAGGCCTATGAATAGGGTGGATTTGTTTTCAATAAAAACCACAGGTCAGGTGTATTCAGGATGCTTTGAACATGAAATAAACACTCCAAATTCGACGACTTTGTTACTTTTAGATTTTGGGGGGATTACATTTAAAGCATGGTAATATTTTTTAGGAGGTTTGACACTTTATTCAGACGATAATGAAATGAGATTCTAGAAACAGTGGGAAGCTTGGAAGCAGGGACTGATCTCTGTTCTCAGATGGAAAGTTGTATGTGACATGCTGGGGAGTGTTTTCACTGCACCAAGGCTCTGCACCTGGAAATGTTAAGGTTGATGGCAGTGGGTAACCAAATTATATTTTGTCATTTGGGTCAACTCTCACTTTAAAATAGGGCTAATTTCGCAAAATCACCCAACCTTCAAGGAACATCTAATGAATATAAATGTTCAAGTGGTTTATGCCTACTAGTTGAAGATCCTTGCCATCATCTTTCTTTACATAGACAAAATATGGTGATTTGAGAGTCCCCTCACCATTTCTACCTAGCATGTGCACAACACTAAAATGTCAAAAATGATATTTGGTACCTGGAGCATTTAATATCCCATGCTAATTGTTATGACTATTCAAAACTGCCCATGAATGGCTGCAAAAATACAAGTAGGCATATCAGATTTCAAATATGTGATTACACTTTCAAAATTTGGAAGAAGTGGAATAATACAATGAGTGTGGGGAATAACAGTTGTGTTCCTGTTAGATTACATAAATCCATCCCTACACCCTAACCAAATCATTATGTATTGTCCCCCCTCTAGAATCAAACTTACACTTTTTGCTTCAAAATCTGTTTGTCAAAATGATTTTCAGAGTTATAAATCAGGTCACCCTACCAAACATACTGGGGACTAGTGAGGATTAAATCGGCGTTAGTACATGATGTCAAAAGGCTGCATTCTGCAGTAGGGACAGGCGTAACATTGTTCATCAAACAGAGCTCCCATGCTGCTCTTTTTACTGTTTATAAACTCAGAGAAGAACCTTCTCTCTCCTGCTGTGGCAAGACAGGACAATGATAGAAGTTCCGCTCGTGATGTTAAATTGCAGGCGCAGATTCTCTGATTTCAAAACGATTTGGAGCACAGTTGAAAACATAACACGCTGACTATCTAATGGACTAATTGTAAAAATATATGCAGTAGTTTTCAATATTTGAGATATAAGAGGTGTGGTGTGAGAAGAGGGACAAATGTGTGTGTCTTGTGGCCAATGCGTGAGAGTTGGCAGCTCTGACCTTCAGTTATGGCCTCGGGATGAGGATGAGGAATAAAAAAGAGAAACCTTCAGAAGCTTTGCGTTTGAAATGGCATGTCCCATAGTCTGCCGTGGACAAATTAAACTTTGCTTGAATTTTACTTCTGGGTAACCAAGATTACATGTCCATAACTTACCTAAGTAGGAGAACCTTGGCTCTGAGGATGACCCATTTAAGAAGGTGACCTTATTCTCCTTGGGGTGTTTTAAGATCACTCCTCCACTCCAGTCATTGGCCCCCACAGCGCCGAACAGTAAGGACCCCTAGAGAAGGAGGGAAAGGATGTTATAGCCAGAAGCCAATAATAAGTGGATAGAGATACTATTATGATCCTCAAACTGCATCTCATATATGGTCAGACTGCAGACTTTGGTCTTAAACCAACTAGAAAACCAGTGTGTAAAAAACAAAGTTGAAAACCAAACAACTTACATCTAGTGCAATGTGATTACTGAATCCAGCCTCTGCCAGTTGAAATTGAAAGCCATCCCCCTGCTTGATTCCTGGTTCATAAATCGGAGCAACACAAACATTTTGTTATAAAGTGAGTCAGAAATGCAAATTACAGCCTGTCAGTGTTAGACTACCCTAGACCCCTACATTAAATTTCACACATACAGTATATGACGATAATTGGACACAAATGTTAAGGTTACACTGATGATTACAGCCTTTTAGTGTTACCTTCGATTCCTTTGATGATACTGGTCTTTAGCTTGGAGAGGATGCCCTCCAAGGCTTTATAGTCACCAACCAAGAACAGGTTACTCTCACTGTTGCTAATAATCTTCAACTCGTCTATTTTGGTTAGACTACCAACCTGTGATTCATAAATGTACAGAGAAAATCTATGTCTTGACATACCAGAATATGAGCTAACTTTTTCATTGAATCAATTAAACCTGTTACTTTAGTCAGGAAGATGAATTAAAAGATACACAAATGAGAAAACTCACCCCAATAGCAAATCTGGTGATATTGTTTGTTTCAAGCATGTTCTTTGCTTTTTCCAAATGTTGCTTATCCCATAAGGATATTGCTCCATCTGACACCACTATCATGATTTTCTTGGAGTCCTCTATGGACCCATTCTCAGGAACAAAAACATTTTCACTGAAAATACCAATTTAAACAAAGCTCAACAATGTAATGATATTTGCAATCTAAATTATATAAAATATGGGCCTATAGTATGGTACTTACATTGTATAGATAATAGTATGGTACTTACATTGTATAGATAATAGTATGGTACTTACATTGTATAGATAATAGTATGGTACTTACATTGTATAGATAATAGTATGGTACTTACAGTGTATAAATAATAGTATGGTACTTACATTGTATAGATAATAGTATGGTACTTACATTGTATAGATAATAGTATGGTACTTACATTGTATAGATAATAGTATGGTACTTACATTGTATAGATAATAGTATGGTACTTACATTGTATAGATAATAGTATGGTACTTACATTGTATAGATAATAGTATGGTACTTACATTGTATAGATAATAGTATGGTACTTACATTGTATAGATAATAGTATGGTACTTACATTGTATAGATAATAGTATGGTACTTACAGTGTATAAATAATAGTATGGTACTTACATTGTATAGATAATAGTATGGTACTTACATTGTATAGATAATAGTATGGTACTTACATTGTATAGATAATAGTATGGTACTTACATTGTATAGATAATAGTATGGTACTTACATTGTATAGATAATAGTATGGTACTTACAGTGTATAAATAATAGTATGGTACTTACATTGTATAGATAATAGTATGGTACTTACATTGTATAGATAATAGCTGAAGCAGTTATTGTGGCTTTTTTGATCTGTTCAATGTTTTTGACCGTTTCAATAGCTTTTGGCCCGTCTTTCTCATTCAATGACAGTTCAGTTCTGATTTCCGATCCATACTGAACAACAGCAAATTCACACTAAAAAGAAAACACAATTTATTTTGTTATCACAATAAAGCATTATCATTCATTTTATTTAATGCCAATTCAAGAGAAAGCACAGTTTTATTGCCAAATCTTTTGTTGAAGTGTGCATTAATGTTGATCAATACTTACATTGAAACACTTCTCCCAAACATTTTTCATCACAGTTGTGATGAAATCTTTTGCCCTTTTAAAGTCTTCGCTTTCAATGCTACCAGATCCATCAAGTACAAATGCAATCTCAGTCCCAGGATCTAAAAACAAAACAGAGATATCGTACATGAACAAAAAAAACAAACATGAACATCACTTCCCTGTATTTGTAATAAATGTAGACCCACCATCCTTCTCATCATGCTCATCACTGTTGTTGTTGTTGTTGTTATTGTTGTTGTTGTTGTTATTGTTGTTGTTGTTATTGATGGAGATGTTTCTTTCCAGTTGATCTACAACTTAAATTCAGAAAATGTAGACATTCGTTACTAACTTTACACTCCATATATGGCTCGGATGTACAGTGTGTTTCCATAGTCTACATTTCCCTATGTTCATCTGAGATCTAACTTTACACTCCATATATGGCTCGGATGTACAGTGTGTTTCCATAGTCTACATTTCCCTATGTTCATCTGAGATCTAACTTTTCAACAGCTGTGTCCATCGGTTCAGTATCATAGGAATGCCTACCTAGTGTGGCAGGATAATACAACTCAGGCTTCAGAAGGCCAGACAGGAGTGTACAGTTTGCATTAAGATCCTCATTCGTGTTCTTCTTCTTCCTGACCTGTTGGCAGACCTGGTGAGAGGAGAGCAGAGCAAGTCATCAGGCCACATGGCATACTGTTGAGCAGGATAACTCTATGGCCCGATCAGTTTGATAGTGTACAAGATCATTTGCTTACTGACTTAATCCTCTTAATTCCTGGAGCAACATAGGGCCCAAGATAAAGATGATTTGAACTTTATTTAATTCGCTGGACAAACACCTTTCTTTGAAGATAAAAGATATGATGTCTGAAGTGGAACAGGAAACAAATGGGTGACTTTTTCTCAGTCTTGAGACATGACACTGTAATGTTCCAGGGCAGTGTATGGTATTTCCTACACCTTGTGCTCAAAAAGCGGATGTGGATGCCTGCGTGCATGAAAGTGTCTGTCTGAAAGTGACCACAGTGACACTTAATGGTGAGAACACGGCTAATATCTGCAGCAGACACAGTCAGAGTACACCCTCAATAATCTTATCAACAGAGTTTGAGGAAGCATTTCTATGCTAAACTTACAGACAATTATGTATTGTTTTAGACCAGAGGTGTGGTCCTTCTCTGTGAGTCCGTCTAGCAAAAACAATCTAACAGTAGCAGAAAATAATCAGTTACATCGGGAAAAAGTGTTAACGGAAGAGTGGGACCCATTTTTCATGCTGAAAGGGATGTCGTGTGAAAGGCAGACGTTACTAGCATCTGACGCCTACAGAGGAGGAAGCTGTGGCTTTGCTGAGAGACAATTGACTTGGCGACGATTCTGCTGCTACTCTTATGTGATTTACTGCTGTACAAGTACCCATGGCACACACCCTGACCTGCAGCCCCCCCCCCCCCCTAATATTTCACTCCTCACTCCCCATCTCATTTATACACAGAAATGACAATCATGAGTGACTTATTGTGAATGGCAAATTAAATGACTCAATAAAAGGCAACACAGCAGGTTAAATAGAGATAGAGATATTAAATAAATATCTCTATGAATGTAGAAAGCTGTTGTAGAATAAATACCATGTGCCGCTCCTTCTCCCCAGTCAAACTGTTGGTCAATGCCACGATGGGTCGGAGTCCTTTACCTGCTGCATTGGCTACAAATAAAGTTGACTTGGATTCAGCATATGGTTAACAAAAAACAAGCCCTGAAATGTACTAGAATAACTGAACCTACTTCTGAAATGTGTATTAGCAGGAGTGGCATAATTTACCTGAGATATTGAGTTCTGTGCATTTTTCCAGACCACAGCTGAATACTTTCTGGGGTCTAGAATTTGGTGATGTAACCAATACCCTGTTGAATTTCATAAGAGAACATGGATAAGAAGAACATAATCTAGATGTAATACAGTACTCTAGGTCTATATGACATGAACACAAATTAATTTGACATAACATATAACAGATGATGCCATAGTGACTTACCCAGCTTTGGACTGAACAGTAGTTTGCCCAAATAGTTTATCATCGTTCGGGAAATGCTTTACTGGTTTTGTGAAAATGTTGAAGCCTGCTACTGTGCATATCACTGTAAAACAAAGAGATGTCAGGTGTGAAGCGACAATACAGACCTTTTATCACTCTTTATATTAATTGAATGAATGCCTAATGCTCAAAAACAGAATACATACCAGTTAGCAAAATGTGTCCTCGAATCATGTTTCTAGTAGAACATGTTAGGTCTGAGAAAAATAAACTGCTTAAACCAAATCAGTCTGATCGTAACTTGCTTATAACCTATCAAAAGTTTTTTTATAACTTCTGATATATGCTCTTCCGTACACTGCACATGAAAAAAGTTATTCTGGTGTGCTCAATGCTATGAGGTGATGACATCACAACCTCACTGTCAGACAGACAGACGGTGGGGGTTGTGGGGGGTGGTGGCTCTTGCCTTGTTGTCATGTAAACCCTTGGGTTGTGTAAAAGTATGGGATCAATATCATGCCAAATGTTTTGTGAACACACAGCATGCATTTTGTGTTTGTGTATCATGATCTGTACAAATAAGTTCCAATCCACAAATGTATATCACCAATCCACAAATGTATATCACCAATCCACAAATGTATAGCACCAATCCACAAATGTAAATCACTTTCCACATATGTAAATCACTTTCCACAAATGTAAATCACTATCCACTAACAAACACCTTTTGATTTGTATTTGTAAATCGATATATTGCATTAGAATGTTTTTAAAACTGCAGATATGCAGGTCATTTCCAAGGGCCTTAAGTAAAATGAGAGCCATAAAGATTTGTACCTAGGAGAGATAAGGCAAACATGTAACTCCATATTTGGAAGTGCTTAGGTCACCTGACTTTTGGCAGGGAATTGACTACAAGAAAAAAACTAAAAGTTGTCACGTGTAGAAAGCAATTTGTAGTCAATTTGTAGTCATAGTTGTAGAAAAAAGTTTGTATCCGTAGAAAGTGATTTTTATAAATCGCTGACAGCCTCTCATTCGGCCATGTTGATGCCTGCCTTTCAAGGTTGCAGCAAATGTAGTATATTTCACACTCTGATCTGTTTCACCTGTCCTTGTGCTTGTCTCCACCCCCCTC
Organism: Oncorhynchus masou masou; assembly: GCF_036934945.1. Lineage (NCBI taxonomy): Eukaryota > Metazoa > Chordata > Actinopteri > Salmoniformes > Salmonidae > Oncorhynchus > Oncorhynchus masou. The sequence goes on from NC_088220.1 coordinate 62,801,906, forward strand.
CAGGTGTCGCCCATCTTCTCCACTTATTTCCTGGGTATTTATGCCTGTGTTTTCTGTCTGTCTGTGCCAGTTTGTCTTGTTTGCCAAGTCAACAAGTGTTATTTTTTTCCTCAGTGGCTGTTCACACGATCACTTTGAGGATGGAGTGGAGGAGTGCGGGTCTTGTGCATACCCAGCCTCTCACACATGGTGGCAAACACACGGGACTCAAAGGTTCTGCCTTGGTCGCTCTGGATGGACTACGCAGCTCCAAACCTGCTGAACATCCCTGCTGTCAGGGAGTCGACAATGGTCTCTGCCTCCTGGTCCCAGACTATTTGGTGAAATAGTCCATGGCCATGAGTACCCAGAGGTTTCCACTGTCTGTGGTGGGGAGTGGCCCAACTACATCCCCCTCCCACCGGGAACTGTTGGAGCTGGAGGGCCCTTTTTTGCTGTGCAGTTGTCATAGCTCCGGCAAAAGTCCTCCATGTGCTGCCCCCAGTAAAAGCCCTGATGGAGGTGGCGGAGTGATTTGTGACCCGCAAAGTGTCCAGTCCCCACCCCTGCCATGAGCACTCTGGAGAACAGCCTCCCGCAATGCTTTTGGGACGCCACCTCTCCTCTCCCGTAGCTGTCTCCTTCCATGCCCGCTGTAGCACACCATCAACCAGCGAGTGAGTGAGAGCGCTGCCACCTCTTTCAATGGTGGCCTTGGCTGCGCCTCTATCCACTGTAGCACCGGCTGTAGGTCTGTGTTCTGTCCCTGCTGCTGCCCCCGTTCACCCACAGCGGCAGTCTGCAGCTCACAGCAGACAGGCCTGCTCGCCCGACACTGTGGCACAGACCCTCTCCACTGCACACGCCCTCTCACAGTGGCGGCACCCGTCTGCAGTACAGGGCCGACTTGGAGTGGCGTGCCCCTGCCCTGTGCACCACTGTGAAGTCGAACCAAAAGGTGTTTGTTTGTGGATAGTGATTTACATTTGTAGATTACTGCTTATTTGTACAGATCATGATACACAAATACAAAATACATGCTGTGTGTTCACAAAACATTTGGTATGATATTGATCCTATATGAAAGTGTTTGACATGCAGCACATTACATACAATGTATCATTACAATACAAATACATTACATAATAAATTTAGCGTGAAGTGGAAGCAGTAGGTGTGTATTTTCACTTATGTTTTTGCAGGGAGCATTTTAAACTTGAATTGATATGTTGATATGTTTCCTGTAACTCCTCTCTCTCCCTTGTCTCCAGCAGACCAGCAGAACTGAAAGTGGTTTTCAGCTGTATCCAGTCTGGACCACAGACAGTGACATTACTCTAACAAAGGTGACAAGAGGCCCTCTGTGTACCTCTACAAAGTTGCTTTCTGTCACCAGGGTATGAGAGCTACGAGAGCACATGTCTAACAACTTAGATTAAACAACAAACTAGATTGACAAACATTCCCCATTTTCTATTTAAATTGATGAAAGGTGTTGCATGAGATGTCTGATATGAGCTACTCAAACTGTGTTGGCAGATGTAGCATGGCTATGACGGTTTTATGATTTGCAAAGCATGAACCAGGTTGGAAAAGAAAAGAAATTCAACATAGAAACAATTTCCTGGTTGTCTTCAGTGTCAGTCTTTGGTTTTAACCACAAAGCAGATGATTTGTCTTTCCTTGTTAAAAAGGAAGCAAGTTGCTTGAGTAGTCATGGTGACTGTATTTTGTGACAACACACACAATAGTTACAAAAACTATAGTGACAAGATGAAGAGAGACTCAATTGGTTTTGCTCAACTCCTCACGTCCTGTCCTCTGTCATCCCCTTGCCTGCTTTTGAAAAAGGTCAAAGGTAATCGCGGAGTGAAACGTGAAAACAAATGCGCTTGTATGAAATGGCTCTCCTCCACTTATGCGTCATCAAGCAAAGGACTTCTAGAGGGGTGGAATCCCCAAATAAATGTGTAAAGTGCAAAAACCAATTGAACAAGTTGTGTGCAAGACATGTTATAGATAAAAGGATTAGCGTATCGCTTTTAAATGTGTGCATGCTCTCCTTAGAGAAAACAGCATATGATTCAAAGGGGGGGTGTGTACACTCTTGAGTATTCTCTGCCAAAGTAGGTAATGAAGGAGGTGAGCAGACTCCTGTTTGCCTTCTAACGAATTGACACTCTCCTTGACCACTCTACCCCTTATCGGTTTCCAGTTCATGCAGGAGAGGAGGACGGAGGAATCGAGGAGAGGATGGACTTTTTCCAATTGAGATCCTCCAAAAGACATAAGTAATAATAAATACATTTATAATGATAACAAATATGGTTGATCTTAGTAAAATGTCTTCCTCTTTAATTTCCATGATCAGTCTTTGCAAATAATTTGTATGCATGTATTTTGTATACTTTTCTCTAGTCAACATTGTGTAGCACACAGGGATTCATATTGAAGGTGTGTTCATTACAACCTCTACTTTCTTGTCAAAAGACATGACAACATGAGGATTAGAATAAAAACATACTTTCAACCCAATGTTCATCTACAGTGCATATGCTTGTCTCACTCTTGATTATCAACCCACACCACGCTGCATCCATCCAGTGTGGTTTACCTTTGCATATCACTTGCAACGGAAGGCCCCCTTCAACAGAAAGCTACTGTGGTCTTCTGAGTAAGAAGACCACATCTGTGCTACTGCTCAGAACTTTGTTCCATTGGCTGCAGCTACAAATAGTATTTGGGTGAGTACAGTAAAATAAGCATTTATGAACCTAAATTATCTATATGTGTCATGCACTACAATAACCTGGTTTATGTGCATGAATATGCTTCATAGTTGCTAATAATCACAGAAAAAGCTGTCTACATGAACATAATCTAAGTACTTGTGATTGTTATAACATGTGAATAACATAAGTACCAGTTTAAATGTAACACTATATTAAATGTTTTCAGATATGTATAAAATTACATGGGAAGAATTGAAAGAGGCACAGCTGCTCAGACAGGAAGTGACCTAATAGATTCCCTCTGTGTCTGAACGTAGTTGCAGAGGTTTGCCATTTACCTTGCTCATACAGCAGCTACTGAATGTATGTGCCTCATACTTTCACTTACATTTCTGATACCACTCACCACCATATATTAGGATACAGAAAATGTTCTTGGTCAAAACTGATGGCTGTTTTTTCTGGATGGTATTATGTTATACCTCTGCTGCTTCAATGGGTAAGTGCTTAAGATAATGATAATTTAGATATAGCATTTTACGTAGAGATATGAGAGAATAAGTGTAGAATAGGAGAGTAGAAATTGAAGAGAAGCTTCCTGTCGTGAGTGCATCAGGAAAATAATGGTGTAATTCTTTAAACCCTATATTTAGCTTACAATAGAAAAATGTATGTATGCTGCTGAGAATTGTATATCTTAACCATTACATTGCAACGTTTTGTATATGAGCCTGATAACCGTCCAAACCCAACACTCCTCCTTTAGGTAACAAACATTGCCATGACTCCTGTAACACATCCACCCTCCAGGCTCCACTGGGCTCTGCGGTGCTCTTGTCATGCAGCTTTGGGTCTACCTCTCTGGGCATCAGCCCTGGCGATGGATGGGTGGTGTGGAACCAGATCTCTGGTTCTGGTGCCAGCCTGGTCAACATCACATCCTCTGGGAAGGTTGTTGCCTCCTTTGGTTGTCTGCATATCATGTGCTATACTAGACTTCTTTTTTAGCTTTGAGACTTTAGCCTTTTAAAAGCATTTTTTACCTTATTTTTAATGTACAGCTTTGTAATTTCTGCATGTAATGAAACGCGCTCTTCAAATAATATGTAAATAAAATACGAATGTATTATCAGGTGGACTTTCTGGACCCTAGGCAGGGCAGAGTGAAGGCTTTCCCCAATCAGGGAGCTCTGAGGAACTTCTCCATCAGCATCGATGCCCTTCAGGCCTCAGACCTGGGTTCCTACTGCTGTGAGCTACAGAGGAATGATCTAAGTACTTGTGAGTGCCATCGAGTGGAAGTTAAGGAACTTGATCAAGGTAACACTATGCTAGTATCTACAGTAGTATATTGTTCCAGTGATTCAGTTAGTTGGAGAATGATGCTTGTAACAATACCTGAGTTGTCGGTTTGATTTTTCTTGTGACCTCAACCAAATATTTGTATCAAAAGAAAGTTAGTTTATTGTTACATTAGAACAATAATCTCTTATACTGTTGTATCCGAAAATCTAGGACCCTTTCAAGTCACCTGTAATGAGTCAAAATAATTGGTGTAGGCTTCATACTGTGATGCAAACTGCAGAGATGCACTCTGTACACACAGCATGTGGTCGGTTTTTCCTTACGCATTCACTTTATGTAAAGGCCAACCTATTTCTGTTTGGGTTAGACAAAGTAGCCCTCTTGCATAATGTTTCCTGTAAGGTACATGTAAATAAAACCACCTCTTCCTCTCTTCAGACAGTACAGATCTGCAAGTGTTGTTTTTCAGCGTTGGTGGTGTGGCCGTCCTCATAGTGCTCCTGAGTGGCTGTTTCTGCTGGGTGAAATGGACACGTGAGCACCTCCATGTTCCTCTTTCTGACTCCCTCAGTCTTACTTCAGTACTGGAATGATATTGATGAATGCAGCGAGCATGGTATACTGCACAGTATAGAGTATGCTACACTGAGTACATTGACAGTTATTCAGGCTAATTTGAATCTTCCTATGAGCATTAAGCAGCATCCTTTCTTTCTGATGTAAATGTTATGATGCTGATTGGGCAACTTTGAAAGCTGCTTCCATGTGTCACATGAATTGACACTGGAGAGACGAAGCAGGTACGGGGAATCAAACATTTACTAAGGAACGGACATGGAAGGAGACAGGAACAGCGTCAGCACAAGGGTAACAAAGACAAAAACAATTAATGCATCAGAAGGGAACAGAGCAGGGGAACTGACAAATATAGGGGAGGTAATAAACAGGTGATGAGTGAGTCCAGGTGAATCCAATATCGCTAATGCTTGTGACGAGGGAGGCAGGTGTGTGTAATTGATGATGGCAGGAGTGCGTGATGCAGGGCAGCCTGGCGCCCTTGAGCGCCAGGGGGGAAGAGCGGGAGCAGACGTGACACCATGTCAGTTATGTAGCTATATATCCTACTAAAAAGATGTACATTGCACAGTTTTAACAGGCCTACATGCATTTCTTAATTCCACCCAATATGTGGAATTAAGCAGTGGAATATTTCAAAGTAGCCTAATATGTTTGTGAAATGTGATGAACTTTCAATAAAGACATAACGCCTGAAAAAATGATAATCTTATAGCAGTGCCTTTTTTGTTTTATTACCTCTATAGTATTTGAGCACCCTTTTCAAATCTGATTGAAACATGAAATTAATGTAGAATTCTGTATAATATGACAGGATCCAGTACACTTCCTGAGGACGTTGCGTGTAGTGATGATGTTGGGAGAGACGTGGCACAGAAGAGAGGTAAAAAGCGTAAGCACACATAGGCCACACACACACACACACACACACACACACACACACACACACACACACACACACACACACACACACACACACACACACACACACACACACACACACACACACACACACACACACACACACACACACACACACACACACACACACACACACACACACACACACACACACACACACACACACACACACACACACACACACACACACACACACACACACACACACACACACACACACACACACACACACACACACACACACACACACACACAGGGGTGACGGGTAGCCTAGTGGTTAGAGCGTTGGACTAGTAACCAAAAGGTTGCAAGTTCAAACCCCCGAGCTGACAAGGTACAAATCTGTCGTTCTGCCCCTGAACAGGCAGTTAACCCACTTTTCCTAGGCCGTCATTGAAAATAAGGATTTGTTCTTAACTGACTTGCCTAGTAAAATAAAAAATTACAACATCATTATATATTTACCAAAACAAGACCACAGTACAAAGTCATGGTGCATTTCCAGACTGATGCTCACATCTGTTTTTGTCTTACTTTAGGAGCCGGCAATGAGCGACCTATCTATGGTACTTTATTATTTTAGATTTACCATTTTCATTGAATGGAATTTTAATGTTGTTGTTTTCTTTTCTACATGGACCTAGTTTGAACTGTTCTCTTCCCTCCTTTCAACAGAAAACAATGAGCACGATCCAACCAGAATGCAGCATGAACCGACCAGAATTCAGCAAAATCCAACCAGAATTCAGCAGGATCCAACCACTATTCAGTATGATCCAACCGGAATTCAGCATGAACCACCAAGAAACCAGCACGAACCACCAAGACACCAGCACGAACCAGCTAGATACCAAAATAAACCAGTGAGAGATTTGAGTGAGAAAAGAAGAGGGTTTCATAGAGGTGAGCTATACTGGGGTCCTGTGTGGCTCAGTCGGTAGAGCACGGCGCTTGCAACGCCAAGCATCGTGGGTTCGATTCCCGCTAGGGCCACCCATATGTAAAAAGTAGTGGCCCCAGCCGACTTGTAAGTCGCTTTGGACAAAAGCGTCTGCTAAATGGGATATATTTATTTATTTTATTTATTTATTTATGTAACATACAGTCAACATTCTATAATAATTTTCCCTTGTTCAATGATACCAATATTTTCATCCTGCTTGGTATTTATGTTGCATTCAGAAGTAACTGAACTTAATGGACTTTCCTTCCCCAGAACTCATGAGCAGATTGCGCCAATCAAGTCTCGGACAGCATTACTATGGTAAAGTCAGAGCTTTTTAATGAGCAATTTACAGTATCAGCTTGCAGTGATCCTTTTATGAATTACATTGACTCATCTTGAACTCTGACAGCAAACCATGCAGAGATCAATGAGCAAGCCAGAGCTCAGATCGACAGCCACCAAAGAGCAAATGAGGCAGAGACCAACCAGGAGGGAAGATTCCAAATGGACAACTGCCAAAGAGGTATCTTACGCACTATGTTTTACAGTAATCTCTGATACAAATCAATATGCACTCTAGCATTTTGTTATCAATGCCTTGTCTCCTTCTCATTGCAGGAAGCTTTTGGAGAAAGAATCCCAAAGAGAGTAAGTTTTTTTTCTCCTCACAGCATACTGTATAATCATTATAACTTATCTTACATTGAGACCACTCCCTCTCTCTTGCACTCTCTCCCAGAATGTGAATATAAAAACCCTATCTACAACAAGAGTACAGACCAAATCAACAAATGATGGGGATGATGAGGATACTGGGTCTCAACACCTTGGTCTCCTTTTTGTTTGGGTTGTATTTTTTAAATAAAGTATTGTCTTGAAAGTGAAACAAATATGAAATAAAGTGAAATAATTTTTGCTTCAATGGTTTGAGATTCTTTCACGCACCAATGAATCATCCAATGGGAATCCGAAATGATCTAATCAAGGCCATTAACCCGAATGACCCTCAGCTGTGTCACCTCACCAGTGGATGGTCACCCAGGCCCAATGTCCACTGTTTGCTGACCATCAGAGATCATTTGTTATTCGCGGAGTGAGAGGGATATATTCCATACTTTCAACCGCAGTTTACAAAGACATAAATAACACGGTGGGTGGTCATAATGGGTATATGTCTCTCTACATTCCTAAAGAGCAATTCACCCATTTTGCATTTAACATTTATATCCAAGGTAAGTAACTTATGTATTCAATCCTGATCAATCAAATGGCAACATCATTGGTTATATATGTGTGGTTTTGGTTAATTGATAATGTCCTGTGTATACAAATTCACACAGATGAAAATGGTGGACACTACAGGGCAATAGATATTGCTCTTCAGTGCCACTATCTCATGGGAGAGACAGACCTGTTCGTTGTCTTTTCTGTTCCCTATTATGGCTGTCTCATCAAAAGACAAGTAGGCTAATTATTTCCGCTAATATTCAATCTCTTTCTTTTTTTGCTGTAGCACATAAAGGCTGACGTTAACCTCGCTTGTATTCTAATGTGCCAGGGAGATATTGCCAGCTTGACAGTGATCATCAAGGCTATGCTAGAAGAGGGCCAAGTTGAGATCACCAAGAGTGCCTCTCATCTGTAAAATACATCCTGAAAGGTAAAAAAATCTTTGCCTTAATGTTATATAATGCAAAAGTTGCATTGTGGAAAGAATGTATTCAGCAGCTTTATAGTGTGAGATTATATCAGTTATCAGCAGTCTGTAAACATTCCCTTCAGAGGAAATTAGCAAGGTTGACAATCCACATTGAGAAGTTCTCCTGGGCACTGCGACAAGGACAAGGTTTCTCATCACCATCTTCCAGAATGCCACTTTCTCCCCTCTGAACCTGGACACAGTCCAGATCCCCTCCAGCCACAGCCAGAACTGCAAGTCCAAAACCAGGGCTGACCACTTTGTTACCTTTCGCTTTCCATTCACCTACTGTGGCGCTCAATCCCAGGTGTGTACCATATTGATGGTCTATTTCTTTATCGGATCTCTTTCCCTATTGGGTCAAATTGATTATTTTCCTTGGGCCTACTTTCAGATTGATAAAAAATAATCTAATGGCCTATTCCACATCAGCGTAGGCTGATAATATTTTTGGTATCTCAGATTGTTCTTGCAATTCTCACAGAAAGTTAATTGGTAGGAAAATGTTTGACATGCCTTTTTACATTTGTATCACACAAACAATTTCTTAGAAAATCATGATGAAAGTGGCAACTTCAAGCCCTTTTTAGACCTTTACATGCCTCCTGTAAGACCCTATGATCTGTGAACCAACATTCTAGTGTCATCATACTCCTTATAGTGTACTCTCAAATGTAGAGTATGTCTAGACTCAATTTTACACATTCATTTATTCAACATTTAAAATATGAATATCCTTTTACAGGTACTTCCACTCTCACCGATGGGAACCGCCAGTGACTGTGTGCTCTTACATGTTTACTACCAAAACCAACAACTTCAAGCCAATTGCAATTGTTCACAGATGATCAATCCCTATTGACTTATATTCCAATGGTAAACCACTGGGTTCAGGACTTCTTGTTTCCATTGTCAGGTGTCCCTACAGGGGTGGCAGCCACAGAACTGTGTTTCTGCCAATGGTCCGCAGCAAGGGAGTTAAGTATCCATCACATTACAATGGGTTTGTAGTCAGGCCATTCTCCTTTGTGAAATTCCATGAGTTTACAAAGTCTGAGTGCCTGTTAACTCATATACAACTCAAATTGCATTGTGTGAAAATTATTAGATACTTTTCAGTAACTGGGTGGTATTCATCACCACTTTCTGGGCACAGAGGCTTGAATGCTCCTGTTTACAGTGAAAATGACATAAGTGTTGTAGACACTTATGTCAGCCAATTAACAACACTATCCCCCAGGTATACTTTCATTATGATACAGAAGTCTGCAAAGGAACCGGCTGCTCAATGCCCTGTAACAGAATCATTTATCATAATAATCTTATCTGTACATTTACTGTAATAAAAGACTGACAAAATTGGCTCATTGTAGCAATCGAACCCTTGTGTGTTAATGCAATTGTACGTTTTATCATGAATTATAGCATATTATTCCATTTAATAGTCGAAAATTGCGCATAAAGGCAATACTTCTGCAGGGACTTTTCAGACATGGGGAGCGGCTTACAGTAAACGTCAGGGTATTTGGCCAAGATGGGGACCAATGAAAATGTAGAATGCATTGTATACCCGAAAGTCGCTGTGTTTCATCGTTTGCCGACAGAAACGTGTGTAACATGGAGTCTTTACGACCAAAAAGTTAGAATATTGTGGAGGAGAGTCAGACCTACAACTCTATATAAGTAAGTAAGCAGTTATGTGTTTACTCTTTGTTAGTGTATACGTGTAATATAAATTATTGGAACCAGCTATTGTCATCATTCCCTTTCGCATAGTTAAACAACAATAGAGTCCATCATGTCGAAAAGGACGGAGTGGGATACCAAGGGAGATTCAGACGAATCAAAGAACCTGCCGATCTATCAACATAAGGCCAAACTTCAACAGGCTGTCAAAGACAATTCATTCTTGGTTGTCACTGGCGAGACTGGCAGTGGGAAAACGACTCAATGTCCCCATGGGACCTGTGTACAGAATTCAAAATTGACCCAAACCTCTATTCCCTTTATTATAGCATTTGTCTATGTGATGCCCTTATAGAGAGGTCTGAAAGGTTTAGATAGGTGTAAACTTGTATTAATTATGTATGATTTTGGAGTAATAGCAAGATTGGCATCACCCAGCCTCGGAGAGTAGCAGCCATCACTGTAGCCTAGAGGTTATCACAGGAGATGCACTTTAGTTGGGATAGAGAGGTTGGATATCAAGTGTGCTTCGATGACTGCACGACACAGGTGAAAGAGCTCCAAGACAGCTGCCTACTGGATCAGTGTTTCCCAACGCTGGTCTTCGAGTCACCCAACAGTACACATTTTCATTGTAGTCCTGGACAAACACCTCATTCAACTTATTGAGGGCTTGATGATTATTTGACAAGTTGAATCAGGTGTGCCTGTCCAGGGATACAATCAAATGTTTTACTGTTAGGGGTACTCGAGGACCAGGGTTGGGAAACACTGTACTCGACTGCTCAAAGTGATACTTCACATAAATTATTGGATATGCTCATGTGTTAGGCATCTTGAAAGTGTTCTATGGGTCTACGTATTGTCGCTGAAATGTGAAGGGAATTAGAGTATTGTGTATATCAGCAAATGTGTGTCTCTGAAAGGAGATGTGTGTGTTGTCAGGACACGCTGGTAAAGTACATGACAGACGGCTGTCTGCTGAGAGAGGTCCTGGCAGACCCTGTTCTGTCTCAGTACAGTGTAGTCATTTTGGATGAAGCCCATGAGAGGAGCCTTAACAGGGTCAGTAATAGAGGCACCTACTTCAAAACAGTAATCTGGTTATATCCCCAACTCCATCCCTCAGTTGTATAACCAAAGCAAGTGGTGGGGCTGCTGTTTTGCTGATAAACAAATCCCAGATTGTAAACGGTTGTGTAATATTTGTTTTACTTTAGGACATTTTGCTGGGTCTGTTGAAGCCGACCCTCTCCAGTCCAGATAAGGCCTCTTAAGGGTTGCTCTGTCCCCCTGAAGGTGGTGGTAATGTCAGCCACCCTGGAGACAGACAAGCTCTCTGTGTTCCTGGGAGGCTGTCCTGTCTTCACCATCCCTGGAAGAACCTTCCCTGTCACCCCCAGGCTGATACACAGAGCTCTGTTTACGTTAAAGAGGTAGGGAGTGAGCTTGCTTTTACTGACATAGGCCAACTGTTAGCATGATGTATGATAATGTATAAATTCAGTGATTGTACCACCCCAGGATTTAGCTCATTTAAAATCAGCTAGTGATGCGCAGGTTGGCTCATAACCCACAGCACCGGTGGATATCTGCAGGGCGGATGGGTTTAGGTTAATGAAATATTGTGTGGCTGAAGGGCAGACGGGTTGAATAAAGAGAAACAATACCTTAAAAAATCAATGAATGTATAATTATTGTGCAATTTCTATAGTCTACATTTAGCCTAAAATAATGAAAGAAAAACCTAATCTGGTCTTATGCATATGCATATGTCTAAACGCTTAACTGTATGCACGCCAAATTGCCTACACAGCCAATCACCAAATAATGCTTTTGCGAACTGGCAGAAAAGGTTTGGACACACCTACTAATTCAATAGTTTTTCTTTATTTTTACTATTTTCTACATTCATAGAATAATAGTGAAGACATCAAAACTATGAAATAACACATATGGAATCATGTAGTAACCAAAAAACTGATAAACAAATCAAAGTATATTTTATATTTGAGATTCTTAGTAACCACCCTTTGACAGCTTTGTACTCTTGGCATTCTCTCAACCAGCTTCATGAGGTGGTCACCTGGAATGCATTTCAATTAACAGGTCTGCCTTGTTAATTTGAGGAATTTCTTTCCTTCTTAATGCATTTGAGCCAATCAGTTGTGTTGTGACAAGATGGGGTTGGTAAACAGAAGACAGCCCTATTTGGTAAAAGACCAAGCCCATATTATGGCAAGCTCAAATAAGAAAACAGAAACAACAGTCATCATTACTTTAAGACATGAAGGTCAGTCATTCCGAAAAAATTACGAGAACTTTGAAAGTTTCTTCAAGTGCAGTCGGAAAGACCAGCAAGTGCTACGATGAAACTGGCTCTCATGAGGACCGCCACAGGAAAGGAAGACCCAGAGTTACCTCTGCTGCAGAGGATAAGCTCATCAGAGTTACCAGCCTAAGAAATCGGCAATTAACTGCACCTCAGATTACAACCCAAATAAATGCTTCATAGAGTTCAAGTAGCAGACACATCTCAAAATCAACTGTTCAGAGGAGACTGCATGAATCAGGCCTTTGCGTTTGAATTGCTGCAAAGAAACCACTACTAAAGGACACCAATAATAAGAAGAGACTTGCTTGGGAAAAGAAACACGAGCAATGGACATTAGACCAGTGGAAATCTGTCCTTTGGTCTGATGAGTCCAAATTTGAGATTTTTGGTTCCAACCGCCGTGTCTTTGTCAGACGCTGAGTAGGTGAGCGGATGATAACCGCATGTGTGGTTCTCACCGTGAAGCATGGAGGAGGAGGTGTGATGGAGTGGGGGTACTTTGCTGGTGACACTATGATTTATTTAGAATTCAAGGCACACTTAACCAGCATGGCTCCCACAGAATTCTGCAGCGATACGCCATCCCATCTGGTTTGCGCTTAGTGGGACTATAATTTGTTTTTCAACAGGACAATGACCCAATACACCTCCAGGCTGTGTAAGGGCTATTTGGCCAAGAAGGAGAGTGATGGAGTGCTGCATCAGATGACCTGGCCTTCACAATCACCTGACCTCAACTCAATTGAGATGGTTTGGGATGAGTTGGACTGCAGAGTGAAGGAAAAGCAGCCAACATGTAAGGGAATATGCTGGTGGCAGGGAAGTCAGGCGAAGGAGATCAAACTTGGTATAAAACGGAACAGTTTTTTATAAGTACTCAAAAACTCAAAAAACAAAATATACAAAATAATAAAAGTGGGTACAAAACCCGTCGCACACCAGAACATATCTTGCACAAATCTTACAAACAAACAATCACCGACAAGGACAATGAGGGGAAACAGAGGGTTAAATAAACAACATACAATGAATGGGATTGGAACCAGGTGTGATACAAGACAAGACAAAACCAAAGGAAAATTAAAAGAGGATCAACGATGGCTAGAAGGTCTGCGACTTCGACCATCGAATTCCGCCCGAACAAGGAGAGGGACCAACTTCGGCGGACGTCGTGACAAAACAAGTGCTCAGCATATGCGGGAACTCCTTCAAGACTGTTGGAAAAGCATTCCAGGTGAAGCTGGTTGAGAGAATGTCAAGAGTGTACAAAGCTGTCATCAAGGCAAAGAGTTGCTACTTTGACGAATCTCATATGAAATATATTTAGATTTGTTTAACACTTTTTTTGGTTACTACATGATTCCATATATAGTTTTGATATCTTCAGTATTATTCTACAATGTAGAAAATAGTAAAAAATAAAGAAAACCCCTTGAATGAGTAGGTGTGTCCTAACTTTTGATTGGTATGGTATATTGTCTCTACTGTGTATGTATGGGGAAAAAATATGGGGGAAACTTTGAATATGAACAAACCTCTTGTCTGTGACAGATTATCAAGGTGGAATTGGATGTGAACACAAGTGAGATGGCTGGAGATATCCTTGTGTTTCTAACAGGTAAACCTAATGATAATCTCCAGAATATGAATGTAATGATTACAGGTTCATTTTTTATCTTCGAGACAACTGTTTATAACAGGGCTGTATGATATTGAGAAGGCCTGTGACATGTTGTATGCGAAGGCTTAATTCATAGACTACCGTTACGATTTGCAGGACCGTAAAGTGGAAGGGCTGCTGATCCTGCCGCTGTACAGATCTATGCTCACTGGTAAGATTTCCGGCACTGTCTGAGTACCCCACACTGTGACATTCACATATAGAAAAACAGATGGAGTTCCCTTTTACACACAAGTGGACACAGTTGAGCATGTCATTTGCTTGCTAAATCAAAAGAATAAAGTCATGACATGACTGCATAGAGCTGTTCTTATCCATCACAAAATGCAAGGCCTCAAATTTCATGACTGTAATTTGCTCACTGCAGGTATATTGTTGACAGTGAGTTAGTGAAGCATCTCAACCATAACTCAAGGGTTATGGACATCCTCGAAGTGGTTCTGATTTCAAAGTAAGTCCCGGAAGTCCCTGTTTGTCTGCTTCCTTTCGTTTTGTGCCTAATGAACAGAACTGTGATGTTGTAGGAGCGAGGACCTGCAGAGAGCAGGCCGAGCAGGGAGAACCTCCGCAGGGACTTACTACAATCAGAAGTTCTGGGATAGGTGCATGCAAGAGTACACCATTCCAGAGATCCAGAGGACCAGTCTCACCGCTGTTATCCTCACACTCAAGTGCCTGGAAGTTCATGATGTCATCAGGTAGTTACAACTCCACTTCCTCAAGTGCTCAGAGAAACCAGTGTCCGTTTTTCAAGACTGTGATAATACAATACAATCCAACAAGTCATTTGAGGCCATGGTTGCTTGGTCTGTCCCTCTTAAGGTTCCCTTACCTGGACCATCCAGAGGAGAGGTTCATCCTAGAAGCATTGAAATGGCTTTACCAAACTGATGCCATCGACAGGTGAGAGATGTACACGAATATACAGTATGTCTATATCTGTCATTGCTTATACAAATCTCCACCAGATACATCTACAACCACATAGGGATACAACTCTGCTGTTTTCACCATCAAGAACAGAGGGAACCTACTACATACAATATTGGCAGTTCTTCATGACTATCACGACTCAATCTTTTTAATAGCTCTTGTTAGCTCTTATCAATATCCCACTCCCTTGTGTGGTGTCTGTAGGAGAGGAAAAGTGACCCAGCTGGGTGAACTGATGGTATAATTCCCCCTGCCCCCAGGGCTGACCCGGGCCCTGCTCCAGGCTGTCTCCCTAGGCTTTGAGGAACCTCCTGCTGCCTGTAGCCACCATGCTGTCTGTGGAGAACATTTTCATCAGACCAGGTGGACAATAACGGCATGAGGCCTTGGTTTAGCCAAGGAAGATGTGGTTCTGTCAGAAATACACATGTATACATCACGGCCTTTACCGATTTCTTCATTACATTTACATTTACATTTAAGTCATTTAGCAGACGCTCTTATCCAGAGCGACTTACACACTGATCCACCAAGAGATCCATGAAAGGGAATCTTTCAAAAGGTACACAAGGTCACCTGGCTAAATAATCAGTAGATATGTAACCATGTATTAATCTACTCTTTCTCACAAGGAACTGTGATATACTATATCATGACTGAGAGACAGTACTGAGGGGAAACATAGAAATTCCATGCCAATAACTAGCCAATAGCTTTTCAGTCAAATGCCCTTTGGTGAGTCCATAAACATGAACGACTCAGATATGTACCTACCTGTATTTGCACTCTAAGGTATACCGTATGTATATCTGATCGCTCTACAAGTCTACTACACACTACAGACCTCATCTTCTGCTTACATAACAAACTGTACGGTATAACATCAACTAAAATAAGTCATGCATAGATACATCGTAGCATGATCGTGATGAGAGATGTCAACACTTAGTCACCATGTAGATTTTCAAATGTTTGACAGTGAACCTTCAGAGCAAGGTTTTTGTTTCACCAAATGTACAAACAAGGCAACCAGACTGCAGCAGGTTATTTATTAAGCCAATCTGATAAAACATTCACCCTCAACATTGAGTTTGGAATCTAATGAATAATTGTGTGTTTACCTTCTAGAAGGACTTGCTTGTTTAAAGCAATCTTCAGTTCCAGCTTAGTGACTTCAGCCTCCTTGCCTTTGATTTCTGTCTCCATTGGATTTCAGTCAGACATAATTCCAAGTCATAGTTCTAATCTAAATGTTTGGCATTTCTCTCTCTGCAGGCCATCCAGAGAAGCAGAAGGAGGCAGATCAGAAGCACAGGCAGTTGGGAGTGCAGACGGGCAGCTGTAATGACTTCACCATGTGGCTCAGTGTGTTTGAGAAGGACAAGGCCAGGTATACAAACATAACTCCTCTTGATGTATTTAATAAGCTACATTACATTCACTGCATTCATATTCATGGGTCTCCATCTAACGTGAGCTTGTTTTGCTGCCTACTTGTTGTGATGCCCCGTCAGCGTGATGTAAAGACAACTATATACACCGGAGGGCGCTAAAGTCAGCCTTCAGCGAGGAGACCTAGCTCAGAGAGTTCCTCCTACGAATACAACAGGTCAGTTTGTTGTTTATTTATTTACTTATCTTATTAGTTTTTGTGTAGCTAAAACTATGATGTGAAGCTCTGAGCATGTATGTACAAATTTATAACCAGGGTATGTCCGTTGTTTCCAGAAGAGAGATTTCTCTATATGGAGAAGTTTGATGGTAATAAGAGTGAGCTGTTCAGCAGATGTCTATGCACTGGTTACTTCACCAGGGGCGCTCAGAGATACACATGGCAAGAAGGTACGGCTTTTATCCCAGCAATGTTAAAAAGTCAAGAAAGATAACTGAAATGTTGTGGTTTTCTCTCAGGTCAGTTGGAAAGATGTTTTGGACAATGTATGGGCACGGATCCATGGTTCACATTC
This sequence comes from Oncorhynchus masou masou, assembly GCF_036934945.1. NCBI lineage: Eukaryota > Metazoa > Chordata > Actinopteri > Salmoniformes > Salmonidae > Oncorhynchus > Oncorhynchus masou. The sequence continues at coordinate 62,818,666 of NC_088220.1, forward strand.
ATCCATCATCAACGGTAAAGACTTCCAGGACTATATTCTGATTACTTCAGAACAATCCATTAAATCCCCAGAATGCATATTACACATCAATCCCCATCTCTCCTGCACGTTAACCTGACTCCCCCTCCCCCGTGGCTCTTTGACCAGGAGGACCAGCTGGACTGGTGATCTTCCATCATTCCTGTGCTCCATGAGGTGGGTGTGTATGAGCTGAGCAGCGTGGCCAGAGAGGAGGTGGCCAAGTGGGAGACCAAGGAAGCAGCTAAAAGGCAAACAGGTGTTTGATGGGCTCTGGTGATCAAATCAAAATCTAATCAAATCAAATTTTATTTGTCACATACACATGGTTAGCAGATGTTAATGTGAGTGTAGAGAAATGCTTGTGCTTCTAGTTCCAACAATCCAGTAATAACCAACAAGTAATCTAACCTAACAATTTCACAACAGCTACCTTAAACACACAAGTGTAAAGGGATGAAAAATATGTACATAAAGATATATGAATGAGTGATGGTACAGAACGGCATAGGCAAGATGCAGTAGATGGTATAGGGTACAGTATATACATATGAGATGAGTAATGTAGGGTATCTAAACATTATATTAAGTGGCATTGTTTAAAGTGGCTAGTGATACATTTTTTACATCCATTGTTCCATTTATTAAAGTGGCTGGAGTTGAGTCAATATGTTGGCAGCAGCCACTCAATGTTAGTGGTGGCTGTTTAACAGTCTGATGGCCTTGAGATAGAAGCTGTTTTTCAGTCTCTCTGTCCCTGCTTTGATGCACCTGTACTGACCTCACCTTCTGGATGATAGCGGAGTGAACAGGCAGTGGCTCGGGTGGTTGTTGTCCTTGATGATCTTTATGGCCTTCCTGTGACATCGGGTGGTGTAGGTGTCCTGGAGGGCAGGTAGTTTGCCCCCGGTGATGCGTTGTGCAGACCTCGCTACCCTCTGGAGAGCCTTACGGTTGTGGGCGGAGCAGTTGCTGTACCAGGCGGTGATACAGCCAGCCTGACAGGATGCTCTCGATTGTGCATCTGTAAAAGTTTATGAGTGCTTTTGGTGACAAGCCAAATTTCTTCAGCCTCCTGAGGTTGAAGAGGCACTGTCTGTGTGGGTGGACTATTTCAGTTTGAGCATGAATTTACTGGTATAGAATTAATTGTATAACATTTGTTTCTGTAGCTGCTCCTTTATTATATACAGTACAGGTCTCATAAAAACGTCTAATGGGGGCAAAGGTTTTTGAAATGGAAAACGTAATTGAGCATTCCTATTGGACAAGATAAGTTACTGTAGTGCCTTTTCTGATTAAGCCAGGCCCCAAAGTGATTTGTATGCTTTGTATGCTTGTTTTGTTCTTCTAATAGTCATTATGTGTGTTTGGTTTATTCCAGAGGGGTCTGCTGAAAGACGCATTCAAGAAACTGGAGAAACGGAACGATGAAAGCTCAGTGAACGATGCCCGTTCTCGCTACCTACAGAGAAAACAGGAGCGGCAACAAGGCAAAGCACACTTATCCTCAGGGCACTTATCCTCAGGACACTTATCCTCAGGACACTTATCCTCAGGACACTTATCCTCAGGACACTTATCCTCAGGACACTTATCCTCAGGACACTTGTCCTCAGGACACTTATCCTCAGGACACTTATCCTCAGGACACTTGTCCTCAGGACACTTATCCTCAGGACACTTATCCTCAGGACACTTATCCTCAGGACACTTATCCTCAGGGCACTTATCCTCAGGACACTTATCCTCAGGACACTTATCCTCAGGACACTTATCCTCAGGGCACTTATCCTCAGGACACTTGTCCTCAGGACACTTATCCTCAGGACACTTATCCTCAGGACACTTATCCTCAGGACACTTATCCTCAGGACACTTGTCCTCAGGACACTTATCCTCAGGACACTTGTCCTCAGGACACTTATCCTCAGGACACTTGTCCTCAGGACACTTATCCTCAGGACACTTATCCTCAGGGGAAGAAGGACTCCGTTATTGGACTGACCAGGCCAGAAGAATCTCCACTCAGGGGTTAAAAGTCTGACCGTCATAATAAACTGCACAGGCGATGTTCAAAACAATGTTTTACAACACAGGAGTCTGAGAGTTGAGGGTCAAACATTGTCCTTTGTAGCTCAGTTTGTAACGCATGGTGCTTGTAATGCTAGGGTAATGGGTTCACTTCCTGGGACCACCCATGTGGAAAATGTATGTATGTATGACTGTAAGTCACTTTGGATAAAAGTGTCTGCTAAATATTATATTTAAATATACATTAATAATGGACTAGGTGGAGATAATGAATCCTAGTCATATCAAATGTCTAGTACTGAAGATGTTTTATGCTATGTTATCTTTTAGTGGTATATTTCTTTTTTAGTTTCATACCAATCAACGTTTTTGTCATGAGAGTACATTTTGCCAGTGGAGGTCCTCCATTCTCTTCTGGTTCTGGGACAGTTACAGAATTACATAGTTTGTCAATATGTCACCCAGCAGTGTTGTCAAATCAGCACATTAGAAAACAGGAGAACAATCACAGGCACTTTATTTTGTACATCGCTGCCTTTTGTAAAATAAAGGTTAATTTCGTAACTGCTATTGCTCCGTGATTTTTTAAAACGTAGTTTTGTGTCCTCCATTGGTAGTCATACAAACCAAATAAGACTCATGTCCCATCATCCTTTGCGGAGAGACTTGCGTCATTCACATGCGCTTGTTTTGGTCCGTCAATGTGCGAACCAAACGTGGCTAAACAGAAATTGGCAATAGGTGTTGATAGGTCATCTGACAGGTGAGTGAAGTTGTTGTCGTTGTATTGGAATGAATGTTGCTAGCAGTTTTGACGTATGGCTGCTAAATACCATGTCTGATATAACGCTAGCTTGTTCAATCTAGAAGCAGGTTAGCGTTGATTTCATATTTTCTGGAATCTACTGCCAGTACCGAAAAGCATCACACTAATCTATCGACAATTTATTCTAATACACGTGCGTTCTTTTTTTTTAACCTGTTCACGTAATGCATTACCGTTAGTTACAGCGCTGGTCAAGCATGTTCGCTGAGGAGGATGAGTGGAACGATGACCCAGAAGCCAAAGCTCTGACCAAGACGGTCATCAGCCGTTTCAAACTGTCTGACAGCACCAATATCACGGTGAGCAGCCATCTCAATTTTCTTTATAATTAAATGTACCTATGTAGCTAGCAAGCCAGGCGCAACTCACGTTGCCAGTGACCACATATTCAAATAGAGGGCTGAATTTTGGTTTTCCCATGGTATTTAATTTGACACCTTCATTCTCCATTCCCGGACAGACAAAATGTGTTGGGAAGAAGAAGAGTTTGTTACGGACCCTCCAAACACTGGGGTCCGTACCAAACTGGAGCAAGAGCAATGGTGCCCCTTGGGAAGCAGGCAGTGACAGCGAAACAGAGGCCATACTGACACCACACACCAAGAGGAAGAAAAAAAGAAGCAAAAGAGGACGCAAGAAAGTAGCTGTTTCAGGAGAAGAGACCGATAAGGACAATGGAGATTTGTGTGCCGAGGAGACTGCAGTGCCTGTAGCTAAGAAGCCAATAAAAGCAAAGAAACCAATAAAAGCAGGTGAGTTTCACCAGCACAACTGTCAATTGATTGTCTTAAGTTGAAGAGGTTTGAGGTTTTCTTTATTTCCTAGGGTTCAAAAAGGTAAAGAATAGAGAGTCCATTATGGGTGGTAGTAAACAAGGAAAAGCAGCAACAGATGCTGAGATTGAGAGATTAAACCGAAAGCAATGGAAAAACAAGACGAAGAACAAGAAGAAATGTAAAAACAAATAAAAAATAAAAAATGGAGAGAATACCACCCCCCCAAAAACGACAAAAGCAGAGACCACTGTGCAAAAGGATACAGAAGATGGACCAAAAACAGCTTCTGGTGTGAACAGGGAAACCGTGGTCGTCCAGACACACCGCCATACAAAGGGAAAAAACAGCTTCTGGTGTGAACAGGGAAACCGTGGTCGTCCAGACACACCGCCATACAAAGGGAAAGAACAGCTTCTGTTGTGAACAGGGAAACCGTGGTCGTCCAGACACCGCCATACAAAGGGAAAAACAGCTTCTGGTGTGAACAGGGAAACCGTGGTCGTCCAGACACACCGCCATACAAAGGGAAAGAACAGCTTCTGTTGTGAACAGGGAAACCGTGGTCGTCCAGACACCGCCATACAAAGGGAAAAACAGCTTCTGGTGTGAACAGGGAAACCGTGGTCGTCCAGACACCGCCATACAAAGGGAAAAACAGCTTCTGGTGTGAACAGGGAAACCGTGGTCGTCCAGACACACTGCCATACAAAGGGAAAGAACAGCTTCTGTTGTGAACAGGGAAACCGTGGTCGTCCAGACACCGCCATACAAAGGGAAAAATGATGATGATGATAATGATGTATGATTTCTATTGTTGTCCCACCTGTCTGAAGGTACTGCTCAAGGATGGTACTGTGGACATAGCTGTATTCTGTCTCTCTCTTATGGGGACGAACCTTGTGGATTTTCTAGTTGAGGCTAACCGTGTGCTGGTGATGGGGTAAGATATATTGTGCAGAAAAACAAAGCTACAGTATGTCAATATGCTGGAGTAGAAGGTGTTCCCATTTATTTTCCATATTTATGTCATCATTTATTATCATTAAACAATTTGTCATTTTTTTGCAGAGTTATCCTGAAAATTGCAGAGGTGGCAAGTAGATTTGAGAATGTGAGGAACTTCATGGGTGCTTTGTCCAGCCTGGGATTCAAGTTGGTCACAAAGGTAAGGCAGTAATCATAGTAAACTGGGATGGCCATGTTTTTGTCTTTAACTTTAAGAAATGCATCTTTACAATACCCTACCCTATTAATTTTGCTCCCTCCTTAGGACACAGAGAATAGCCACTTTTACTCCTTTGAGTTTGAAAAGATTGCAGAAGCTCCAGAGAGGGTAAAGAAGGCAGCAGGACTGGAGCTGAGGCCTTGTTTGTACAAGAAACGATGAGGGCAACAGTGATGAGAACATGGGAGAAACAGTTCCAAACATATGTTCCAAATGGCACTCTATTCCCTTTATACTGCACTACTTTTGAACAGGGCCCATGGGGCTCTGATCAAAGGTAGTGCACTATATAGGGAATAGGGTGCCATTTGGGATACACCCCCAGGAGAGAAGTCAAGCAGGAAGGGCAGTAACAGAAAATGTATCTTCTACTGGATGTAACTGTAAATATTAAAAATGACTTTCATAGATGAATGAGCTGGTGTTTTTGACCCCCAAACAATGTATCAAGGATTGTTGATATTGTCAATAACCGTTTGTGGGCTTTCAAATGTCTGTTTCAAAGAGAAAACATGTTCAAAAGGGGGAGCAGGCAGGGCTGGAGAGAGAGTGTGTCCTGCAGGGCTCCTAGTCGTGTATCCCACAGTGCCCCTCTCGGTTCTGGAACACACCGCTCAGGGGAAGAGAGGCTGGGGATGTTTCAGCACCTAGTGAGACACAGTAATTCATAAATGGAATGTGATTTTTTTTTTTAGTAGGTCTAATAAGAACGAGTGGTACTGGTAGCTTTGGGAGGCAGTTTAGAGATGTTGCTGATGTCCCTCTGCTGACATGGGCAGCCTCCCTGACTAACACACAGAAAGGCCCTGGCCTTGGAGAAGGCAGTAGGCATTGGTTGGACCACTGGGGGCATCATCACATAGGTACGCCTTGAGCACCTCTGCTCTCTAGGCGGAACAGGCTTGAGATGGTCAGGAGAGAGGAGACTGCAGGCTTTTTTTTTTTACCCTTATTTAACTAGGCAAGTCAGTTAAGAACAAATTCTTATTTTCAATGACGGCCTAGGAACAGTGGGTTAACTGCCTTTTCAGGGGCAGAACGACAGATTTAACCTGGTCAGCTTGAGGGTTTGAACTTGCAACCTTCCGGTTAGTAGTCCAACGCTCTAACCACTAGGCTATCCTGCCGCTTGCTGTTTCGCATGGGCTGGTTGAGCTCAGAGCGCAGGTAGGAAACCACATCAACCAGTCCATCCCACTATGCCTGGAGGAAGTAGCATAGGGGTCCCCGGGATGGAGCTCCTACACTCACGACCCTGATGTCATCCTTGCGTCCCAAGCTGTCCTTCAGGGCTAGTAGTCTGTCCCGGGCCTGGGTGGGTTAGCTCGTTGGTGCTCCTGACCCTGCCAAAGGGCTACTTGGAGTCTTAAAACAGGGTGTTCAAGGTTTGGCTGTGAACCCAGCTCTCCTGCCAAACCAGCACTAAAAACCAACACCAAAGGGTTGTTGGTGTTGGCCAAAGCCTGAACATGTTGCTCCAGACTTTGCAGCAGGCCTGATAAGTCTGCAGAGATGGCAAAAGACAGTCAAAGTAGTGTTCCCAATTTAATCCGAAGAACAGATTCCTATGACTGCTGAAGGTTGAACATGTAAGTAGGGTAATGTACTTCAAATTCATAGGATATGAGTTCTAATCTTTAATGTAGTACATACAAGTCAAAACTTTGGACACACCTACTCATTCAAGGGTTTTTCTTAATTTTTCCTATTTTCTACATTGTAGAATAATAAAGACATCAAAACTATGAATGAAATAACACATGGAATCGTGTATTAACCAAAATAGTGTTCAAGTAGCCACCCTTTGTTAGCTAATGTTTTTAGCATCAAATTAACAGTAGGTGAACATATTAGTCCTTCCCATATCAGATTCAATAAGCATACTAGGTACCTTATTGATCAACAGAGAGGCTATTAGAGTAGAGCAACCAGACAGACACCTTCCTGAAGAGCAGCAGCCTCCACTCTTGGATCTGGGCGATGGAAACAGTCATCAGCTCCCACGGTCCTTTGCGAGCTTCCATCTTCTGCCTGGCTTCGGTTACAAAAGTCAAATTCGGAGGGTTTCCTACAGAGGGGACAAAGATGAGAGTGAGGAAGGAGTGATGTAAACACAGGGCAGGAACTCTCCCTCAGTCCCTCTCTCATCTCACCTCTGAGACTGTTACTGGTCCTGCTGAGCTCTGTCAGGCGAGCAGAGACGCATACACCTGTCTGCACATTGTCTTGAGCTTGTTGCGCATCTGAGCAGCATTCTGAGTGGGGTCCAGAGGTGGCTTTAGTCTCATCCAGGTCGTGGGCCAGGGAGGAGAAGCTGTTGTCAATGGTGTCAGCCATGAAGGAAAGATGCTGGCACACTGTCTCTGCTCGCTGCTTTAGGAGAGGTACAAAAATGTCCCACAGGTCCAGAATCTAATAAATAATAACAAACAATATCTGTAGGTAGCTCTTCTTCTGATGACTCAAAATAGGTACAAGGAAATAATTCAGACAAATGAAACGCTATGTGTTTAACCTGTTCCTCCAATACCAGCTCATCTTGTGTCATCTGTCTGTAGTTGGTTCGAACGGTTTCCTGGAGCGTGTGTAGGTACTTCAGTTGTTATTGAATGTCATTAGACATTTTCGCACAGCGTTTCACCTGAGGGATTGAATCAAATGGGGTCGATTAAAATATAAACTATTGATTAAAGGAAGCAAATAATGATTAGATGACTATACACAGCAGGCAATGAGCCCCGTCGGGACTTTTTAAAAATGGCAGGTGGGGAAGGAGAGATGTTGTGTGGGAAAAAAGAAAAAAAATCACTCGATCTGTCAAACTTATCCCCTTGTCGCCTTTAAAATGTAGATAAAACACTATAAAGAGTTTATATAATGTGCCATGACATACCTATTTGAAGGTTTATGTCGAATTTGAATCGGTTTTTAGGGTGGTGTTAAAGTGATCTTAGAAGTAAACATTGGCTTTCAGAATGATGATCGCATGCAATGATGACGCAAAAAATGACTATGTATCCCCCTTACCCCCGTCACTGTCCATTTCTTCTTTTTAAAGGATGAGAGAAGTGCTACACCTGGTGGAGAGAGATTGTAAAGACAGAAATAGTTGCTTTATGCGTGCTGTACGTTACGACATGAAACGTCACGATGTAACGGAGGGCCCTTTTTTTCAACTTTTCTCCAATACTATGGAACCATTACCATGTCGATCAACGCTTGAATAGAAACCTAGTTCACACCCCCGATTTTGACGTCAACACAGTCGCTACAGTCCCATTAGTTTTCTTTGTAGCCTCGTTTAAATGTTGCGGTTGCGCACATTTGTATGGAATGGGGTGAGTTTACGTTAGTTAGCTAACGTTACAGTTAGCAATGATGGTTCAATGCAACAAAAAAAATCACTGCGTGTAAAAGTTGGTCTTATGGGGGGGAGTTGGAAGGGAGCTTGCTCGGTAGCTTGCATGAATATATAACTGTCCATTTAGATGGGAAAAGGGCTAACTAGCTTTATTAAATATCTAACTTAGCTACCTAACTTTTCAAACTTGGTCAACGACAAAATATTAGTAGGTCTCGTTCCCATAGTTACATGGGACGTTACGTCAATTTTTATGGCCTATGTTGTGAGATCTTTTATGTTCTATAAGGGGGCGCTAGGAGATGCTAAATAAGTAATTGGAGTGTGAAATATATTTTTAACTTTAATTTACATAATTTAACATGGACTAACCCTATACCAGGATTTAACATGCATTATTCACAACCAGAGTAGTATAACATATAGTTGACTGCCCCAGCATTGGTAAACAAGACACCAATTTCTTACTATGATTGGTATGAAGAAACTTGCCACATCACACATTTGGATAAAAGTACAAAAGTATTAAATCACAGTATTAAATCACAGCAAGCTGCAGTCTGTATTGAAATTATGCAAATCCTGATCCAATCTGATTTACTTTATTCTCTCAGGTGAGAATAAATATTACTGCTCTTCTGCAAGTGATGACGTGAGCTCTATTAGGAGTGTCTTGTTTCCCAGACACCCTCAGGGTTAGTGCAAAGTAAAATGAGTGAGTGAGTGAGTGAGTCTGGACATGTTTAACTATACTTGAGGGGACCAGAAATCCCCACAACAATATTAAACAAACATACATTTGACCAACTGGGGACATTTTCTAGTCCCCACAAGGTCAAATGCTATTTCTAGGGGTTTTAGGGTTTAGGAGCTAGGTTTAGGTTTTGGGGTTAAGGTTAGGGAAAATAGGATTTTGAATGGGACTGAATTGTGTTACCCCCACAAGGTTAGTTCTACAAGAGAGAGAGAGTGTGTGTGTGTGTGTGTGTGTGTGTGTGTGTGTGTGTGTGTGTGTGTGTGTGTGTGTGTGTGTGTGTGTGTGTGTGTGTGTGTGTGTGTGTGTGTGTGTGTGTGTGTGTGCGCGCACCAATTAATTTAGTCTTAAACCTGTCAAACAAGGCAGTTTTAACAACAAGATACACATTTACAGTAACTTTAATGATAATGCTCCGGATTTTACAACATTACAATGAACAACCTTTCAAAGTTTAATACTTGTGGGGACCAGAAATCCAAAACAGTAAAACAAACAGTTGCTACGCTCAACATCATTTCTAGCAGTTTTACAATACATTTCTTTACAACATATTACGATTATTGAAAACACCAAAGCATGACATACATAATAATACACTAATAAACATAACAAAAAATCATGAAAAATTCACAAAATAATGCATTTTAATATCCTGGCATGAATCACGTAAGAGTGATGCACAGAATACTCTAGCTGGGTCAGCAGACCCATCTGAATGTTCTCTGACATATAGTACAAGCCTGTGGTTGCCTGCAGTCAAAAGCTTGCTAATGAAAAATAAAAAGTGTCTGTGTAATGTATCTGTATCTACAGTTGAAGTTGGAAGTTAGATACACTTAGGTTGGAGTCATTAAATCTCGTTTTTCAACCACTCCACAAATACCTTGTTAACAAACTATAGTTTTGGTAAGTCGGTTAGGAATTCTACTTTGTGCATGACACAAGTCATTTTTCCAACAATTGTTTACAGACAGATTATTTAACTTATAATTCACTGTATCACAATTCCAGTGGATCAGAAGTTTACATACACTAATTTGACTGTGCCTTTAAACAGCTTGGAAAATTCCAGAAAATTATGTCATGGCTTTAGAAGCTTCTGATAGGCTAATTGACATAATTTTAATCAATTGGAGGTGTAATTGTGAATGTATTTCAAGGCCTACCCTCAAACTCAGTGCCTCTTTGCTTGACATCATGGGAAAATCAAAAGAAATCAGCCAAGACCTCAGAAAAAAGATTGCAGGCCTCCACAAGTCTGGTTCATCTTTGGGAGTAATTTTCAAACGCCTGAAGGTACCACGTTCATCTGTACAAACAATAGTACGCAAGTATAAACACCATGGGACCACGCAGCCATCATACCGCTCAGGAAGGAAACGCGTTCTGTCTCCTAGAGATGAATGTACTTTAGTGCGAAAAGTGCAAATCAATCTAAGAACAACAGCAAAGGACCTTGTGAAGATGCTGGATGAAACGGGTACAAAACTATCTATATCCATAGTAAAAGGAGTCCTATATCAACATAACCTGAAAGGCCGCTCAGCAAGGAAGAAGCCACCACTCCAAAACTGCCATAAAAAAGTGTGAGGAAGGATAATTACGTGGATATATTGAAGCAACATCTCAAGACATCAGTCAGGTAGCTAAAGCTTGGTCGCAAATGGGTCTACCAAGTGGACAATAACCCCAAGCATACTTCCAAAGTTGTGTCAAAATGACTTAATGACAACAAAGTCAAGGTATTGGAGTGGCCATCACAAAGCCCTGACCTCAATCCTATAGAAAATGTGTTGGCAGAACTGAAACAAGCATGTGCGATCAAGGAGGCCTACAAACCTGACACAGTTACACCAGCTCTGTCAGGAGGAATGGGCCAAAATTCACCCAACGTATTGTGCTTGTGGAAGGCTACCTGAAACATTTGACCCAAGTTAAACAATTTAAAGGCAATGCTACCAAATAATGAGTGTATGTAAACTTCTGACCCACTGGGAATGTGATGAAAGTAATAAAAGCTGAAATAAATCACTCTCCACTGTTATTCTGATATTTCACATTCTTAAAATATAGTGGTGATCATAACTGACCTAAGACAGGGCATTTGTACTAGGATTAAATGTCAGGAATTGTGAAAAACAGAGTTTAAATGTATTTGGCTAAGGTGTATGTACACGTCCGACTTCAACTGTATGTGATGTTGTAATGTTTTTGCACCATAGAATTTAGGGACCACAATGGAAATAAGTCTCTGACTTTTGCGATATCCTTGTCAAGTTTTTTTAAATGCATTTACTGAGTATGTTTTTTTAACATACCAAACTAAATCAACCAGACTCAAATGACACCCTATTTCCTATACAGTGCACAAGTAGTGCTCTATATGGTGGCAGTAGGGGGTGCACCCTGTTATTTACACAGTGGATCTGGCATCAATGACAATAGAATAGCTGAGCAGCTGGTTGTACTCCTGGCCTCCTCCTCCTGGTACTGTCACTGCTGCCTTCCCCTTCCTCAACTCTGGAGAGCACAGGTCCTGGGTCAGAGAGGTCAGGGGCGCCAGCGACTCGCGCTTCTTACAGGAGTTCAGAGAAGATAGGGGACAAAGCACATCAAATGTCGAATAAAGACCTATGGATAGAAGCTATAGGAATAGATGACTGAAGGCAAGAGGACCATTCTCATGAATTCAAAGCGTGCATAATGTTTTTTTGAGAACTCATCAGTGAGAGAGAAGATCTAAGAATAACTGACCTTAGATGCTGGGTGGTCTCCTCCATTTATTTTGCTGCAAAAAAAAACAATTAAAACAAGTCATTGTCATTTGAGTTACAGTGACAGACAGCATTTCAAATATTGTCTAATTCTTCTGTTGTTTTTATATAGTTGGGTATCATCCTCACTCACTAATAAAGTTGCATGGCCAAATATACCTGCATGGCCAAACTGCACCCCTTGGAGGCGCTGTTGTATGAGTGAAAAGACTTCCACTGAGCCACTGAGTGTGTGCATGCATTATGCTATGTGAATATATAAGTAGAATGATGGTGACCCCAGACATCATCATTGATCTCTCTGATGTCAGAAGCAGTAACTCTCCTCATCTCTCATGATCCCCATGACACCAACCAGGCCAATGAAGACCTGCTCTTTTCAAAAAGTGTTGCTAGTGCTGGTGACTCGTGGGTGATGCAAATCTCGGAATAGCTATTCCCCTGGGGTGTCATATTTTCTCTTGTGTATACTGTCCGACTGACTGACCTTTCCAAATTAGCCTGACAGATCTTCCCACAGGAACCAGGGATAATGGGACAGTGGTGCTCATCGCACCAATGGCACCTTGACCGAATGTACTGACCAAAGACACAATGAATAAGCCTGAAGTGCAGTCAGTGTGTCTGTCTATATATTTACCATCCCTTCTCACATGAGTCATGACAAAGAGGAAGTTAGTCTACATCCCAATTGGCACCCTATTCCCTACACAGTGCACTACTTTTGACCAGAGCCCTGTGGGAGAGTTTTCATGGACCATTAGTGGATTTGTGGATCAGATGCTTTTAAAGACATTTAGGATCTCAAAGTGTATCCAAACATTGTGGTAGTCTTATGATCTGATCAGATCCAATGACAGCAACAAGAGGCGACTGCTTTATGCATTTCTCTTATTCCAAGCATTGCAACTGGGATTGAATTACAATATGAATTCTACAGCTGTGAAGTTTTTGAATAGCTTACCTTACTTCCAGAGTAGTAACTCTGAGTACAGCTCTATAGTTGCCCTATGATAACATTAGATGGAAAATAAATCTGTCTTTACCACAGAAACAGAGAGAATCAGACTGTGTGAGTTGTCTGGCAGAGCTGTGGTGGCTGACGTACCCGTCTGCTCCAGCCACAGAGCATCCTGTTTTTTGAATAGCTCTGTGCTACTTTTGTCATGCCTAGCTGTAGTAACCATCAGACGCACAGACCTGGTTTCCTGTTTGTCACCTGCCAACCTGCTGGTCGACTCACCAGAAAACACACAAAGTGACAATGAGGAGGATCGAGATGGCCGCAGCCGAGGAGAAGCAGACGATGAAGACCATCACTGCACAAACACACAGGAGAAAGACATCAGGTAACACAAAATGGAAGTAAATTGAATGGAACACCTGTTGTAAATTGAAGTTAATGCCAATTATATGTAATACTATGCAAATCATTTTGGGATGTTCACCAGAAACCATTGACATATCTTACATTTTGTTGTATCACTGATGCAAGATAGGGCGAGTGTACACTCACTGAGCTGTTTATCTTCACTGGTGACCTCCACTTGAATGAGGACTGAGGCCTTATGGTGGTAGAAAGAGGCGTGGCAGGTGTAGAGGCCCGCATCCTGCTCTGTGACCTTTGATTGGAACAACAGAGCTCCGCCATCCATCTGGACCAATGAGCCATCATTTCTTCAACACGCAGCAGGACACAGAAGGTCATTCATTACATAGGACACACGCTTCTTTGATCTGTTTATCAGCTAAGTGGCAAAGAAGACCGTCATGAAGAGAGAATAAGATAAGCAAGTGAGGGGGGAAACTGCTATCACAACACTTTTTGATACCTTCCAAAATATGTGGAAAACAGACTAAAAAGTCATACAAAACCACTGCTATAGTTGACATTGAGTGGCAAAAATCTAACGAGACGTTGTATTTTGTATATCTACTTAGGTGTATAAATAAGTAACTGTATCATCCACCTTAGCAGATACGAACGCAGCTTTACACAGAATAGCTTGACAGAATAACTCCTAACACAATTTATGAGCCTGTGTATGGGAGGACAGGAGAGTGTCAGGTTTATGAGTCACTCATTGTCCTTGATAAAAGGGTTCTTTAGTACGACCGACTGCATGGCCTGCCAGTCAGGACAACCTTCTCCAGGTCCCACAGCACAGAAGTCCTGATAGTGTCTTAATAAGGAATAGTGGCAGCTTTACGACACTGCACTTATTTTATTGTCTAGTTAAAAGCTCTCATAAAACAATACATATGAGAACTTCCGTCTTGACGAAAAACAATGATTGTACAAATTACCGGCCCTGTGTAGTGGTAATATTACCCTACTCTGTCTTCCATCCTACTGTAGTGCTCTCACTCAGCCTCCACAGTTCAGAAGCTGAAGGAAAGGAATACTGTAGTAAAAGAGAGTCTAGCAAAGAGTATTACCTGTGACAGGTGAGGTTGTAAGTTGGTACACTGCCATAGACTTTGAACAGGATCCTCTGGTTTTGGAAATTCTCCTTTAGAGATATTCGGTGTATGACGGACTCATCTCCATAATGTTTGTACAGGGGAGTGGTTTGGTTCAGTAGTCTGACAGATGATATGTCTAAGAAGGGGAAGGGGAAGTGGTCAACAGGGGGCAAAACACAAACCACTCCCTAAATACATACAATCGATAGACAGGTAGTTATATTTGACTGTTGACTGGGATGTTGAAGCATGGCATGCCTGGCAGGTACTGTATGTCTATGAATGTCACGACAGAAGTGTCAGTACACTCTTAGAAAATAAGGTACTATCTAAAACCTAAGAGGGTTCTTCGACTGCCCCTATAGGAGAACCATTTGAAGAACCCTTATTGGTTCCAGGTAAAACCATTTTGGTTCCAGGTAAAAAAAAAAAATTGGGTTCCATGAACAAACCTTTCTACAGAGAAACTAACGAGAGTTCTACCTGGAACCAAAAAGGCTTCTCCTATTGGGACAGCTGAAGAACCGTTTAGGAAGCCTTTTTTTCTAACAGTGTACAGAATGTATGTGTTGTATAACACGTCTTTTGTGGTGTTGGGGGCTTTATATAAAAAAGGGAATAATTTCTGTTTGTATTTATTCTCTATTACACTTACAGTATCTGGGAACATGGACTGTCCTCCTCTCCTTAAGTCCATGATGATTTTGAAAGAGGCAAGTCAGGTCCTGTCCCTCGTGGAGAGCCAGTGGGAACTCATAGGTGAGGTTGGTTAGCACTCTCACACCTTCATACCCAGAGCGGAAGGAGATGTGGCCTGTGGTGTTGTCAGGTAGAACCCAGGAGAGGTGTGCTCTGATCCCGTCCCCTCTGTACTCACACACAGCCAGCCACAGAGATCTGCTCTGCCTCGCAACAAAAACACGCATCACAGGGGACTCTGAGGGAAGGGAGGGAGGGAGTGACATTGTGTGGTGGTTGGATACAATGGATACGTCCCTAAATGACACCCTATTCCCTTTATAGTGCATTACTTTTGACCAGGACCAATAGGGGAAATAGCATGTTATTGGGGATGCACATAATGTATTGTGGAGAAACATGGATACTACAAGTCATAAAGTAATTTACCCAATCCACGCAGCAGTATCCCTCTTCTCTCTGGCCTTTCAAGACCCAGCTGATCCACCACACAGGTGACATTCTGACCAGAGAACATGGAAGTGGGGAGCCTCAACACACTACAGACCGTCACAGAGCCATTGGCATGGTGCTCAGGCTGCCCCTGATCCTGCAAGCGGAAAATATGTTAGAGTGTGCAAATTATATCCAAATGGTTGCTGTTCTTTTTCTTAATTTTTGCTGTATCTATTTTTGATTCCAATCACCCTTTCATTTGTTCTTTCCCTTTACCTGCTCCTGCCCCACTTTAAGCTGACTGGTACTATTGTCACTGTCTCTGTCTCCAAGACTCCAGGAGATAGTGGCAGCAGGTCCAACACTGTCCACAGTGCACTGCACCAGTGTGTATGCTACATCTTCCTCCCACTCAGAGCTGGACTGGATGGTGATGTTAGGAGGAGCTGCATGTAGATAGAACAGCGATATAGGATACATGTTCTCAATGTAAATAAAATAACAGATATAGGACACATGTTCTCAATGTAAATAAAATAACAGAGATACAGGATACATGTTCTCAATGTAAATAAAATAACAGAGATATAGGATACATGTTCTCAATGTAATTAAAATAACAGATATAGGATACATGTTATCAATGTAAATAAAATAACAAAGATATAGGATACATGTTCTCAATGTAAAAAATGTATTTTAACACTAGAGCTTTAATTGATGGTGTTCGATGATTTGTTGAACATACCACACACAGGGAGTGTTATCTGTCTTCTCTCTGGCAACACAAACACAGAATGATCTATCACACACTCTATATTGAGCTCCTGGGCTGAGCAGGCAGGCAGGACTAACACACTGCTGACAGAATGGGTTCCATTATGGGATGTGAGACTGGACCAGGAGGGCCCAGACACACCCTCAGGTAGAACCCAGGACACATTGGCAATGGGGACAGAGTCTGCAGCCAGGCACTCAATGAATCTGTCACCCAGTCTGTCCTGGACATCAATCCTTATGCTGGGAGGAACAGTCACTAGCACACAGAGGATAGAAGGCAATAAACATGCTAATCGCTTAACTTTACAGTGTGCAGGAAAATAAACATTCTGATTTATACTAACAATATTTCTTACATTAACAAAATAAAATGTATGATAGATGTCACTTGTATTAACATAATGCTGTCTCGCTACAAATTACAGACTGCCAGATATGGCATTGTCAAATGATGAAGATGATATGTTGGCTGCATCCCAAATTATATGATATGTAGTCTACATCCCAAACATTTTACCAGGGCCCATTGTCACTATAGTGCACTATATCAGGAATAGGGTACTATTTGGGACACAACCTATGATATGTTGACAAGACTCTGCGCGTACCAGACTGCTTGACATGTGGGTTAACGGTAATGTCCAGCAGTACAGATGCCCTGTGGCTGTAGTAGGAGGCCTCACACTCATACAGCCCTGCATGGTAGAGCTCCACAGGACCCTGCAGGATTAGAGCACTGCCAATCACCTCCACACCCTCAGGGAGAGACTGCTCTTCTCTAGGAGACAACACAAGACCAGACAGACACTGTTACAGTTAGACACTCAATTCAAAGGGCTTTATTGGCATGGGAAACATTTGTATACAATGCCAAAGCAAGTGAAATAGATAATAAACAAAAGTGAAATATACAATAACAAATTAACAGTAAATGTTACATTCACAAAAGTTCCAAAAGGGAAAATAAATACACATAAATATAGGTTGTATTTACAATGGTGTTTGTCCTGCACTGGTTGCACTTTTTAGGTCACAAATATTGCTGCTGTGATGGCACACTGTGGTATTTCACACAATAGATTTGGAAGTTTATCAAAATTGGATTTGTTTTCTAATTCTTTCTGGGTCTGAGAGAAATATGTGTCTCTAATATGGCCATACATTTGGCAGTAGGTTAGGAACTGCAGCTCAGTTTCCACCTCATTTTGTGGGTAGTGTGCACAGTTTGCACTCTCCAGAGGCAGGTAGCCGTGGTTAGAGCGTTGGGCCAGTACCCGAAAGGTTGCTGGATCGAATCCCTAAGCTGCCAAGGTAAAAAAAAAAGTTAACCCACTGTTCACCGATAGGCCATCATTGTAAATAAAAATTTGTTATTAACTGACTTGCCTAGTTAAATTAAAAAAGAGCAACACCTCAAAGAGCTTTTGTTCTCGCATAGTTAGATCCAGGGATAATGTCACCAACTTGGTGATTGCTATTCAAAGTTGATAAAAAATGGTCTGGCTGCAGCAGATATCTTCTCACGCCACAGACGCTGTGAGATGCTGTGAGACATATACTATTGTTGCTATACTGCGACATGTTATGTTCTGTTCAGACAGGATGGTGCGTTACCGCTACCAACAGCACAGGTGGTGAAATTACATTTAGAATTATAAGATCGGTACTAGCTAGTGTGCACTAGCTAGCTAGCTAGTGTGTACTAGAGCAAACATGTACTATCTAGCTAGATAGTGTTGTACTAGCTGGCTAGTATGTGCCAGCTAACTAGTGTGTGCTAGCTAGCTACACAAGCAACAGTGGTTAATTAACATAATGCCCAGACGGATCGAGGCTAGGGCGTCGACTGGTATGTTCGTAGCACATTACCAACAAATGTCTAAATTACAGGTTGCACGTGCGCATAAAATGCAAAAATACCATATGAGACGCATGTGCTTTGAGGTTTGTCGCCCATTCGGTGTCAGCATGTAAAATCTGCAGCTGGATGCTTCTAAAACAAATCTGCAGGATGTGTGTCTAGTGCCTATCTATTGCCTGTGGTTTTCAACCAAACCTCTCACCACAGCTGCCTAACATGATATGTATGTGATGTTAACACCTGTGTTAATGATGCAAATAATAGTATAGCAACAATAGCAGAAATGAATGAAATTGCTGTAAGGCAAAATGGGACAGCAAACTTTGTTTTTTGTAACTGTTCGCTGATTGATAAGATTATCACAACATGTTAATGTTGTCCTTTATCTGAGATTAACTGAAGTTAAACAATCAAGAGAAATCAACAGACATCTTGTCTGTATTATGATAGTAATACAGGTATCCTTACTTGGTGCATACAATACTGTAACGTGGTACATCCCCAACGACCTTTAGCCCGATGGTGGTTTTGCTCTGTCCTTCCTCCAGAACGACTGACTCTACAGCCTGGCTCTTGTTGCTGCGGTCTGCCAACCCTGGGTTCAGCAGCCGAACAGCAGACAGATCTACACAATAGGAAGTGAAAACAGAATATCCAACACAGAGTCTTTTATTAAGTAGAGTAAATGAAAAGCAGTCTCCTAAGACCATACTTTTGGCTCCAAATCCTCAGTTATGACTCGTGATCAGTACTCACAGAATGCCGGCAAAGTGGTGGTCCGTAGCTCTCTGTGTGGGAACTTGGGGTGGTCAAACAGACAGGTGATGTTTTCCCCTTCATGAAGCTCAGCTGGGAAGCGGTATGACCTGACCAATGTGTCTGCTGCATCCATGACAACCTCCTTCTGTGACATGGAACTGGCCTCCCGATTGAGCAGCACCAGGGTGATGTCAGCTTGGGGTCGCCCTCCAGCTGCACCACAGGTGACCACCCAGAACTCCTTCCCGTCCTCTAGAACCAGGTATGTCTCAATGGTCACATTGGGAGCCACTGCAGGCAGAGAGAAATAATAATTGTACATGAGCAGGTGGGAATGGTCCATCAGTATAACAACAGTGAGTCCTATATCTAATGTCTGGGCCTCTAGGGCTGTGGTTTAAATTTTGAGAAGGCTGAAGTGAAAGGATAGACGTATGAAAGATAAACACAGGGCATAACAGGGCTGCCGGTTGGAGGAGAGTGCTGACACTTCTTACCTGTTCCATCTGTTCAGCAGGCTACAGCTGAGAGCAGATCTGCTGGCGGGGCTGGAACTACAGGACTATGCCTACATCCCAAATGGCACCATATTTCCAATATGACTCTGGTTAAAAGTAGTGCACTATATAGGGAATAGGGTGCCATTTGGGAAGCACACTATTTCACACATCTCAATACAGACTGACCGCTGATATAGAAAGGCATCACTCTATTGCTGATTATCAAAGACTTTGATACTACCACATATGGATAAGGGAGGTGTCATGACGTTGACCTCTTTGGATATAGCAAACCCCATCCCCCTCGCCCTGCGTCCCCCTCTTCTCCTTCAACTAGGTTGCTGTGGTCAGAGAGATGTCGTAAATTCCTGAGGATCCCCTCATGGACCCACAGTATAGAGGGATTACATTTTCATAGAGGACAAAGGAAATCCTTCCACCTCACAGAACTTGAGGTACGAACAGATTTCATGTTCCGGAGAAAGTATAAAAGATCGCTGAAGAATCCAGCTATGAACTGGTCCGTTTGTCACAACTTGGGGATGCTCATTGGAGACGGTGTGACTACATTACCATAACGCCCATATAAAATAAACCTCATATATGAGGTTTACATCTAATTGTTGTATAAGATGAATGAGTGAGTATGATACTGTTTGTAAAAGTGTGTAATATGATTTTGGACTGTTTAACCTCTTACACCTATGGTGGCGCTATTTCATTTTTGGAAGAAAAACGTTCCCGTTTTAAACAAGATATTTTGTCACAAAAAGATGCTCGACTATGCATATAATTGCTACTGTTCGAAAGAAAACACTCTGACGTGTCCAGAAATACAAATATCTTCTCTGTGCGTGCCCTTTAACGTGAGCTTCAGGCAAAACCAAGATGACTTGGCATCCAGGAAATGACAAGGATTTTTGAGGCTCTGTCTTTCATGATCTCCTTATATGGCTGTGAACGCAAGAGGAATGAGTCTGCCCTTTCTGTCGTTTCCCCAAGGTGTCTGCAGCATTGTGACGTATTTGTAGGCAGATCATTGGAAGATTGACCATAAGAGACCACATTTACCACGTGTCCGCCCGGTGTCCTGCGCCGAAATTGGTGCGCAAAAGTCACCTGCCAGTATTTTTCCATGGGGCACAGAGAGAGAAGCAAGCTTCCACGAACTGCATGTCAATGAAGAGATATGTGAAGAAACACCTTGAGGATTGATTCCAAACAACGTTTGCCATGTTTCGGTCGATATTATGTAGTTAATCCGGAAAAAGTTTCACGTTGTAGGTGACTGCATTTTCGGTTCGTTTCGGTAGCCAGGCGCAATGTAGAAAACGGAACGATTTCTCCTACACACAGACGCTTTCAGGAAACACTGCGCATCTGGTATGTGGCTGGGAGTCTCCTCATTGAAAACATCAGAAGCTCTTCAAAGGTAAATGATTTTATTTATTTGGTTATCTGGCTTTTGTGAAAATGTTGCGTGCTACATGCTACACAAAATGCTATGCTAGCTTTGCATACTCTTACACAAATTAGTCAATTTCTATGGTTCAAAAGCATATTTTGAAAATCTGAGATGACAGTGTTGTTAAGAAAAGGCTAAGCTTGAGAGCAAACGCATTATTTTAATTTTATTTGCGATTTTCAGAAATCGTTAACGTTGCGTTATGCTAATGAGCCTGAGGCTTAGTCACAATCCCGGATCCGGGATGGGGAGTTTCAAGAGGTTAATGAAGGAAAACTCAAAAGGGGATTGGAGTTAACTAAATCAGAGGACCGCCCCTGAGCCCAGTTAGGGGCAGGCGTCCTGGGACAGCCCTTTTCTGCCTTCCGAATAAAACCCCCACTCGGGTTTTTGATCAGCAGACCGAGCTTACCTCAATTACAATATGGCGAAAGGTTGCAGACCATGTTTTTCTCCATTAGGGGAGACACAGGTTGTACACCATTGCTGAATCTTTTAACCATACCACGTGGTTAAACCCTTAGACTATCTATACCGACAGAATAAGAACAAGTCTTTGATATTAATTACTAGTCTGCAGCTAGGAATTCGGTATCATTGAACGTGAAGAATGACAACCGCTGAAACATCCAATCTATAACAAAACAAATTAATGTCACTCTGAACTATCCACTATAACCACGACAGAGAGAGGGAGAGAGACGGACAATTCTACAAAATAAACAAACTTTTCACCAGTGATCAAGATGACACACTGAGCGTAAATATATATATTGATTGCAATTGTTCCCGAATGAGTGAGCGTTCATGTGCAAAGGATTAGCATTTCAATTGTTATAATTATCACTCTGTAGTGACTTCTTAGTCGACCCCCACTTCCCCTTTTGTCTAACAAGCCGCCATGCCGGTTTAGCCCACTAGGGCACATTCTCCTATCATTTCATGTAACCACATTTACCTTGTTTGTTTGTTTGTTTATGCATTTCTGTGAATTACTTAGTTAGTAATAAATAAATGATTTAAGACAATTGATGTATGGATGACTCATATTGAAGACTGGGTTCGTGCAGATAACCAACAATTTACAATGTTTGGAATGAGACTAACGTTGTTATGAACTTGAGTGAAGACCCAAAAGCGGTTTTAACAGAAAACAGAGTTCTTTAATGAAAATACAGGAATGGCATAAATCCTCTTCCAACGTTGTCAGCGGAACAAAAGAACGTTAGTATAGTGCAGGATGCTCCTGCCAGGCGGACTCCGACAGGACAGGACAAGGTGGAAGCAAACGAGACGACAGCTTGCTTCTGGCATCAAAAAACACAAACAAGAATCAGACACTGAAAGTAGCAGGAACAGAGAAAGAAATAGAGACCTAATCAGAGGGGGAAGAGAGAACAGGTGGGGAAAGAGAGAATGAGCTAGTTAGGGGAAATGTAGAACAGCTGAAGGATGAGAGACAGAGAAGGTAACCTAAAAAGACCAGCAGAGAGAGAATGAAGAGAAAGGACAGGAACAGACATAACAAGACATGACAGTACCCCCCACTCACCGAGCGCCTCCTGGCGCACTCGAGGAGGAAACCTGGCGGCAACGGAGGAAATCATCGATCAGCGAACGGTCCAGCACGTCCCGAGAGGGAACCCAACTCCTCTCCTCAGGACCGTACCCCTCCCAATCCACTAGGTACTGATGACCACGGCCCCGAGGGCGCATGTCCAAAATCTTACGAACCCTGTAGATGGGTGCGCCCTCGACAAGGATGGGGGGGACGAGCGGGGGGGCGCGAAGAACGGGCTTAACACAGGAGACATGGAAGACCGGGTGAACGCGACGAAGATAGCGGGAGAAGAAGTCGCACTGCGACAGGATTAATGACCTGGGAAATACGGAACGGACCAATGAACCGCGGGGCCAACTTGCGAGAAGCTGTCTTAAGGGGAAGGTTCTGAGTGGAGAGCCATACTCTCTGACCGCAACAATATCTAGGACTCTTGGTCCTACGCTTATTAGCGGCCCTCACAGTCTGCGCCCTATTACGGCAAAGTGCCGACCTGACCCCCTTCCAGGTGCGCTCGCAACGCTGGACAAAAGCCTGAGCGGAGGGGACGCAGGACTCGGCGAGCTGAGATGAGAACAGCGGAGGCTGGTACCCGAGGCTACACTGAAAGGGGATAGACCGGTAGCAGACGAGGGAAGCGAGTTGTGGGCGTACTCTGCCCAGGGAGCTGTTCTGACCAAGACGCAGGGTTACGAAAAGAAAGACTGCGTAAAATGCGACCAACAGTCTGATTGGCCCGTTCGGCTTGACCGTTAGACTGGGGATGAAAGCCGGACGAGAGACTGACGGAAGCCCCAATCAAACGGCAAAACTCCCTCCAAAATTGAGACGTGAACTGCGGGCCTCTGTCGGAAACGACGTCAGACGGAAGGCCATGAATTCGGAAAACATTCTCGATAATGATCTGAGCCGTCTCCTTAGCAGAAGGGAGCTTATCGAGAGGAATGAAATGAGCCGCCTTAGAGAATCTATCGACAACCGTAAGAATAACTGTCTTCCCCGCTGATGAAGGCAGTCCGGTGATAAAATCTAAAGCGATGTGAGACCACGGTCGAGAGGGAATGGGAAGCGGTCTGAGACGGCCGGCAGGAGGAGAGTTCCCAGATTTAGTCTGCGCGCAGACCGAACAAGCGGCGACAAATCGACGCGCGTCACGTTCCCGAGTGGGCCACCAGAAACGCTGGCGAATGGAAGCGAGCGTACCCCGAACGCCGGGGTGGCCGGCTAACTTGGCAGAGTGGGCCCACTGAAGAACGGCCGGACGAGTAGGAACGGGAACGAACAGAAGGTTCCTAGGACAAGCTCGGCGACGGAGTGTGAGCGAGTGCTTGCTTTACCTGCCTCTCAATTCCCCAGACAGTCAACCCGACAACACGCCCCTCAGGGAGAATCCCATCGGGGTCGGTGGAGACCTCAGAAGAACTGAAGAGACGAGATAAAGCATCAGGTTTGGTGTTTTTGAGCCCGGACGATAAGAAATAACAAACTCGAAACGAGCGAAAAACAGAGCCCAACGAGCCTGACGCGCATTAAGTCGTTTGGCTGAACGGATGTACTCAAGGTTCCTATGGTCAGTCCAAACGACAAAAGGAACGGTCGCCCCCTCCAACCACTGTCGCCATTCGCCTAGGGCTAAGCGGATGGCGAGCAGTTCGCGATTACCAACATCATAGTTACGTTCTGACGGCGATAAGCGATGAGAGAAAAACGCGCAAGGATGGACCTTGCCGTCAGAGAGAGCGCTGAGAAAGAATGGCTCCCACGCCCACCTCTGACGCGTCAACCTCAACAACAAACTGTCTAGAGATGTCAGGTGTAACAAGAATAGGTGCGGATGTAAAACGATTCTTAAGAAGATCAAAAGCTCCCTGGGCGGAAACGGACCACTTAAAGCACGTCTTAACAGAAGTAAGGGCTGTGAGAGGAGCTGCCACCTGACCGAAATTACGGATGAAACGACGGTAGAAATTAGCGAAGCCCAGAAAGCGCTGCAGCTCGACGCGTGACTTAGGAACGGGCCAATCAATGACAGCCTGGACCTTAGCGGGATCCATCTTAATGCCCTCAGCGGAAATAACGGAACCGAGAAAAGGGACAGAGGCGGCATGAAAAGTGCACTTCTCAGCCTTCACATAAAGACAGTTCTCCAAAAGGCGCTGGAGGACGCGTCGCACGTGCTGAACATGAATCGAGAGAGACGGTGAAAAAATCAGGATATCGTCCATGTAAACGAAAACAAAAATGTTCAGCATGTCTCTCAGGACGTCGTTAACTAGTGCCTGAAAGACAGCTGGAGCGTTAACGAGGCCGAAAGGAAGAACCCGGTATTCAAAGTGCCCTAACGGAGTGTTAAACGCCGTCTTCCACTCGTCCCCTTCCCTGATGCGCACGAGATGGTAGGCGTTACGAAGGTCCAATTTGGTGAAAAACCTGGCTCCCTGCAGGATCTCGAAGGCTGAAGACATAAGAGGAAGCGGATAACGATTCTTAACTGTTATGTCATTCAGCCCTCGATAATCCACGCATGGGCGCAGGGACCCGTCCTTCTTCTGAACAAAAAAACCCAGCTCCGGCGGGGGAGGAGGAGGAGACTATGGTACCGGCGTCGAGCGAAACCGACAAATAATCCTCGAGAGCCTTACGTTCGGGAGCCGACAGAGAGTATAATCTACCCCGGGGGAGTAGTTCCCGGAAGGAGATCAATACTACAGTCATACGACCGGTGTGGAGGGAGAGAAGTGGCCTTGGAACGACTGAACACCGTGCGCAGATCGTGATACTCCTCCGGCACCCCTGTCAAATCGCCAGGCTCCTCCTGTGAAGAAGAGACAGAGGAAACAGGAGGGATAGCAGACATTAAACAGGTTACATGACAAGAAACATTCCAGGATAGGATAGTATTACTAGACCAATTAATAGAAGGGTTATGGCGCACTAGCCAGGGATGACCCAAAACAACAGGTGTAAAAGGTGAACGAAAAATTAAAAAAGAAATGGTTTCGCTATGATTACCAGAGACAGTGAGGGTTAAAGGCAGCGTCTCACGCTGAATCTTGGGAGAGAACTACCATCTAAAGCGAACAAGGCCCTGGGCTCCCTAACTGTCTGAGAGGAATGTCATGTTCCCGAGCCCAGGTCTCGTCCATAAAACAGCCCTCCGCCCCAGAGTCTATCAAGGCACTGCAGGAAGCAGATGAACCGGGCCAGCGGAGATGGACCGGAAAGGTAGTGCGTGATCCAGAAGGAGAGGCCTGAGTAGTTGCGCTCACCAGTAGCCCTCCTCTTACTGATGAGCTCTGGCTTTTACTGGACATGAGGTGACAAAATGACCAGCGGAGCCGCAGTAGAGACAGAGGCGATTGGTGATTCTCCGTTCCCTCTCCTTGGCCGAGATGCGAATACCCCCAGCTGCATAGGCTCAGCATCCGAGCCGGCGGAGGAGGGTGGCAGTGATGCGGCAGGTGGCAGTGATGTGGAGAGGGGAGCAACGGAGAACGTGAGCTCCTTTCCACGAGCTCGGCGACGAAGATCAAACCGTCGCTCTATGCGAATAGCGAGAGCTATTAAGGAGTCCAGACTGGAAGGAACCTCCCGGGAGAGGATCTCATCCTTAACCTCGACGTGGAGACCCTCCAGAAAACGAGCGAGCAAAGCCGGCTCGTTCCAGTCACTAGAGGCGGCGAGAGTGCGAAACTCAATAGAATAATCCGTTATGGATCTATTCCCCTGACATAGGGAAGACAGGGCCCTGGAAGCCTCCTCGCCAAAAACAGAACGGTCAAAAACCCGTATCATCTCCTCCTTAAAGTCCTGATACTGGTTAATACACTCAGCCCTCGCCTCCCAGACTGCCGTGCCCCACTCACGCGCCCGTCCGGTAAGGAGAGAAATGACGTAGGCGATGCGGGCTGCGCTCCTGGAGTAAGTGTTGGGCTGGAGAGAGAACACCACATCACACTGAGTGAGGAATGAGCGGCACTCAGTGGGCTCCCCAGAGTAACACGGCGGGTTGTTGATCCTGGGCTCCGGAGACTCGGAAACCCTGGAAGTGGGCGGTGGATCGAGGAGGAGTTGGTGAACCTGTCTTGTGAGGTCGGAGACTTGGACGGCCAGGGTCTCAACGGCATGTTGAGCAGCAGACAATTCCTCCTCGTGTCTGCCTAGCATCGCTCCCTGGATCTCGACGGCGGAGTGAAAAGGGTCCGGAGCCGCTGGGTCCATTCTTGGTCTGATTCTTCTGTTATGAACTTGAGTGAAGACCCAAAAGCGGTTTTAACAGAAAACAGAGTTCTTTAATGAAAATACAGGAATGGCATAAATCCTCTTCCAACGTTGTCAGCGGAACAAAAGAACGTTAGTATAGTGCAGGATGCTCCTGCCAGGCGGACTCCGACAGGACAGGACAAGGTGGAAGCAAACGAGACGACAGCTTGCTTCTGGCATCAAAAAACACAAACAAGAATCAGACACTGAAAGTAGCAGGAACAGAGAAAGAAATAGAGACCTAATCAGAGGGGGAAGAGAGAACAGGTGGGGAAAGAGAGAATGAGCTAGTTAGGGGAAATGTAGAACAGCTGAAGGATGAGAGACAGAGAAGGTAACCTAAAAAGACCAGCAGAGAGAGAGAATGAAGAGAAAGGACAGGAACAGACATAACAAGACATGACAAACGTGAGGTAAAGTAAATAATTCATTAATTTGAAGACTAATTGATCAGATAAAATATCTGAAAAGTTATTTTAGGAAATTATAACTTTGTAATCTGAATATTTTTCCTTGGTGCCCCGACTTCCTAGTAATTACGGTTACATGATTAATCAGTCTAATCGCGTAATAACTAATTACAGAGAATCTTTGATAAAAACTATCAGTCTTCAGTTAATGATAGTAAAGACATGACAGAGAATATTTCTGTCATATGATCCTCTTTGACATATGGATACAGGCTGTATATCAAAACGTGTCTCTAATGTGGTAGGATATCGACATATGATGAGAATATGATGATGGTGTATGTTCTGTCTCTGTCGTGCCACAGCTGATTGCGAGGACTGTACAGGAAACACACAATACCTGGTACATGGCGGGAGTAGGGGTTGGGGAGTGGGGAGGTGACCACGTGGAACAAAGGAAAGTAAACATCTGTGCCAGTGAGCTCGGGGTGGTGCCAGCCCCAGCATAATCCAATATCTACAGATCATTTTCAGACATTGATTCTTAGCACCACAGGTCATGTCAGAGTTAACCTCTTCCCAAACTAAATCCTTGCCCACGAAAGTAAGAAATACCAAGTACTGTACACACAAACATACACATCAAGGATGCGTCTCAAATCTTGTCAGTCTTCCTGGTCAAAAGCAGTGCACTATAAAGGGAATAGGGTGCCATTTAGAATGCAGTCCTTGTGTACATGAGCTGGCAGACTTACTGAAGGTCTCCACCCCCACTGTGACATGTGTGGTGGGGTCAGGCAGGGTTGGGTGCTGGACCACACAGGTCACCCTGTCCTGGTCCTGTAGGTGGGTGGGGAAGCGGAGAATGCTGGTCACAGTGGCAGTGCCATTGGTATAACTGGTGTTCCTCATCCCCACAGAGGAGTTGTCAGTAGGAGGACTGCCGTTGATCTCCCAGCGAATCAGAGCCACAGGTTTACCATTGGTAGCTGAGCATGTGACTGACTGGTAGTGGGTAGCGTTGTCTGTGTCCTCTGTCACCTCTGTGTGGATATCAGGTCGAGCTTCAAAACAAAAACATTCAAACACATGACGGGGATGATGCTGGTACAAGAAACAGTAATGCAATGGATGTTTTGTATGATTCTGTCTTTGCTATGACCTTGAAGGTACAGTAAGGTAAGGATACAACAGGCAATGATAATGTCACATATTCTATCCAACCCCCCCAATTTCAGCATGTTTTCTTCTGTTGTTTTTCTCTACCATCTAGGTGTTAAGTATTCTTGCATCACCAATTAGAAGCCCCCTTCGAATACTCTTAAAATGCATCCTTCCTTACTCACTTTCTTGAAGTAATCAATGATCTGATCTGACATAACCTAACTGGTCAAAGCAATGCAGTGGAAAGTTTGGTTACACCAATCTTGTCATCTCAGATTAGTGATTACTTATAGGAGGTGAAAAAGGAAGGATGCAGTATTCTAAATCAATCAAGCTTACCCAGGACAGTGAGAAACATGCTGTTAGTGATCTCCTCTTCATCACTGGCAAACACGCATGTGTACTCCCCCTGAGCCTCCAGAGTAGACACCCTCATCTTCACAGTCAGATTGGTGGGAGAGGCTGGGGTGGAGAAGTCTGGGTCTTTGCTGAAAGCCTTGTTGTTCTTGTAGCCTGTTAATTTCTTCATCGATCGCTTCATTCTAGAGTCTGGGCGTTTCCATGAGGCGTCTGTGATGTCATTCTGTCCCAGGTACTGACAGCGGAGGAAGATGTCCTCTCCAAGGATCCCAGTGACGTTACGATCAATCTCCATGTCCTCCTCCATATCTGTGAGAGAAAAAAACATTGTGATTTGCATAAATTATTAGTAATTCTGTCATGAAGTGTCCCAAAGGGGCACCATATTCCCTAGTACACTACTTTTGACCATAGCTCTATGGGCCCTGGTCAAAAGTAGTGCGCCATTTGGGACGCAAACTTAGTCACTTACAATCACTCATATCTCTGTGGGATGCACTTTGATTAATTGATGGGATATTCCGTATACGTTGCTAAAAACAACCAACAGCAAATGTGAAGGAGGGGCAGTGAGATGGTGGATGTCTGTTGGTGTGATTTCTATAAAAAGGGTTCCCTGTCTGTGTGTGTCCATCCCATTGTCTCTTGGTGAGACTGGATGAAGCAGCTGCTTGTGTCCCAAATGGCACACTATTCCCTATGGGCCCTGGTCAAAAGTACTGCACTATAATGAATAGGGTGCCATTTGTATATGGGGCAGAGAACATAATGACGGTCAATGGAAACAATCACTTTGTGGAATGCAGAAGATAGAGATGCTGCAGTGCTGAAAGGTAATATGTACTAAGTGATGAGACTTATCTCTCGAGACTAACATGGTTTATGTGTTGATCCAAGGCTAAAGACGAGGACTGAACTGTGCACATTGATTGTGACACTTAAATGCAGCCGGGACTGATCCCACCGGTGGAGATTTAATGGAAGACTCCATTTTGTTAAAGAACGGAGCTACAGTCTGGCTCTAAGACATTGGCCATGATTAGGGGATGTTTCAGTGAAGGGGACATAAAATGAAGCAGCCTGACAGTTTTGAGTATTGGGAGGATGATAGTACGCATATTCCAATGCATACTAACTCACTCTCCTCTCTCTCGTCTCTCTATTATGGAACACTTAAGGACACAGTTGATCTATTAGCCAGTGAAAATGGGAGTCAAATTGAACCTTAAGTGCTGAATGATGACAGCTGAGTACATTGGGTCATGGGGAACACTCAATGGATACCCAGTCTAACACTTCACATCACCTATCCTATAAAATACTGCTGTTGGGACACTTTGATGAGGACTATACTTATGTCTCCAACTATAAATACTCTGACCAAATCAATTCAGAGAACAGCAAGAAGTGGTGGTTTGTATGTCACAACATATGGAAACAATCAGAACGTTGAGTATATCCCCAAATGCTCACTTATTCATTGGTCACACAAATATATCTTGTCTTGTGGGTTTATGGTTCATAAAAATGGAAAAGGTATTCAAAAATGTACATAACTGAGGCACGCTAAAAGGATACACTACCAATAAACACATAGTAACAGCCTGAAATACACAATAATGTCCACTAGCACTTTTTCTGTGGCCAGAAGACACTGACAACTATCTCTGTTTAAGGTTAGTGTGCTTTATGTATAATGAACAAAAATATAAACACAATATGCAACAATTTCAAAGATTTTACTGAGTTACAGTTCATATAAGGGAATCAGTCAAATGAGATACATGAAATAGACCCTAATCTATGGATTTCACATGACTGGGCAGGGGCGCAGCCATGGTTGGGCCTGGGGGGCATAGGTCCATCCACTGTGGGCCAATCAGAATGAGTTTTTTCCCCACATAAGGGCTTTATTACAGACAGAAATTATCCTTAGCACCAACCCACCACAGACAATCCCTTGTGGATTATGGTAGAGAAATTAACATTACATTATCTGGCAACAGTTCTGGTGGACATTCCTACAGTCAGCATGCCAATTGCATTCTTCCTCAAAAACATGAGACATCTGTGGCATTGTGTTGTGTGGCAAAATGGCACATTTTAGAGTGGCCTTTTATTGTGCCCAGCAAAAGGTGCACCTGTGTAATGACCATGCTGTTTAATCAGCTTCTTGACATGCCACACCTGTCAGGTGGATGGATTATCTTGGCAAAGGAGAAATGCTCACGAACAGGGATGTAAACAAATGTAGGCTACCCAAGTACCATATAAGGCCAGTATATCGTAGTATAGTCACATGACGCTGCTGTGGTTTCATCTTGGCTTCTACCCAACAGCAGGCATTCACGTACATGGATGCTTGCAGATGATTCCATTTTCAGGGGTTAGCAAGACAACTGAAAATGTAAACTTATATTGACAAAGAACTGCTTTTGATCAAACAAATAGATCAGTGCGGTGATGTAACTAATGAATTGTATGATGATGTGTTAGTGGAGAGATCTGGGGATGGAAAGTCATACTGTCAGTGCAGTGGTTCTAACCTAGAGACCTATTTATTCCTCAGAGATGCTCATTCATCTGCCGATTGAAAATACACACTGAAGAGGTTCCTCAGTTAAGTTCAAACACGTCAAACTGTGAGGTTTTTCTGACTAACATAAAATAGAGTTGACTAATAACACAGGGATTTCCCCTAAACTCAGTGGTACACTTAGTAGAGCCATTGCAATACTATTAATGGTATCACTGAAGGTCATGAATGGAATTGAAAAGGTCATAAAGCAATCAAAATGGTTTTAATAGCTGATACCATTGGACAATAATTGCAGACTAACAGCCAATATTGGAATATAAACATATGTCAGCAATAAACCGTTGTTTAAAATAAAATGAATCGACTCCATTCTTTTTCGTGTGTTGATAATGCTACAGTTAAAATGCATTCAGAATATTTCAAATTGATTCTGCTCTTGGGTTTATTGCTTGTAAGCCTTTATATTTAGACTAATCAAGCAGGAAAACTATTGCACCTCTGTTCGGTGTAAAATGCCACAGGTTAAACAAGTCTTTAAGGTCTAGTAAACTCAACCCATAAACAGAACTGTACACTCACAGATGGATTATAACTCCTCAGACTTACCCAGCATGTCCAAGCAGTGAGACACATTTAGGACAAAGCCCAAAATCAACAGCCCTGAGCATCCCATGGTGATATCACTGAGAGTGATGATTCAATTTGACTACAGCAAGTCTTCCTAGGAGGGTATTCAAATGTGTGTGTGTGTGTGTGTGTGTGTGTGTGTGTGTGTGTGTGTGTGTGTGTGTGTGTGTGTGTGTGTGTGTGTGTGTGTGTGTGTGTGTGTGTGTGTGTGTGTGTGTGTGTGTGTGTGTGTGTGTGTGTGTGTGTGTGTGTGTTCAAGAGAAGCTGTCAGAGTCAGCTGTAGAGGGTGTGTGCTCCAGACTTCTGAGCAGGGCTGTTTTTACAAACATACACAGTGTAGGGCTTTGTTGTTTAGAACCACTTTACCCTAAATGTTATTACTATGTGCACAAATCTGTTTGAACAGAATTGCTTCTTCTATGGATTAGTTGTTATTTCACATCTCACTTAGGAAAAAACAACGTTTTCACTTCCTAGTAGTAGCAGCTGAATGTCATACTGCAGGATATGTCTGTTCAGCTCCTCAGTCACCTCATACTGTATAAAAAAGTGTCCCTGTTGCCCGCGATGATGCCATGCATCCTCCAGCCCAGCTCATCCCTTCAGGAGTCCTAAGAGACAGAGAGAGACACAGCCTGTCTAAATTGAAGCCAACTCACTGTTTCTCGCCTGCTGCTCTGGAAATCCCTCACAAAGGCATTGTTTTACAAGACAATATTTCCCTCTAATTCACTTCATGGCTGTGTTTTCCTTTTAGTCATACTTGGCAATTTACTAAATATAATTTGTCATTAGAAATGCCCTGCCGGGAAAATCACAATGGGAAACAAATGTGTAGGAATACTATGCACATAAAAAATAATCTTCAATTCTCCAGCTGGCTAAATCTGTGCTGCTGTACCTCCAGAACAACTGTCTTCCAGAGTATGTGAATCATGTAGCAGAATGTGCATGAAGTAAGACCCTCTTTATTTATTTAAACTTTATTTAACTAGGCAAGTCAGTTAAGAACAAATTTTTATTTACAATGATGACCTGCCCCGGCCAACCCCGGACAACACTGGGCCATTGTGCGCCACCTTATGGGACTCCCAATCATGGCTGGATGTGATTCATCCTGGATTCAAACCAGGGATTGTAGTGACGCCTCTTGCACTGAGATGCAGTGCCTTAGACCGCTGCACCACTCGGGAGCCCCTTTACACAACAGGCCAACTGGGAATCCTCCTCAAATTCAACAGCCTTTTTCCTCAGTGTCTCCTTTAGCTAACTTTAATGTTACACCAGTTTTCCAGGATCATTCTGAGGTCTGATGAGCCCAGAAAAGCAAAATATGCAAAGGCTTGACTCCCCTGAATTTGTAAACATGTGGTCATCTGTCGGCCACTATGTAATGTAAGCTAGTACAGTATCTTAGAGGCTGCTACAGATGGATGAGTATTGCAGGGTTTGTTTATTTCACTAACATTCCATCAAATCTTTAGTAGTATGGTTCTTTTTTGCATTGTGGACTACACGATCAGCCTCTTAGTAAATGTGTTTCCTGTCAAAGCTGATAACCTTGTACTCACCTTTGGTACTAGTGTTACAGTACATCATAGTGATCTATTGGCAATGACACTAAGTGAAATGACTTGACTAAAAAAGCTGTTGAGTCATCAGAATGTTTGTGGTTTGTTTGTAACATTTTGACTCATTCAGAGAGATAGAAAACCGTTTCACACACACAGCTGGTACTGACAGTGAGGTTGTAGCTGAAGCATCCTGTGTCAATGGACTACAACTGAATCTGGAAGCCATTAGAAAATACATTTGACTTTTCATTGTGTCAGATAAGTATTCTCTCTCTCTACTCTCACTCTCTCGCTCTCTTTCTCTCTCTCTCTACTCTCACTCTCTCGCTCTCTTTCTCTCTCGCTCTCGCTCTCTCTCTCTCTCTCTCTCTCTCACACACACATGAACACGCACACACACACACACACACACACACACACACACACACACACACACACACACACACACACACACACACACACATACATACACACACACACACCCACACACACACCACAGACTGGCAGTTTCTGCAGTAAACAGGAAGACCTGAAGTCAAGTAATAACCTCCCTGCGTTTCCTGTTGTGTCTTCATTAAGGTCTATTCATCAGGCTGAAAGTGACTAGGAACAGCAGCAGGACATTTTGAAAATATACTATAATCCATATTTTGATATGTTTCTACACTACAGTAAATCAGTTTAATCAATTCTATGAGTTGTATACAATCACTCTATATCTGATGATTCTGTCATTTACTGTCATTGCTGCAGGCATGATTTACAGGCATAAAACACTGATGATTTTATCAACTAATAGTAAATCATATTTGACATCATGTGATACTGATTTCAAAAATATAATTGAATTACATGGGGCATTAGCTATTAATAAGAAATACTTAACATGGAGTTAGCTTGTCTCTCTCATCCCTGACATAATGTGAATAATCACATGAGCATAAAGTCTTCCAACTGTTTTTCCACCCAATGAAATTACCTTCAATGGTTTTCCTGAAATCTGGAGAGAGAGGGAGTTTAGCAGTGGGAATAGTCAGGAATTTTAACTTCTTCTCATTGCCATTTACAACCTACCGTCTGCGGAAAAGTGTAGTTACACCCTTCTCTCTCTGACACACACACACACACACACACACACACACACACACACACACACACACACACACACACACACACACACACACACACACACACACACACACACACACACACACACACACACACACACACACACACATTGTATCTTTGGAAAAGAGAGTGGAAAAGGTGGCAGATGATCAGGCCCGTAATGATGTTCATGGGACAGATCATTGAGATGGGTCACTTAAGGGCTGTGACGAGCCACTTAACCCGATGGAAAGGAGAATATCATCATTCTTTCCAGAAGTTGAAAAAAAATGGTAGAAAATGTCTCTCCATTCTGCTGCACTCCCCTGTTCCCCATATGAACCCTACCTCCCAACCCCCATTCCCTTCCTATGCATGGCACTGTTATAGATTCCACATTGACTCCAGACTTGATTTATATACTATTACTCGGGAAGCAATCTGAGGTATGTGGAAGAATGAAGACATATGAGATTTCTGTGCTGCAGGCCAAACTGAGAGGGGAAACACGTCTGCGTCCCAAATGCCACATTATTCCCTTTATAGTGCACTACTTTTGACCTGGGTACATAGGGCAGGTTCTGAGATGTCATTCTCCACAGCATGGACAGCTCACAAAATGACCACACTAAGACAATTAAGACTAAAGACCAACTTTCTTTTGAGGAATGTGTACCTGGCAAAATGCATTGGTTAGTTGTCAGGGCTTCTCTTCTCCTCAGGCTTAGGTAAAGTGTCCTGGTTTTCAGGCCACCTGTTCAGAACCCATGCCTACAAAACAAAAGATGGAGGAGGGAAGTGATTGTGGTGTTATAAATTATTTTCTGGTATTATTTCCTTTCTGTTTTATGCAAAAGAGGTACAGCAACATTTCACTCTTTACTCAGCAAGGCATGGCCCGTTCATGCATTGTACTGAACTCTCCTCCCCTGAACATTACGTTTTACTCATGCTTAGAGCATGCTGAAAGGCTGAGTGCTTGATGGCTGTTGAGTGGAGGGAAATTACTCTGTCGGTCTCCTAGACTAGAGTGCACAGCAGCAGATTGTGTTGACTCATCTATCATTAGAGTAGTGGTATAGCTTACAGTGATGGCTGTCTATGGTAAATGGCCACCTGCATACTATATGTGAGCTACTTCTGCAGTATCAAGTCATTTAATACAGTTTGTGGTAGCTAGGCTGCTTTGCACTGGGGGCACTGGGGGCACTGTACCCAGGTGTCCTTTTGAAATACAGCGAGGTGCAATCTGTATTTTAAAAATAACTCACAATTGCCATGTGTAGCTCAGTTAGTAGAGCATGGCACTTGCAATGCCAAGGTTGTGGGTTAGATTCTCACGGGGACCAGTATGAAAACAATGTATGCACTCACGCTGGATAAGAGCATCTGCTAAAATCTAAATGTATCACATGACTCAATCTGACATAAAAACTTACCAGCCCCTGTCCATAAAGGCAGAGATCTTGCCATAGGGAATGGGCTGTGCTGTGTTAATGGAATAGGGACTGGACACTCAGAGTAGGCTTGGGTGGCGTGTGTGTGTGTGTGTGTGTGTGTGTGTGTGTGTGTGTGTGTGTGTGTGTGTGTGTGTGTGTGTGTGTGTGTGTGTGTGTGTGTGTGTGTGTGTGTGTGTGTGTGTGTGTGTGTGTGTGTGTGTGTGTGTGTGTGTGTGCGCGTGCGCATGATCACTCCTGGGGTGAAGTGCTGTTGGCAGGGAGAGTATCAAAAGAGCATGGCAGTGAAAATGGACAGCAGATGGGGTTCTGGTTTGGTTACTGCTTGTCCTGGCTAGGCCAGTGAGATCCAAGGTGCAGTCCACCATGCCTGGCACCACTCCTGGTATCCCCTGCTACAGGGATCTTTCCAGAGTATAGGCAGAGAGCTTCTTCCAGTGCCAACCAAACCTACAGGTCCCAAGCATGGGGGAGGTGACTCATAATATCAGCCCATCATCCAAGAGCTGGTCAATAGCAGTGCCCAAATATGGGAGGCATGCATGTTCTTTGTTCACAACCAAGACTTTAGGCATGGACTAAGAATGCCTTTGACTGTTGTTGTTTTTTTGGTGCACTAGCTAGAATGCTCACAGTACCTCAGGAAATGCTTTTTTGAACCACAACACTTCAAGGAGCAAAGCAGAGGAGCCACAAATGAAAAGGTAGTTTATGTTGACAGTCAACAGTCAACAAAGCATCATGAACAAACCATTGAATATCACAATAAATCTGCATGCTGTACATTGTGTGGCCCCCATTCTCCTACTGTACCCTCCGCCACAAAACCTCTACTCCCTGCTTGAGGAAATTATCTTAAGAGTGTTATCGTGAAAAGCTGAGGGGCATGCATACTTCTATGCTGATCTTGATAGATGTGCCCATCGCAGTTTGGAGATGTCCGGTTGCTAGAAGCATTAAACGAGTTAAAGATGTTGCTTTCCTTGGCAACGAGGTCTTAATTAAAAGCAGTGTAATTTGAGTTCCACCTCTGAAGCGGACAAGCAGTGCTACTGCATGTGCTGCTGGCTACACCCAGCTCAGCTGACACAACAGAAAATTCACACGCAACCTTAGACCTGGGGGAAAAATGACCCGACACTGGCCAGGATGGGGGCTGTGGAGTGGAGTGAGGGAAGCAGCAAATCAAGATGGTTTTATTGGCCTGAATCATACA
Source organism: Oncorhynchus masou masou (assembly GCF_036934945.1). Taxonomy (NCBI): domain Eukaryota; kingdom Metazoa; phylum Chordata; class Actinopteri; order Salmoniformes; family Salmonidae; genus Oncorhynchus; species Oncorhynchus masou. The sequence goes on from NC_088220.1 coordinate 62,855,680, forward strand.
TAAATGTTCCCTCTTAGCAGGGCTATTTTCAGTCATGTTTGATCTAGTCTCTCCAGGGGAGGACTGAGAGGAGGCATGGGGAGGGTCCCACATGCAGGCTGCCTGGTGGGGTAATGGAGAACATTAGGGCTGTGTCCCCAATGGCACTAAAGTCCCTTTATAGTGCACTACCTTTGACCAGGGCCCTATGGCCCAATGGGACTCAACCTAGGACTGTTAGTTTTCCTTCACGTCAGCCATCCTCAACACTGTTTCAAAACCTGCCATGCACCAACACACTCAATATTCACCTTTAAAGGGACATAAAATAAAACATACTGTAGCAGTCAAACTCAACTCATGGCTGCCATCTATAGGCTTGCAGTTACTAATGGACATTTCTGACATGAGGAAAGAGAAAATAATGTAAAAGCCAGGAAAAGTTACAGTACACTCACAAGCTCATAGTCTAAATGCTACGCTTGCAAATGTGACAAGAAAAAACATTTCCATGACATCATAGCCCTGTAAAATAAAAGAAGACATTTGCTCTTTCCTAGACAAAATCTCTCTCTTTTATATGAGACTGCATCCATCCACTAGGCCAGGGAAGTGGCCGTGGGTCTAAGTGCTGTGTCATCCTTACTTCTGCCTCCTCCTCGCTCTAGTTCCTTCAGATCATAATTAAACTCAAATTAGCCTTAAAGTGGCAAGTAGCAGTAGAAACAATAATAAAAGTTCCCCTCCCCTGTTTCTGTAAAAAGCTGAGGGAAGCTTAGCGGTTAAGAGCGTTAGACCAGGACCTGGAAGGTTGCTGGTTTGAATCCCCAAAGCTGACTAGGTTGAAAATCTCTCGATGTGCCCTTGAGCAAAGTTATTAACCCAAGTTGCTTATGATAAGAGTGTCTGCTAAATTACCAAATGGGGTTGGAGAAATGTAACCACTTTGGCAGCATCATGTTGTGGGGGTGCTTTGCTGCAGGAGGTACTGGTGCACTTTACAAAATAGATAGCATCATGAGGCAGGAAAATGATGTGGATATATTGAAGCAACATCTCAAGACATCAGTCAAGAAGTTAAAGCTTGGTCGCAAATGGGTCTTCCAAATGGACAATGACCCCAAGCATACTTCCAGTTGTGGAAAAATGGCTCAAGGACAACAAAGTCAAGGTATTGGATTGGCCATCACAAAGCCCTGACCTCAATCCTATAGAACATTTGTTGGAAAAACTGAAAAAGCGTGTGCGAACAAGGAGGCCTACAAACCTGACTCAATTACACCAGCTCTGTCAGGAGGACTGGGCCAAAATTCACCCAACTTATTGTGGGAAGCTTGTGGAAGGCTACACGAAACATGTGACCCAAATTAAACATTTTAAAGGCAATGCTACCAAATACTAATTGAGTGTATGTAAACTTCTGACCCAGTGGGAATGTGATGAAAGAAATAAAAGCTGGAATAAGTTATTCTCTCTACTATTATTCTGACATATCACATTCTTAAAATAAAGTGGTGATCCTAACTGACCAAAAACAGGGAATTCTTACTAGGATTAAATGTCAGGAATTGTGAAAAACAGAGTTTAAATGTATTTGGCTAAGGTGTATGTACACTTCCGACTTCAACTGTATATGTGCCCTTTGGTTTCCATTGGGTGGTCGATTATTGTTACTATGTCCGTTGATCGTGTGAGTTCCTGTGCTGTGTGTTTTGGCTTTCGTGCCATTGTGGATTGCGCAGATGGTTACGGTCTCGTCCCGTGTGATAATCATTGTGCACATGTGTTATCTATTCGAGGTACTCCTCGCTCTTTCGTTTTGGTTTCAACCCTGTGTGTTGCCTACGTTTGTTTGGTCCCTGTGCCTTTACATGGCATGCTGTAATTTGGGTGCAATAAAAAACCCTATTACGCATTCCTGTGCTTGTCTCCCGATCCTTCATGCCAACGTGACAGTTCCATTTGTAGCTCTGTTGGTAGAGCATGGTGCTTCTAACACCAGGGTAGTGGGTTTGATTCGCGGGACCATCAACACGTAAAATGTATACACGGATGACAATAAGTCACTTTGGATAAAAGCATCTGCTAAATGGCATATATTATTTGGAATAGGGTGTCATTTAGCACTCAAAGGCTGACTCCAGGGCTGGAAGTGCAGAGTGTTGGCCCGACAGGGTGACCAGGGATGATCCAAAGGTCTGGGCCAAGAATACACATGCATGGATGATGAGAGCAGAGCTCCCTGAAATCCTTCATGGTGTCTCTACATGTATTCACTGACCGTCGGACCAAAGCATTCCTGTTACTCACTTTACTACAGGTTGGCGGACTAGCTGTGTTGATACAGGAATCACCATAATCACAACTGGATCTGTAGAGCCAGACTCTCTCTGTCCGATTAACCTTTAACCTCACAGCAGCAATAGACCTGATCACAATAGACCTGATCACGACCTGGCCTGATCAATATATAACCATTCACCCAATGCTTTTCACATAAGCATCCAAACAGATAGATATTTCTTTCTGAATTACCTTTATCCATATTCTCTTCGCCTTATGGATCTTGACCTGTGTTGAACCTGTGCTGAGTTAGCGTTCACACCAATGTTCACACAGTCCTGGTGTCTATCTACGAGTGTGGTCTATGGTGCTGATTGCTGATGACAGCCCAGTATAGGTTTGAGAGGCAATAGTTCAAACCCCAGCCCTACATCTCCGCTCCCCATCCTCCTCTCTCCAGGCTCTCCAAGCCTCATCCACCCTGGATCATTGTTGATGGAGCCATTGATCCCCTTAATGGGCCAAGGTTAATTAAAAGCAATTAGTCATGTCCTGCACCTATATTGTGGGGAGTAACCTATAGTCAACTCTTATCTATGCCTGAGGCTCTGATCCTGTTGAAATCTATTCTGCTACTTCATACAATATGTGCGCACACATATTAACATCAAATCTAACATAATAAATAATAACTAAGGTATGTCAAATATGAAAGATGTCGCCAGACAGTGATATGATAATACTGTATGTTTTGTTTATATAGTAGATGTTATACAGTACCAGTGTATGATATAATTTGTAATATTCAGCATGAGACAGGACAACAAGGGAAATCCTTTTATATCCATGTAATGAAAAGAGCAGCAGTCAGTCCTTCCATGGACCCTGTGGATGGTCTCTCACCTGAATGTCAGGTTAAATGTCACTGACTGTGAGCTTTGGTGCCATATCAGAGGCAGGCCTGCGAGCCATAAATAAACTCCAATATTCCCCAGGCCCACCACACCATCAAAGATAAGTACAAACAACACCTTCAAAACAGCCTTAACAGCCCTAGAAAGGTCACAATAGTTTCTTCTTACATGAATTAGATTTAGTTTCCTGCATGAGAGGGAAAAGATTGGGGTTCATGTTGTCCTTGAGACACGCTAAGTCAGTGTAGGAATTGAGGTTAATGATTGAGAGTCATGTTTCAGTGACTCAGTGCCTGGCAGTAGAAATGGAAGATGTTGAAACTGAAATAATAACCTTCAGTGAATTTTACAGTTTGTGTTTCTTTAGCATACAGTAGATTGGATAGTAAAATGCCTGCCGCCGTTTTCAAACCTGAGAGATGATTTTTATGATACAGTTTATGAGATTTATTCCAGTGGCATTGGATTGCATCTAAACTCTCTCAAACAACTTGAAAACCACTTAAATGGGAAACAGGAAATTGCACTTTATCAAAGAATCGGATGCGTCTTCCTAATACAAAACAATGTATTTTCCACTTAGCAACTTTTTCAAAAAGTGGCAACCAATAAAAAATGGCTTTGTTTTATTGTACTTGAGAAAAACTCAAAGGAAACATCAGAAGACATTTTTGTTCTAGTGCTGACTATTAACTAAAGGCTTTGAATTATACCCATAACAATTTAGAACCACTAATTACTGTAAAAGACTGGTCTAAATGGATAATTCACTGGAAACAAAAAACAGCTACAGTGGGGAAAACAAGTATTTGATACACTGCTGATATTGCAGGTTTTCCTACTTACAAAGCATGTAGAGGTCTGTAATTTTTATCATAGGTACACTTCAACTGTGAGAGACGGAATCTAAAACAAAACTCCAGAAAATCACATTGAATAATTTTTAAGTAATTAATTAGCATTTTATTGCATGACATAAGTATTTGATACATCAGAAAAGCAGAACTTAATATTTGGTACAGAAACCTTTGTTTGTAATTACAGAGATCATACGATTCCTGTAGTTCTTGACCAGGTTTGCACACACTGCAGCAGGGATTTTGGCCCACTCCTCCATACAGACCTTCTCCAGATCATTCAGGTTTCGGGGCTGTCGCTGGGAAATACGGACTTTCAGCTCCCTCCAAAGATTTTCTATTGGGTTCAGGTCTGGAGACTGGCTAGACCACTCCAGGACTTTGAGATGCTTCTTATGGAGCCACTCCCTAGTTGCCCTGGCTGTGTGTTTCGGGTTGTTGTCATGCTGGAAGACCCAGCCATGACCCATCTTCAATGCTCTTACTGAGGGAAGGAGGTTGTTGGCCAAGATCTCGCGATACATGGCCCCATCCATCCTCCCCTCAATACGGTGCAGTCGTCCTATCCCCTTTGCAGAAAAGCATCCCCAAAGAATGATGTTTCCACCTCCATGATTCACAGTTGGGATGGTGTTCTTGGGGTTGTACTCATCCTTCTTCTTCCTCCAAACACAGCGAGTGGAGTTTAGACCAAAAAGCTATATTTTTGTCTCATCAGACCACATGACATTTTTACATCATTTACATTTAAGTCATTTGGCAGACGCTCTTATCCAGAGCGACTTACAAGTTGCTCTGGATGACCTTCTCCCATTCCTCCTCTGGATCATCCAGATGGTCATTGGCAAACCTCAGACGGGCCTGGACATGCGCTGGCTTGAGCAGGGGAACCTTGCGTGCGCTGCAGGATTTTAATCCATGACGGCGTAGTGTGTTATTAATGGTTTTCTTTGAGACTGTGGTCCCAGCTCTCTTCAGGTCATTGACCAGGTCCTGCCGTGTAGTTCTTGGCTGATCCCTCACCTTCCTCATGATCACTGATGCCCCACGAGGTGAGCTCTTGCATGGAGCCCCAGACCGAGGGTGATTGACCGTCATCTTGAACTTCTTCCATTTTCTAATAATTGCGCCAACAGTTGTTGCCTTCTCACCAAGCTGCTTGCCTATTGTCCTGTTGCTCATCCCAGCCTTGTGCAGGTCTACAATTTTATCCCTGATGTCCTTACACAGCTCTCTGGTCTTGCCCATTGTGGAGAGGTTGAAGTCTGTTTGATTGAGTGTGTGGACAGGTGTCTTTTATACAGGTAATGAGTTCAAACAGGTGCAGTTAATACAGGTAATGAGTGGAGAACAGGAGGGATTCTTAAAGAAAAACTAACTGGTCAGTGAGAGCTGGAATTCTTACTGGTTGGTAGGTGATCAAATACTTCTGTCATGCAATAACATGCAAATGAATTACTTAAAAATCATACAATGTGATTTTCTGGATTTTTGTTTTTGATTCCGTCTCTCATAGTTGAAGTGTACCTATGATAAAAATGACAGACCTTTTCATGTTTTGTAAGTAGGAAAACCTGCAAAATCGGCAGTGTATCAAATACTTGTTCTCCCCAATGCACGTTCATAGCTATAAAAGTGCTGCCGATTTGAGTTTTAAAGTGAGTTTTAAAGCTAGAATCCTTAGTTGCTACATCCATTTTTGATCTTATAAATTAATATACACTGCTGAAAAAAATCAAGGGAACACTAAAATAACACATCCTCGATCTGAATGAATGAAATATTCTTATTAAATAGTTTTTTCTTTACATAGTTGAATGTGCTGACAACAAAATCACACAAAAAAGATCAATGTAAATCAAATTTATCAACCCATGGAGGTTTGGATTTGGAGTCACACTCAAAATTAAAGTGGAAAACCACACTACAGGCAGATCCAACTTTGATGTAATGTCCTTAAAACAAGTAAAAATGAGGCTCAGTAGTGTGTGTGGCCTCCACGTGCCTGTATGACCTCCCTACAATGCCTGGGCATGCTCCTGATGAGGTGGTGGATGGTCTCCTGAGGGATCTCCTCCCAGACCTGGACAAAAGCATCCGCCAATTCCTGGACAGTCTGTGGTGCAATGTGACGTTGATGGATTGAGCGAGACATGATGTCCCAGATGTGCTCAATTGGATTCAGGTCTGGGGAACGGGCGGGCCAGTCCATAGCATCAATGCCTTCCTCTTGCAGGAACTGCTGACACACTCCAGCCACATGAGGTCTAGCATTGTCTTGCATTAGGAGGAACCCAGGGCCAACCGCACCAGCATATGGTCTCACAAGGGGTCTGAGAATCTCATCTCGGTACCTAATGGCAGTCAGGCTACCTCTGGCGAGCACATGGAGGGCTGTGCGGCCCCCCAAAGAAATGCCACCCCACACCATGACTGACCCACCACCAAACCAGTCATGCTGGAGGAGGTTGCAGGCAGCAGAACGCTCTCCATGGCATTTCCAGACTGTCACGTCTGTCACATGTGCTCAGTGTGAACCTGCTTTCAATCTGTGAAGAGCACAGGGTGCCAGTGGCGAATTTGCCAATCTTGGTGTTCTCTGGCAAATGCCAAACGTCCTGCACGGTGTTGGGCTGTAAGCACAACCCCCACCTGTGGACGTCGGGCCCTCATACCACCCTCATGGAGTCTGTTTCTGACCGTTTGAGCAGACACATGCACATTTGTGGCCTGCTGAAGGTAATTTTGCAGGGCTCTGGCAGTGCTCCTCCTGCTCCTCCTTGCACAAAGGCGGAGGTAGCGGTCCTGCTGCTGGGTTGTTGCCCTCCTACGGCCTCCTCCACATCTCCTGATGTACTGGCCTGTCTCCTGGTAGCTCCTCCATGCTCTGGACACTACGCTGACAGACACAGCAAACCTTCTTGCCACAGCTCGCATTGATGTGCCATCCTGGATGGGCTGCACTACCTGAGCCACTTGTGTGGGTTGTAGACTCCGTCTCATGCTACCACTAGAGTGAAAGCACCGCCAGAATTCAAAAGTGACCAAAACATCAGCCAGGAAGCATAGGAACTGAGAATTGGTCTGTGGTTATCACCTGCAGAACCACTCCTTTATTGGGGGTGTCTTGCTAATTGCCTATAATTTCCACCTGTTGTCTATTCCATTTGCACAACAGCATGTGACATTTATTGTCAATCAGTGTTGCTTCCTAAGTGGACAGTTTGATTTCACAGAAGTGTAATTGACTTGGAGTTACATTGTTTGTTTAAGTGTTCCCTTTATTTTTTGAGCAGTGTATATCCATCTTGAAGAATATCACTTATAAATGCCTCATGAGCTTAGTTCAACTGTTGTACCCCATCAGAAACCAAAACATAAGCTTGTTTGTAAACAAAGTACATGTACACAAACACTTTATGGCCTCAAATCATGGTTAAAACTCACATTTCTGTATCTTGGATGGTTACAATAGTCCTTGCGTCCATATCTCTGTCTATGAATTTGAGAAAGGTTACATTTACCCAGGCACGTCTTCAGATTTGTACCAAAACAGAAGCGTGGAGTCTGCTTTGTTATTGTTTAATTTAAGGATTCCAACATTAATTAGGTTATAACTAAAGACTAAAGTAGTCCTATCAAATCTTTGTTCATATGGATGTGAAATGACTAGTCACCCAGGAGAATCATGTTGAGGAAGAATCAACACCCATCCCCCAGCTCTGAAAAAACAGCAGACCTTGTCACAGTTGGGTGGCCCTGCCTGGCCTGGCGCCCCAACCTCCTCTGGCTATTCTGGCTTTACTTGATCGCTGTGTCCACACTTCCACGGCTCTCTCTCTCCCTCTCACAATATATCAATAATGACTCCACATTCAGACTCAGAGACACACATCTTGCACAAAGCCTATTCTCTATTTCCCAAACTCGGTCCTGGGTCCCCCTTAGGTGCACGTTGTTATTGTCCTAGCACTACACAGCTGATTAAAATCATCAAAGCTTGATGACGAGTTGGTTATTTGTATCAGCTGTGTAGTGCCAAGTTTGGGAAACCCTGCTCTATTGGCACACATAAATATTGAGTCTGAATGGGATGACCTGTGTCCCTAGCAACAGAGTTACCGGATTCATGGTTTGGTACAGTAGACATGCAGAACCTCATTAAAACACATGGGCTGCATCTGAAATGGCTCCCTATTCCTCTATGCAGTGCACTTCTGACCAGAGCCCATAAGTATCTGTTCAAAAGTAGGGCACTATGTTAGGAATAGGGTGCCTTTTGGGACACAGACATAGGACTTTCTCTCCTCTATAATTAGTGACTCACTCCTGTCCAGTGTCTGCTTAATGACGTCCAACATCAAGTAAAAAGAGAAAAAAATAGTCACCAAAAAGTCACATTTTTGCCACATATTCCACCTAATAATTCTAGGGGCTCAACATTTTCAGTCAATAAAAAAGGTCTGGAGCCAGACATGGTGGCCAGACGGTTTTATTGCCTTCTGGGATTATACAAGCCAGGCTGAAAAATGAAAGTGCATAGTCACGGTAACCAGCTAGCTACCAGTCCTCTGATCCTCATTGCTAGAATGACACACTTTCATGACCCCTCCTCTCCAGGTAGCACAGCCAGGGATCAATTGAAAAGCCATGGGTCCAAACGGCAGTGTGGCCAAAAGAGAGCTGCCACATAGCATTTGTTCTGCTGTCACCACGGGAGCCGCTTGGAGATTTAGCTAATTGAAAGAGCTCAATAACTTAGTCACCCTTGAGGGCATATAAAGCCGTCTTTGTCTGCAAGCCATTTTTAGTTGAGGCATAATCTAAAAGGATTTGTTATTTTACTCTGTGCACAGTAACAGTCACCTAAGCCATCTCTCACTAGGCATTATTACACCATACGAATCTGTCTCGTTTCGTCTTCTTGGATCATGTGAATATACTCCACAACTTCCTTTTGAAGTTGTGTGATAAAAACAAGCACTAACTGGTCTAAAAGAGGGTTCCAACCCTGACAGCACAGCGAGGGAGGAGACAAGGGCCAAGGTTAACAATGTCCAATCTGATTCACATGGTATACATCTAACCCTCATGATGCCCTCTATAAGGTACTGTATGATGTAGCGCAAATGGCTCCCTATTTCCTATGTAGTGCACTATGGGCTCTTGTCAAAAGTAGTGCACTACATAGGAAATAGGGTGCTTGCCATTTGGGACACGCCCACAGTAAGTCTTGACCAGCTCCTCTCTCTCTCAATGTCTGGTCCTTTTCCAAGTTAATGTTCTTCTCTCAGTGTGAACAGCAGGCAGTGCCATGTGATTGGTCAGCGGGGAGTAAATTGGGATCATTATTGCAGGTAAACTCAGTGAGCATGAAGGTTCAACCTGACAGGAGTAATGTTGTGAAAGTAGCTGATTTGATGATGGAATATTCCTCTCCAGTCCTCCCCTCCTCTCTCCCTCAGACTGAACCAGTCAAGGTCAGAATGTTGCCTAACCTGATTATACCTAACGTTCCAGACAATGGACAATCTGCCTCTATAACGTCCCGTTATGCCCCAAGTCTCAGACCTGAGAGGCACCCTATTTCCTTTGTAGTGCACTACTTTTGACCTGGGCTCATAGGGCTCTAGTCAAATGTAGTACACTACATAGGGAGTAGGGTTCCATTAGGGACAAATACACTGCCTGCAGAAGAAGGGTCAGCCAGTCTCCTCTCCTTCCTCCTAGCAGCGGGAGCAGCAGGTCTAAACTCCAGACCAGCGCAGCGTGAGTGCAGCACAGGCCAGTGTTAAGTCCCTGTAATTAGGACTTCACGCTGCTCACCTTTAAAGGCCTCTAGATGGGGCCTCTCACATCCCCTCCCTTTATATGTCATGTCATTTATTAGTTTGACATCAGTTGTGTTTTCACCTCATCTTCCCCTCCGCTGTCACACATGTCTGGGTTTTCTTGTGGAACCATGGTATTACTTTGCTCCCTTTGTTTGATTTTTGTATTTTATCATCTACCATGCTGGATACTGTACTGATTGTGTTTAATTAAATCAAAAGTGCCTCTGTCTTACAATGGACAAACCTTAAAACTAGTACGTATCTTTAAGGCCAAACTTCCCTAAAATACAAGGCCAACAAAAGTAGTTCAAGAGAGCAAGTTCCAAGCAGTCATTGAGTAGTGAAAGCAGGCATATAGCACTGTCAGTGCATTAGGGTTTTGAACGTATATCTGAGACAACAATCTCAAGTGGTGCTCAAACAAAACCGGCAACTCTCTTGGCTGTGAGCCTCTTCGTCAAAGCAGGAGACATATGATGTGTGGTGTCAAGTGTACAAAGGCACAGCTGGCAGTAGAGAAGAGCAAGGAGACAATCATAGACACTATAACAAGTGTTCTATATGGAGACAATACTGTCAGTCCGTCAAGCAAACAGACAGCAGAGCACAGTGTGTGGTGTGGTGTCTACTCCTGCTACTCCTCAGCTGTCTGTCAGGAGGAGTGCCTGTCTGTTTTGAGTGACAGACAGCCAGAGGACAGGTGGAATAAACACAGCTTTAATGCTAAGGATAACAGCAGCTGATCTCTGAAGAACAACAACATGGCCGACAGACAACCTCTCAGGCAGCCAGGGGAAATCACTAGACAGATGGTGCTCTCTGGCACCCTATTACAGTGTAGTGCACCACTTTTGAACAGAGATCAGTCCTGGTCAAAAGTAGGGTGTCATTTGGGATGCACACTAATTCTGACTATCTTCGCTAGTTTGTTGCGTCAGTCAGGACAATTATGTCTTGGGATATCGGAATGTATTATGTTCCTTTTGGTCAAATACATTACCCAGTTATGTACTGTATGGACAGTATATTTGACACCAGGCCAATCCTAATACTATAGTAGTATCTGAGCCTCCACCTCCACCTGCTCTCCCTTGTTCTGTTGTTTTTTTCCCAGGGACCATTGCAGTGTTTGGGCCTGAAGGATTTAAATGCATTGAGGATTATATGTGCTCCAGCACTGAGAACAATGTCGGGGATGTGGGGGTCTTGTAACGTCCCAGTGCGATGACTGCCCACCCATTCTAATCCCAGCCCCTTGCATTCCATGAGGGCAATTAGAGGTTGATCCATAAGGGGCTTAATCCGACCTATGTGAAAGCATGCAGCTCTCTGCCCCTGCCTGCCTTCATTGCAGCATGTCAATGTTTTTGTGTTGAAGTAGCTTAGCCTGTGACAAGTGACAAGGATTTAGCATGATAGCACAAACAGACTGGCACTCAGGCTAGCTACTGCAGGCCTGGGGTGTTGATATGCATAATGGTGGATTTTATTAAAGGGGCATTTGGCTCATGGCTGTCATAAAACCCTGATAGACAGACCTATGGTAACCAAAGACAGTACCGACCATACTGCACATCTGGACTCTGAGAATAGACACAATATGCCTGAAGTAGATTATGGTAGTACTGTCCACTGAGGGATACTGCACAGTCATGGCCAAAAGTTGAGAATGACACAAATATTAATTTTCACAAAGTCTGCTGCCTCAGTTTGTATGATGGCAATTTGCATATACTCCAGAATGTTATGAAGAGTGATCAGATGAATTACAATTAATTGCAAAGTCCCTCTTTGCCTTTCAAATGAACTGAATTCCCCAAAAACATTTCCACTGCATTTCAGCCCTGCCACAAAAGGACCAGCTGACATCATGTCAGTGATTCTCTCGTTAACACAGGTGTGAGTGTTGACGAGGACAAGGCTGGAGATTACTCTGTCATGCTGATTGAGTTCGAATAACGGACTGGAAGCTTTAAAAGGAGGGTGGAGCTTGGAATCATTGTTCTTCCTCTGTCAACCATGGTTACCTGCAAGGAAACAAGTGCCGTCATCATTGCTTTGCACAAAAAGGGCTTCGCAGGCAAGGATATTGCTGCCTGTAAAATTGCACCTAAATCAACCATTTATCGGATCATCAAGAACTTCAAGGAGAGCAGTTCAATTGTTGTGAAGAAGGCTTCAGGGCGCCCAAGAAAGTCCAGCAAGCGCCAGGACCGTCTCCTAAAGTTGATTCGGGGCACCACCCCGACTGATATTCTGCAAAAGGTACAGGGATTGGACTGCTGAGGACTGGGATAAAGTCATTTTCTCTGATGAATCCCCTTTCCGAATGTCTGGGGCATCTGGAAAAAGCTTGTCCGGAGAAGACAAGGTGAGTGCTACCATCAGTCCTGTGTCATGCCAACAGTAAAGCATCCTGAGACCCTTCATGTGTGTGGTTGCTTCTCAGCCAAGGGAGTGGGCTCACTCACAATTTTTCCTAAGAACACAGCCATGGATAAAGAATGGTACCAACACATTCTCTGAGAGCAACTTCTCCCAATCATCCAGGAACTGTTTGGTGACTAACAATGCCTTTTCCAGCATGATGGAGCACCTTGCCATAAGGCAAAAGTGATAACTAAGTGGCTCGGGGAACAAAACATCAATATTTTGGGTCCATGGCCAGGAAACTCCCCAGACCTTAATCCCATTGAGAACTTGTGGTCAATCCTCAAGAGAAGGATGGACAAACAAAAACCCACAAATTCTGACAAACTCCAAGCACTGATTATGCAAGAATGGGCTGCCATCAGCCAGGATGTGGCCCAGAAGTTGATTGACAGCATGCCAGGGCGGATTGCAGAGGTCTTGAAAAACACTGCAAATATTGACTCTTTGCATCAACTTCATATAATTGTCAATAAAAGCCTTTGACACTTAGGAAATGCTTGTAATTATACTTCAGTATTACATAGTAACATCTGACAAAAATATCTATACACTGAAGAAGCAAACTTGTGGAAATTAATATTTGTGTCATTCTCAAAACTTTTGGCCACAACTGTAAACTCCCATCACTCTCCACCCTCTCTTTAAAACTTTGTGCCAAACACAGCTATCTTCTCATCCAGCAGAGAGAGAGAGAGAGAGAGAGAGAGAGAGAGAGAGAGAGAGAGAGAGAGAGAGAGAGAGAGAGAGAGAGAGAGAGAGAGAGAGAGAGAGAGAGAGAGCAGGCTGGGAGCAGCACAGCTACGGTAGAATATAATCTGTGAAAGGCCCTCAGTCTGAAAACCTTCATTGTCTTTACTCCGTCTCAGAGGAGGTGCTCAGTACAAAAGGGCTTTTGTTGTGCTGTCCTTGCCTAGTCTTTTACCGAACACAACCCTTTAGCCGAAAACAATGAATATCCACTGATTTATTAAAACAAAAACGGCTGCTTCTTTCTTTCCTAAATTGCCCTGTTCATTTCACGGGTATTTGTCAAAGAAGTTTCACGCATGCAAATTACTTAAAGTACTCCACATTCAGCCACATGTATGATTTGAAAAGGTCAAGTGACTAGGGGAGTATAGAAACACATTTTTTTAGTAGATACTGCATGTTTTCAGGCTTACATGATGTCTGCCAAACACTTAAAGAAAGAGAAATGGCAGAGAGGGGAGGGAAATGGTGAAAAACAAAGGCTTCAGAAGTAAACCCTTAACCCTCTCCATGGCCTGGCCTGCTTTATGAAGTGCACTGAACCAAGTCGTCGTGGAGACAGCACTCCACTGCTGATGTATGGAGAACCTTTTTCACCCCGCTCTCCCCCTCGTCTGGCGCCCCGTCTCTCTCTCACGGTCAGAGGTGCAGCACTGACCCATGTGTTCATCTGGGACTGAGGGGTTCCTGTTTCCAAACTGGGCAGTATGACCAGATCACGACACCCATCTGACAGACAGCAGAGAGTTGCTTCTCACTCTGCCATGACATCTCTGCTGTAGGTGTTCTGCAGTCCGCAGTCCTCGTTACATTTACATTTACATTTAAGTCATTTAGCAGACGCTCTTATCCAGAGCGACTTACAAATTGGTGAATTCACCTTCTGACATCCAGTGGAACAGCCACTTTACAATAGTGCATCTAAAACATCAAGGAGAGCTGGCCTGGCCGGGGGTGGACCTTGACAACATTTTTGTTGTAACTGTGCTGCACTCTCCCACCCTCTGCAGCATTTAGTTATTTCCGAACACATGAGCCCAAACAATTTCTCTGTTCAGCTATGTCAGCTGTGGCCTTTGATGTTCTCTCCCTGGTGCACTGCTTGTGTTAATTAGCTAATAATTGTTGGGTTGTTTATGGAAAGACTCAAACATTGGGTGGGGTCAACCAAGAATGTTGAAAGTTTTGGCTGCTGTATAACAAGTTAACAAAAGCAAAACACATTCGCTGACAGATTCATTAAGCGTGAAAAAAACACAAACCAAGAATAAAAATCTCTAGCAGACAGCTGCAAGAGAGAGAGACAGAGAGAGAGAGAACAACTGAAGCACACCAACAGAGCTATTTACTCCTGCAGCCTGTACAAACATGCAGATAGTAACAATGATGAATTAGGCCAGGGTTATCCCGGTCAGGTAACGTGACAGTAATAGAGCGGGTGTTTGGAACGGCCGGGGCCACTGTGGCCAGTCAAGTGATGAACGCAGAGTTCGGCTGTATCGCAAATGGCTCCTTATTCCATATGTAGTGGGGCCTGGTCAAAAATAGTGTACTATATAGGGAATAGGGTGCAATTTGGGATAGACTCCAAGACTGAAAGAGGGGAGATTTCAGTCTGACATACTAGATCTGGTTTCTCTCTTTATCTGGGCTGGAGGGGAGTGAGTGTCACTCTGGCTTAGTTGAATAACAGACAATGATACTCTTCATGCCACCTCCAGAAGCAGGTTAACTCAGAGGATTAGATACTAACACTTAGAGGAAGAAGAGGCCAAATTGAAGATCTGAGCTGGCATACGACAGAACAATTATGTAACAAAGGGGCCCTTTTGTGAACATCATGCAGTTTGATACAATACTTTTTTTTGTTGCATTTAACATGGTAAATAAAAGTGGGATGTGAACACATTACACCATATTCTATTGAATTCAATCCAAAGTGCAGAGGAATCACCCGCTCTGAAACTTCATGGAATAAGGCTTTATTTTTTCACCAAATCAAGGTCAATAAAAGAATGGGACTCATCTCGCAGCAATCACTCAAGACCTCATTGGTGACTAATGGGCTTGGGGACAGGTTCAAATCAATAAATAAGGAGTAAAACCTGCTAGGATTGTGGGTGGCCAGAAACCAAACCCAACCACCTATCCCAGTACAGGTGTGATCCATTTGTCCATCAGAGAGTGGGTCTATTCTGTAGGCCAGTGATAGAGAGGGTGCTGAATGAGACAGGAGAGGGGTGATGGGTCAGCAACCGATCAACAAAGGTGTGGGCAGTGGAGGCTGCTGAGGGTGACAGAGATAGATGGGTTAGGGTCTGAGAGAGGGGAACACCTTTGTCCCTTCAAAGTTGATGCAAATGGAACCTTATTCCCTATATAGTGCACTACTTTTGATCCGGGCCCCTCGGGCGCTCCACTCTTTGCTTCTGTCCAATAGGTCAATGGTTAAAAGTAGTGCACTATATAGGGAATAGGATGCCATTTGAGACACAAAGTTCAGCCTCTTCCAATGCAATCAGATTACACTTTATGGGCCAAGAAAAAAAAACTATTAGTAGAAAAACAAACAACCTGTTCTTATTATACCCATAAAGCTCTTGTTTGTTCCTGATATGTGATTTTAGGTTAAAGATATTGCTGACTATCACTGCAACAGAGATGGGAATATAAACCTATGGGTCAACACAGTTCAGTATGATTCAGATAAGATATTCTTATTACAAACAGATAACTAATTAATTGGCAACCAAATAATTAGTCACAAACTTTTGAGCACTAATATCTGTATAAATCTATTAGCCCCGGTCCGCTAGATTCTCTGAACGCTGTGTCCCCTGCTCGCCTAGCATATTAGTGACTACCGAACGGCACCCTGACTCACCTATTGCTGCTCTTTTGACCCTATGATCACTCGGCTACACAGCTGATGTTCCCTGGACTGTTCCAATAACACGGTACCTAACTAACCCGCTCTGCCCATTCATCGCCATTTACCCGTTGTTTTAGCTCTCCTGAACAACACCGGTGTTTGCTTTATGCCGCTCTCTAATGTCAATATGCCTTGTCTACTGCTGTCTTGGCTAGTTCTTATTATTTTATTTCACTGTAGAGCCCTCAGTCCCCTTAGATAGCTATTTTGTCCCACCACACACACATGCGGAGACCTCACCTGGCTTAATAACTGGTGCCTCCAGAGACTAAACCTTTCTCATCGTCACTCAACGCCTAGGTTTACCTCCACTGTACTCACATCCTACCATACCATTGTCTGTACATTATGCCCTGAATCTATTCTACCACGCCCAGAAATCTACTCATTTTATTCTTTCCCCAACGCACGAGACGACCAGTTCTTATAGCCTTTAGCCGTACCCTTAACCTACATCTCCTCTGTTCCTCTGGTGATGTAGAGGTTAGCCCAGGCCCTGTAGCCCCCAGTTCCACTCCTATTCCCCAGGCACTATCTTTTGTTGACTTCTGTAACCGTAAATGCCTTGGATTCATGCATGTTTGTCACAACTCCTACCGAAGGTGGTTCCCCTTCCTGTTCGGGTGGCGCTCGGTGGTCGTCGTCACCGGCCTACTAGCTGCCACCGATCCTTTTTTTCCCCCTTGTCTGTTTATTCGTTACACCTGTGTTTAGTTAGGTTAATTGGTTGGGCTTTATTATCCAGCCGGCCCGACTGCTGGGTGTGCGGGATTGTTTTCTGTGTACTTTTGTGCACACCTGTAAGTCATGGTCTTGCGTGTACGTGTGTTGTTCTGGACTGTTTAGTTCCCCTGTGTTTTGGGGCATTTGTTTGAGTGGTGTCATTTTCACCGGTGTGGTGAATAAAAAAGTATCGCTACTCTGAACTCTCTGTTTCCAGCGCCTGACTTCTTCCTCCACTCCACCCCAGGCATTACAATGTTAACATCAGAAGCCTTCTCCTTAATTTAGTTTTATTCACTGCTTTAGCACACTCTGCAAACCCTGATGTTCTAGTCATGTCTGAATCCTGGCTTCGGAAGGCCACCAAAAATTCTGAAATTTCCATCCCCAACTACAACATTTTCAGCCAAGAACTGTCAAAGTGGGTGGAGTTGAAATCTACTGCAGAGATAGTCTGCAGAGTTCTGTCATGCTATCCAGGTCTGTGCCCAAACAGTTCGAGCTTCTACTTTTAAAAATGCACCTTTCCAGAAATAAGTCTCTCACTGTTGCCACCTGTTATCGACCCCCCACAGCCTCCAGCTGTGCCCTGGACACCATATGTGAATTAATTGCCCCACATTTATCTTCAGAGTTTGTACTGTTAGGTGACCTAAACTGGGATATGCTTAACACCCTGACCGTCCTACAATCTAAGCTAGATGCCCTCAATCTCACACAAATTATCAAGGAACCTACCAGGAACAACCCTAAATCCGTAAACACGGGTACCCTCATAGATACAATCCTGACCAACCTGCCCTCTAAATACACCTCTGCTGTCTTCAAACAGGATCTCAGCGATCACTGCCTGCATCCGTAAAATTACCACCCCTCATCACTGTCAAATGCTCCCTAAAACACTTCAGCGAGCAGGCCTTTCTAATCTTTCTAATACCTGACCCAGGTATTTTTATTTTTTTATTTTACCTTTATTTAACTAGGCAAGTTAGTTAAGAACAAATTCTTATTTTCAATGATGGCCTAGGAACAGTGGGTTAACTGCCTGTTCAGGGGCAGAACGACAGATTTGTACCTTGTCAGCACGGGGGTTGGAACTTGCAACCCTCCGGTTAATAGTCCAACACTCTAACCACTAGGCTAACCTGTATCCTGGAAGGATATTGACCCCATTCTGTCAGTAGAGGATGCCTGGTTATTCTTTAAAAGTGCTTTCTTCACCATTTGAAATAAGCATGTCCCATTAAAAAAGTGGAACTAAGAACAGATATAGCCCTCGGTTCTCTCCAGACTTGACTGCCCTTGACCAGCACAAAAACATCCTGTGGCATACTGCATTAGCATCGAATAGCCCCTGCGATATGCAACTTTTGAGCTAAGTTAGGAACCAATACACAGGGAGTTAGGAAAGCAAAGGCTAGCTTTTCCAAACAGAAATTTGCATCCTGTACCACAAACTCAAAAAGGTTCTGGGACACTGTAAAGTCCATGGAGAATAAGAGCACATCCTCCCAGTTGCCCACTGCACTCAGGCTAAGAAACACTGTCACCACCGATAAATCTACGATAATCGAGAACTTCAATAAGCATTTTTCTACGGCTGGACATGCTTTCCACCTGGTTACCCCTACCCCGGTCAACAGCCCTTCACCCCCCACAGCAACTTGCCCAAGACTCCCCATTTCTCCTTAACCCAAATCCAGATATCTGATGTTCTGAAAGATCTGTAAAATCTGGACACCCTACAAATCAGCTGTGCTAGACAATCTGGACCCTCTTTCTAAAATCTCAGCTCACTGGTCACCATAGTAGCACCCACCCATAGCACGCGCTCCAGCAGGTATATTTCACTGGTCATCCACAAAGCCAACTCCTCCTTTGGCCGTCTTTCCTTTCAGTTCTCTGCTGCCAATGACTGGAACGAATTGCAAAAATCACTGAAGCTCGAGTCTTATATTTCCCTCACTAACTTTAAGCATCAGCTATCAGAGCAGCTGACCGATCTTTTCACCTGTACACACATCTGCAAATTGCCCACCCAACTACCTCATCCCTATATTGTCATTTCTTTTTTCTCTCCTTTATACCCCAGTATCGCTACTTGCACATTCATCTTCTGCACATCTATCACTCCAGTGTTTAATTGCTAAATTGTAATTATTTCGCCACTATGGCCTATTTATTGCCTTACCTCCCTAATCTTACTACATTTGCACACACTGTATATAGATTATTCTATTGTGTTATTGACTGTGCGTTTGTTTATCCCGTTTGTTAACTCTGTGTTGTTTGTGTCGCACTGCTTTGCTTTATCTTGGCCAGGTCGCAGTTGTAAATAAGAACTTGTTCTCAACTGGCCTACCTGGTTAAATGAAGGTGAAATAAAATTTAAAAAATAATATAAAATAATCTAATGCACTGTGACAATTTCAGACCAAAAAAATACAAAACATTTGTTTTTTTAATAAAGAATAAAAAAATCCAGCATATTTTCAAAACAATAACATTGACTATGATTCTGGCCTGCTTAGTACTACCCATGTAATTTTCCAGTGATATATAATTTTCAGGTACATTGTAACTTAAGTTGCTACAAGAGTCTGTGTGTATAAGGCTAAACAATTCACCTTAAGTCAACTGTGCTGGTTTAAAAACAAGCAACAAAATCATAAATATTAAAAAGAAGGACATAAAAAGGCATAAGGCACCAACCTTTCTCTTCAGGGGCCTTCAGGACTTAAATCAACACATGAATCATCACACATAAAAACCATGAACATATATACATAAGCAGAAGAATAAACCATAAAGGATTCAAATGAAATGAAGGCAGTATAGGCACAACAATAACTTAATATATTTCCATTCCAAAGAAGGTCAAATTGAAAACAAAAGCTTTGCCAAATTAAACATTCAATCACTTTCTTCCACTCCCAATGAAATTACATGTCAAAGGCCAGCCTGTATTTGGAGAAATGTTCAAAACAGGGAGTAAAACCAAGCTAACCTCACATTGTGTGTACAGACAACCAGTAAAATACATGAGAACCTATCCCTGCATTGTATCTAGCCTACGTGCCCACAACCCCTGGGTGGATGTCTGAGCAGTAGCGAAGCTAAGAAAAGCCTTGAAGCCTTGACTCAAACAGATGAACACACATGAGTGTGCTTGCATACACAGATGCTCTACACGTCACTGAGGTCAAACATTCGCCAAGTCCATCCAGAGAAGAGAAGTTAATTAAAAAGCTAAAACTTTGAGGTGAAGACTGGGCTTTGAACATGACAGGGTTGGAGTGGCCTAGGCAGCAGGCAGCATGTGGAGTGTGTGTGTGATACGCAAGTGTTTTATGAGCCACCAAAGGGTTGGGAGCAACAAAAAAAAGAAGGATCAAATTAAAAAGAGTGTGCCCTCAATCTGCAAAACCCCAGAAGAAGAAACAAAGAAACCTCAGGCTAAAGCCAAGCCCCATCTTGAAATGCCACAGGGAGATCTCCCCCTCTACAACCCCCTCCTCCAACAGTCAGTGTATACATGCTCCCCTCCACCCGACCAATTGACTGAAGAGATCTTTCCTTTAACGGCGAGGCTTTGGAGAGGTCACTTTGATCCTTTAGTTTCTCAGGTAGAACGAAGCTACCGGCTGAGCAGTAACAGGAAATGGAAGGTCAATACCAGCTAATGGAGATAGAATCACTGGTGATGTCAACCCTTTAGTAGCTACAACCTCATGTCATGGACTCATTCCCAAATGGAATCCTAATTCCCTATATAGTACACTACTTTTGACCAAGGCCCATACGGTTCTGTTCAAAAGTAGTGCACTATGTACGGAATAGGATGCCATTTGGGACAAAGACCATGTCATGGTGCCTGGTTGTGTACTGGAAAAACCCATCACAGATCACACTGACACACTGAGTTTTGCCTGGTCCGACAAATTCCGGTTCTTGTTGCGTCATTCTGATGACAGTCAGGACTATATGGGTGCACCTAATAAACTGGCCACTGAATGTATATGGAATAGGGTGCCATATGGGACACAATCTAGAATGTGCCACCAATGCTAAAGAACAATACACTGTCCTAAGTACAAATCTTGAGATGTATTCCTGCGATGTGCTTAAAAGAGTCTTATCACGTCCCATAGTCCTGACAGTATCACTGTACATCCTGCTCACAACATGTGGATATATTCTATCGTCATCTAGAACCATAAACTTGGCAAATTGCTCCCTTTTTGTCACATTGTTGAATCCTTTTCCCTTTCACATCTGTAGAACAGTTTGAAAACTAAAATATAATCTGATTTAGGTGCTCTCAACAGCAACAAGCAATCAGAATGTAACCTTTATGAAAAAGTCATAAAGTCATATGATTACAGGCAATTGTTTTGGAAATGTCATTGAATATGAGGGGTTTGAATTGATGCAACATAGGGGCACATAGTTCAGAATTTTCAAAAGGGATAGAAATATTTCACTAATGAGGGCTGAAATGCCAGACTCATGACGTAAGACAGGTGTTTAAATACATAAAACCAGAACGAAACAAAGTGAACCACTCACATCTGTTGAAACAACATAGTACAGAGAAACCCTTGCCAAATGAACCCTAGCTCTAAAGTTAAGCGGATAATGACAGAAGATTACTGCCATTCCCAGCCTGCGATCATCTGTTGAGATGCTACGACATTATAACACACTCCATATGGAAGTCATATGGAAGTCCTTGGGGTCAGAGCACACAAATGAGCCGGGAATGTTCATTCTTGTGTAGAAGAGTCTGTTTATTGAATTGACAAATTCTTTATAATATATCTATTTCAACGCCTGTTAAATTATTGTCTCACCGAGTCATTTTGAGCCAAAAGGTATTTTCCAGCTCCCCTGTAGCTCTCAGACATACCACTCTCTGCGTGAGATCACAGACCCATCCATGTGGGACACATACTCGCTGTCTGTGCCGTTGTCATAGCAGTCCTCCGGCAGGTAGGGGGAGCCATTGGTCACAGTGGGAGTGTGAACGAGCGGCCCTTTGGGGTGGTGGATGTTGTTGTGGTTTTCAACAGGGTAGTAGCTGCCCTCCCGGAGGCACCTGTGGCCGTCGCCCCAGTCCTCCTTGTCCTTGATGTCATTGGGGTAAATTATGTCCCCTCCCAGTCCCGGCTTGGGTTTCAGCTCCTGGCTGTCCTTGCAGGTAGAGTTGTGCCTGTCCCCGTAGACCTCCTGCAGCTCGTGGGGCTGGAGCACGTCCAGCTGGGACTCCTTCTGCATGTCGGAGGGGCCCAGGTACTGTTTGGTGTAGTAGTCACCCCTGAAGGTCCTCCGCTGGCGCATGAAGCAAGCTCCGCCCAGAATCAGCAGCAACCCCAGGAGCAGGACCCCGCCCACAGCCCCGCCCACTATGGTACCCAGGCTGCTGTCTGACAGGGAGGCCAGGGTGGGGGATGTGAAGTGGCCGCTCGCTCCTCGCCTCTTGTTGGGGGCCATGCTGGTGTCACTGGTGTCCAGGGAGAGGGGAGTAGAGGTGGTGGGGACTGGTGCCGTGGTGGGGGGAGGATCTGATAAGAGGATGGGGGAGAAAAAGAGGGGGTGGGGGGGGCAGAGATGAGGTTTAATGGAGGGAGGGAATGGCATGACAGAATATATTTTTTTTTAATGTCAGTTAATAATCTGTAGGAATCAATGTCTTTAGTATGAATCTGACTGGTGACACAGTATAATCGTATAATCGTTGAATACAGAACAAATAGAATACAATGTTTATAACCTGTTAGAAAATGACAGTTTACAAAAAAGCTTAATTGAAATTCTAAGATGTTGTTTTGAAAGAGCATATTAATTAAATAAGTAAAGTGTCTGGACAAACACCAAAGGCTCTGGGCTCTGTAAAGGAGTCAGTGGCTCTGAGCTCTGTTAAATAGTGAGTGGCTCTGGGCTCTGTAAAGGAGTGAGTGGCTCTGGGCTCTGTAGAAGAGTGAGTGGCTCTGGGCTCTGTAGAAGAGTGAGTGGCTCTGGGCTCTGTAGAAGAGTGAGTGGCTCTGGGCTCTGTAGAAGAGTGAGTGGCTCTGGGCTCTGTAGAAGAGTGAGTGGCTCTGGGCTCTGTAAAAGAGTGAGTGGCTCTGGGCTCTGTAAGAGAGTGAGTGGCTCTGGGCTCTGTAAAAGAGTGAGTGGCTCTGGGCTCTGTAAAAGAGTGAGTGGCTCTGGGCTCTGTAAAAGAGTGAGTGGCTCTGGGCTCTGTAAAAGAGTGAGTGGCTCTGTAAAAGAGTGAGTGGCTCTGTAAAAGAGTGAGTGGCTCTGTAAAAGAGTGAGTGGCTCTGTAAAAGAGTGAGTGGCTCTGTAAAAGAGTGAGTGGCTCTGTAAAAGAGTGAGTGGCTCTGTAAAAGAGTGAGTGGCTCTGGGCTCTGTAAAAGAGTGAGTGGCTCTGTAAAAGAGTGAGTGGCTCTCGGCTCTGTAAAAGAGTGAGTGGCTCTGTAAAAGAGTGAGTGGCTCTCGGCTCTGTAAAAGAGTGAGTGGCTCTGTAAAAGAGTGAGTGGCCCTGGGCTCTGTAAAGGAGTGAGTGGCCCTGGGCTCTGTAAAGGAGTGAGTGACCCTGGGCTCTGTAAAGGAGTGAGTGACCCTGGGCTCTGTAAAGGAGTGAGTGACCCTAGGCTCTGTAAAGGAGTGAGTGACCCTGGGCTCTGTAAAGGAGTGAGTGACCCTGGGCTCTGTAAAGGAGTGAGTGGCTCTGGGCTCTGTAAAGGAGTGAGTGGCTCTGGGCTCTGTAAAGGAGTGAGTGACTCTGGGCTCTGTAAAGGAGTGAGTGACTCTGGGCTCTGTAAAGGAGTGAGTGACTCTGGGCTCTGTAGAGGAGTGAGTGACTCTGGGCTCTGTAAAGGAGTGAGTGACTCTGGGCTCTGTAAAGGAGTGAGTGACTCTGGGCTCTGTAAAGGAGTGAGTGACTCTGGTGGAAAGTAAAGAGAAAATGTGGATTTAAGAGGGGAAGACGACTGTGTGTGTGTGTGCACGCGTGCATGCGTGTGACTTGTTCTTCCCCTCTCTCTGAGAAGTCATGTGAAAAGATTAAGCAGTGTGTGATCGATGCGAGGTTCCTGCCTCTGATTTGTCCTTCAGTGGCTAGTTACTGTGATGACACCCAGAGCCAGAGAAGACAGCCAATAGAGACACAGAGACAGACAAAGAGAGACAGAGACAGAGAGAGGATTACTGTGTCTGAATATTGACCTCCCTTCAGGACAAAAAGCAGCCTGTATCTAGAGACACATGAAGAGCCTGACTACAAAGACACACTGAAAGCTGCACTAGGACCGCATTGTATCTCCAATTAACACTGGAATCTAAGCTGCACTAGGACCTCATTGTATCTCCAATTAACACTGGAATCTACGCTGCACTAGGACAGCTTTGTATCTGTCCTTAACACTGGAGTCTTAGCTACGACTGATCAAATGCAATCAGGATGGCAGCAAGCATAGCCTTCAGCTAATTACATCATGGCTGCAATTTACCTGACTGAGTGAGAATCTAACTAACCTGCAATTATAAAGCAGTGACTAAGGGACCAGTGATAATCTAAAGGGGGGAGAGGCAGCTCAAGGTCAGTGACCTGATATATAACGCCTCCTCCTTAGCCTTAAGACAACCACCCCCAACCTCCATGGCTGGACCTCCTCATATCAAATCAAATCTGATTTTTCACATGCTTTGTAAACAACAGTGAAATGCTTACTTACGGGTCCTTCCCAGCAATTCAGAGAGGAAAAATGGATAATAGAAAAATAATAATATGAGGAATAAATACACAATGAGTAACGATAACTTGGCTATGTACCCAGGGTACCATAATCGAGTCAATGTGTACGAGGTCATAGGAAATGATGCTGAAAATATTATGTACAAAAAAAGTTTACGTAAAAAAACCCCACAAAATAGCAGAATTGGTGAGGAGCCCGTAAGACAGTGCCATCTCATCCTGGTAGCTAGAGGGACATGGTGTATTTTGGGGAGCACTGAGCACAATATAGGCTCCAATAGGCACAATATACAGTGCATTCGGAGAGTATTCAGACTCCTTGACTTTTTCCACATTTTGTTACATTAAAGCCTTCGAAAATGTATTAAATAAAAAAAATACTCATAAATCTACACACAATACCTCATAAGGACAAAGCGAAAACAGGTTTAGACATTTTTGCTAAATTATTACAAATAAAAACTGAAATGCCTTATTTACATAAGTATTCAGACACCTTGCTATGAGACTCAAAAATTGAGCTCAGGTGCATCCTGTTTCCATTGATCATCCTTGAGATGTTTCTTCAACTTGATTGGAATCCTCCTGTGGTAAATTCAATTGATTGGACATGATTTGGAAAGGCACACACCTGTCTTTACAAGTTCCCACAGTTGACAGTGCATGTCAGAGCAAAAACCAAGCCATGAGGTCGAAGGAATTGTCCATAGAGCGTCGAGACACAGATCTGGGGAAGGGTACAGAAAAATGTCTGCAGCATAGAAGGTCCCCAATAACACAGTAGCCTCCATTCTTATATGGAAGAAGTTTGGAACCACCAAGACTCTTCCTAGAGCTGGCCGCCCAGCCAAACTGAACAATAGGGGGAGAAGGGCCTTGGTCAGAGAGGTGACCAAGAACCCGATAGTCACTATGACAGAGCTCCAGAGTTCCTCTGTGGAGATGAGGAAACCTTCCAGAAGGACAACCATCTCTGTAGCACTTCCATACGGAAGCCACTCCTCAGTAAAAGGCACATGACAGACCGCTTGGAGTTTGCCAAAAGGCACCTTAAAGACTCTCAGACCATGAGAAACAAGACAACGACCCTAAGCACACAGCCAAGACAACGCAGGAGTGGCTTTGGGACAAGTCTCTGAATGTCCTTGAGTGGCCCAGCCAGAGCCCGGACTTGAACCCAATCGAACATCTCTGGAGAGACCTGAAAATAGCTGTGCATCGACGCTCTCCTTCCAACCTCACAGAGATTGAGTGGATCTGCAGAGGAGAAGGGGAGAAACTCCCCAAACACAGTCTTGCCAAGCTTGTAGCGTCATACCCACGAAGAATCGAGGCTGTATAATCTCTGCCAAAGGTGCTTCAACAAAGTACTGAGTAAAGGGTCTACTTATGTAAATTTGTTCTTTAAGTTTATTTTTAATACATTAGTAAAAATGTCTAAAAACTATTTTTTCCTTTGTCAGTATGGGGTATTGTGTGTATATTGATGAGGAAAAAAACAAGTTAATACATTTTAGAATAAGGCTGTAACATAAAAAATGTGGAAAAAGTCAAATGGTGTGAATACTTTCGAATGCACTGTACACCTTCCATGGTCAAAGGTAGTGCACTGTATAGGGAATAGGGTGCCATTTGGGACACAGTCAACGAGATGCTGCTGGTGGGGAGAAACACTTGCAGCGCCATGCAGGGCACTGTGAAAACATCACAGTGTATCCGAGACAACCACGAAGGAGAAGGGCGGGGGATGATACAATATGCTCTGCCTGCCTGCCTGCTACTGTGGCTTAGGCCTAGATGCATCTATGTCCACAGGGGCTTGGAGTGAGAGAAGCAGCATATGCCGGACTCCTCCATGTTGTTGGCTTGGAGAGGCTAGATAATTGCTCAGTGCAAGTCCTTCCTGGACAGCGTGTCAAGCAAGCTTTAGATCACGTTCCAAATGGCACCCTATAACCTTTATCGTGCACTACTTTTGACCAAGGTCCATAGGGCTTTGGTCAAAAGTAGTGCACTATATAGTGAATATGGTATAATCTGGGGAGCACTCTTAGTTTTTGAGTGAACAGGGCTCCAGTCCGAACCAGGCCAACTCACAGATGGAGCGTGGTGTAATCATAACAACATACAGGAACTCAAGTTCTTTTGTTCACCTGACCTAGAATTCCTTACAATCAAATGCCGCCCATGTTATATCCCTAGAGAATTCTCATTGTTTATTGTCACAGCTGTGTATATCCCCCCTCAAGCAGATGCCACGATGGCCCTAAAG
This sequence comes from Oncorhynchus masou masou, assembly GCF_036934945.1. NCBI lineage: Eukaryota > Metazoa > Chordata > Actinopteri > Salmoniformes > Salmonidae > Oncorhynchus > Oncorhynchus masou. The sequence continues at coordinate 62,882,413 of NC_088220.1, forward strand.
GAACTTCACTGGACTCTATGTAAGCTGGAAACCATATATAATGAGGTTGCATTTATTGTAGCTGGGGATTTTAACAAAGCAAACTTTTTAAATTCTAAATTCTATCAGCATATTGACTGTAGCACTCTCGCGGACAATACACTGGCTACTCTAAATTCCGCGATGAATACATGGCCCTCCCCCGCCCTCCCTTCGGCAAATCCGACCACAACTCCATTTTGCTCCTACTGTCCTATAGGCAGAAACTCAAACAGGATGTGCCCGTGACTAGAACCATTCAATGCTGGTCTGACCAATCGGAATCCACGCTAAAGATTGTTTTGATCATGCAGACTGGGAAATATTCCTCAGAGATTAACAACGATTTATACGCTGACTCAGCGAATAAGTTTATGAGGAAGTGCATTGGAGATGTTGTACCCACTGTGACTATTAAAACCTACCCTAACCAGAAACCGTGGATGGATGGCGGCATTCACGCAAAACTGAAAGCACAAACCACCGCATTTAACCATGGAAAGAGGACTGGGAATATGGCTGAATATAAACAGTGTAGTTATTCCCTCCGCAAGGCAATCAAACAAGCGAAAGGTCGGTAAAGGGACAAAGTGGAGTCACAATTCAACAGCTCAGACACGAGACATATGTGGCAGGGTCTTCAGGCAATCACGGACTACAAAAAGAAAACCAGCCACGTCATGGACACCGACGTCTTGCTTCCAGACAAACTAAACACATTTTTTACCACTTTGAGTATAATACAGTGCCACCGACACGGCCCAAGGACCGTGGCCGACGTGAGACATTTAAATGTGTAGACCCTCGCAAGGCTGCTGTCCCAGACAGCATCCCTAGCCGCGTCCTCAGAGCATGCGCAGACCAGCTGGCAGGTGTGTTTACAGGCATATTCAATCGCTCCTTCCCCCAGTCTGCTTCAAGATGGCCACCATTGTTCCTGTACCCAAGAAGACAAAGATAACTGAACTACATTACTATTGCCCCATAGCACTCACTTCTGCCATTATGAAATGCTTTAAGAGACTAGTCAAGGATCATATCATCTCTACCTTACCTGCCACCCTAGACCCATTTCAGTTTGCATAACGCCCCAACAGGTCCACAGACGATGCAATCGCCATCACAATGCCCTATCTCATCAGGACAAGAGGAATACTTACATAAAAACGCTGTTCATTGACTACAGCTCAGCATTCAACCCCATAGTACCCTCTAAGCTCGCGGCCCTGGGTCTCAACCCCGCCCTGTGCAATTGGGACCTGGACTTTCTATCGGGCCGCCCCCAGGTGGTGACGGTAGGAAACAACATCTCCACTTCGCTGATCCTCAACACTGGGGCCCCACAAGGGTGCGTGCTCAGCCCCCTCCTGTACTCTCTGTTCACCTATGACTGCGTGGCCATGCACGACTCCAACTCAAATCATAAAGTTTGCAGACGACACCACAGTAGTGGGCTTGAATACCAACAGCGACGAGACAGCCTACAGGGAGACAGCCACTCGGAGTGTGGTGTCAGAAAACACTCTCTCACTCAACGTCAACAAAAAGGAGTTGATCGTGGACTTCAGGAAACAGCAGAGGAAGCAACCCCCTATCTACATCAACGGGACAGTAGTGGAGAAGGTGGAAAGTTTTAAGTTCCTCGGCGTACATATCACGGACAAACTGAAATAGTACACCCACACAGACAGTTTGGTGAAGGCGCAACAGCGCCTCTTCAACCACAGGAGACTGAAGAAATTTGTCTTGTCACCTAAAACTGTCAAACTTTTACAGATGCACAATTAACAGCATACAGTCGTGGCTAAAAGTTTGAGAATGACACAAATATAAATTTTCACAAAGTCTGCTGCGTCAGTTTGTATGATGGCAATTTGCATATACTCCAGAATGTTATGAAGAGTGATCAGATGAATTGCAAAGTCCCTCTTTGCCATGCAATGAACTGAATCCCTAAAAAACATTTCCACTGCATTTCAGCCCTGCCACAAAAGGACCAGCTGACATCATGTCAGTGATTCTCTAGTTAATAACAGAGGTGTGAGTGTTGACGAGGGTTGGAGATCACTCTTGTCATGCTGATTGCGTTTGAATAACTGACTGGAAGTTTCAAAAGGAGGGTGGTGCTTGGAATCATTGTCCTTCCTCTGTCAACCATGGTTACCTGCAAGGAAACACGTGCCGTCATCATTGCTTTGCACATAAAGGGCTTCACATGCAAGGATATTGCTGACAGTAATATTGCACCTAAATCAACCATTTATCGGATCATCAAGAACTTCAAGGAGAGTGGTTCAATTGTTGTGAAGAAGGCTTCGGGGTGCCCAAGAAAGTCCAGAAAGCGCCAGGACTGTCTCCTAAAGTTGATTCAGCTGTTGGATCGGGGCATCACAAGTACAAAGCTTGCTCAGGAATAGCAGCAGGCAAGTGTTAGTGCATCTGCACGCACAGTGAGGCGAAGACTTTTGGAGGATGGCCTGGTATCAAGAAGGACAGCAAATAAGTCACTTCTCTCCAGGAAAAACATCGGAGACAGACTGTTATTTTGCAAAAGGTACAGGGTAGAGACTGCTGAGGACTGGAGTAAAGTCATTTTCTCTCATGAATCCCCTTTCAGATTGTTTGGGGCATCCAGAAAAAAGCGTGAGAACTTGTGGTCAATCCTCAAGAGGCGGGTGGACAAACAAAAACCAACAAATTCTGACAAACTCCAAGCATTGATTATGCAAGAATGGGCTGCCATCAGTCAGAATGTGGCCCAGAAGTTAATTGACAGCATGCCAGGGCGGATTGCAGAGGTCTTGAAAAAGAAGGGTCAACACTGCAAATATTGACTCTGCATCAACTTCATGTAATTGTCAATAAAAGCCTTTGACACTTATGAAATGTTTGTAATTATACTTCAGTATTCCATAGTAGAATCTGACAAACATATCTAAAGACACCGAAGCAGCAAACTTTGTGGAAATACATATTTCTGTCATTCTAAAAACTTTTAGCCACAACTGTACTGTCGGGCTGTATCACCGCCTGGTACGGCAACTGCACCACCCTCAACCGCAAGGCTCTCCAGAGGGTGATGCGGTCTGCACAACGCATCACCGGGTGCAAACTACCTGCCCTCCAGGACACCTACAGCACCTGATGTCACAGGAAGGCCTAAAAGATCATCAAGAACAACAACCACCCGAGCCACTGCCTGTTCACCCTGCTACCAACCAGAAGGCGAGGTCAGTACAGGTGCATCAAAGCTGGGGCCGAGAGACTGAAAAACAGCTTCTATCTCAAGGCCATCAGACTGTTACAGCCATCACTAACAAAGAGAGGCTGCTGTCACTTGAAATAATGCCACTTTAATAATGTTTACATCTCTTACATTACTCATCTCATATGTATATACTGTATCTTATTGCATCTTGCCTATGCCGCTCGGTCATCGCTGATCCATATATTTATATGTACATATTCTTATTCCATCCCTTTAGATTTGTGTGTATTAGGTAGTTGTTGTGGAATTGTGAGATATTACTGCACTGTCGGCACGAGAAGCACAAGCATTTTGCTACACTCACATTAACATCTGTTAACTATGTGTATGTGACCAATACAATTTGATTTGACCGCCTGCTTTAGCTCCTCCAGCCTGCTCTCCCGCTCTCCTCTCAGTGAGAAACCAGAGAGATTGTATGCCTTGGATGAATGTGTCTAAGAGTAGCAGTCATTATGTTTGGATATAGATTAGAAGAAAGAGGAAAATGGGGAGCACAGTTCTCATGCTCCATACCTAAAGAATAATAGAGGAGCCAAACGTAAAGAGAGGAGGAGAGGAGAGGGAGACAAGAGGAAGGATGGGGAAGCTGCTGGCTGTGTGTTCTCCAAGCAGTGTTCCCTTGCATCAGAACAGCCCAGTACCGTAGCCAAGTGAGGCCAAATTTATAAAAACTATGTTTCGAGAGCTTTGGGGGGGGGAAATCCTCTGTATGTTTCGCGAGTCAGACATGAATTAATGTGTATTAAATTAAAGTAAATATAATTAGTAATCTCTTGATGAGAGAATGGAAACTCCATGCAGCTCTTACAGCAGAGCATGGAGCACACATCCTATTTCACGAGGAGGGAATATACTAGAGTCTGTTACTGTATCTGTATGTAATTCATTGTGTCCAACCCTGACAAATAACCTTGGACAACAAACAAGATAAACAAAAAAGGGCTAAATGTCTGCACACTGTGGTCCCATTGACAAGCAGGCATATTGTTGCATATTAGTGCATACTGTGTTCCCAAAAACAACCAGCGTGAAACACTACCTCTCTTATCACAGATATCTAATGTTGTCATAACCACAACAGTTTGAACCTTTGGTGCTGATAGTGTGTGTTTATGCTGCTCTTTTCTCCTCTGGTGTCATGGTGGGAGAACTCTGTTTGAAGGGTTAAATGAAGGCCATACTCTCTCACCTTGTATCCAGACGTGAACGTCATGACTGCGTGGACCGATGTCGTTGTACACCTCACACCTGTACAGTCCAGAGTCATTTCTCTCCAGAGGACGAGTGAAACTAAAAGTGTTGTTCACTATATCCACACCGTCAGGCATCGGCCCATCCAACCTGTAAAGAATATACAAACACAGGGATGCAAACATTATCTGGATATTACTAGCCAGCAATGATCACAGTAGTCGTGCGTCCAAAATGGCACCCTATTCCCATTATAGAGCACTACTTTTGACCAATGGGGTGCTATTTGTGATGCGGTTTGTGTATAGCATGTTGTGGGGTGTAGTGGGTGGGTAAGCTGGCAGCTAGAGGACCCTGACCTGGTCCATGAGAAGTGGTGGGCAGGTGGGTTTGCTTTGGCTCCACAGTCCAGCTTCACATTCTCCTGACCAGCAAACCAGTTCTGATCATATCCCACCACCGTCACCTCAGGAGCAACTGGAAAAGAAGCACAATATCTATGAAAATAACTTGATTCTTTATTCTACAATCTTATTATTCTTTATTACAGTTTTTCTCAGTCGCTTTGGTGCATTTCTTAGATCAAAAGTGCAATTCTTGATACTACTTGTACAAATTCAAAATCATCTAGTCACTTGTGCACATCATTAAAGCAATTTCTTATTCCTTTGAACAAATTGCAATTGATAATGTACAAGTGTCAGCTTTTTTCCACATTATCAATTGCTCATGTCATGTTGATCAAAATATAGTAGATGGTTCTCTGTTGAATAGTCTTACCCCTCAAAACATCTAGGCATTAGTTCCTTGCATAAGCCATTACATGCAAAATTGTTGAACTATTTGTCATAAACTGTCAAGCATAGTTTTATACATTTCTATTAGACCTTTTGTACAAAAATGTGAATTGATGAATCGTGCAGGTGAAATTGACCCTCACTCATGAAGGAATGTAAAGTGTTAGTTCAACCAACAATCAACCAGTTGTCTAAATTGCTCAAAGGTGCATCTCATGAAGAATCAATTGGCAAGCATATATAGACAGACCACAACACAGAGTTGCAATTTTCCAATAATGGATGGACCAGGAAACAAACAGGGTCAACAGCCAAGAGGAGGAAGAAGAGGAGCAAGGATGTGTGGTGGAAAGCAAAACAGAGGAAGAGGCAGAAGAGGACATAGGCGCATATCTGATGACATAAGGGCCACTATTGTAGACCATGTTGTCAATCATGGCCTTACAATGGCTGAGGAGGGTCGAAGGGTGCAGCCGAATATTGGGAGATCAACCGTGTCCTCAATAGTTCAAACGTTTCGAAGAGAGAACAGGTATGTCCACCAATGTACAGTGCACTGTTACTGTATATAAGCAGTATACTGTATACTTCCTACAATGCTTCATCTTACAGTAGTCCACTTGTATTTCACAGCATACAGAAATATACTCTATACAGATACATACTGCACCTTACATGCACCCACCTGTATGTTTTACAGTAAAATGTGTGTTTGCATAGTTTTTGTCTATGTGAAAGTGTGCAATGCATCACTGCAATTTTCTCCACAAAGGACTGCAAGATTACCTCAAACCAGTGGCAGAGGATGCATTTTCACACCTCAACAGGTATGATGATGCGAGGGGTCTGTTTAGAGAGGATTTGCCAAAGTATGTGGTCATTTGTGATAATGTGAGTTTCCATTGATCAAACATCATAAGGCAATGGTTTGTGACCCACCCGAGGATGCTCATAGAATTCCTCCCACCTTATTCACCATTCCTTAAACCAATTGAGGAGTTATTTTCAGCATGGAGGTGGATGACCCTGCTGGCTGCAATGGATGCAGCATGTAGACGCCTGCACAGGATGGATAAGGCATTCCAAAAGATTCTTCCCACGTTGCATTGGAAGGGAAAATATTCGTTGTGATGTGGATGAGAATATGTGGGTCGACAGGCAGGAATGTCTGGATGTGTAGAGACAGCACAACAGTGCAGCGGGCAAAGTTGTGCCTTAGGGGTGGTTTCCTATGTTTCTTTCTAATTTAGTTTTTTTCCCTTTGTGCCCCTTGGGTTGTCCAGTCTCTTTCAATCAATAACCCACATACAGTCATATGTAAATAGTACTGTTGAAATTGATATATGCCATAGAAGTGCAGCCTTGTGCATTTTCAATAAAGTAGCTGTCATCCAAACTGTAGCCTAAGTTTACATCAGGTAATACTGTCAAAGTACACAGTTACATTGACAACATGCCTTAACATTTTGGCGACCTTGTTCGTGAACAATGACTCAATGACTCAATGACTTATCATTCTGATGACACTGACATGATCATTGGCATGAATATTTACTTTTGAGAGATGTACTAAGGATCTGTAGTGACTGACTAGCTTTAGAAACATATCTATTGTATATTGCCGTTTGTACAAATTGTTCTGAGAAATGCACTTATTATTTTGCACATGTTAGTGATGATGTGAAAAATGCACCAAAGCGACTGAGAAAAACTGTATTATTATTAGTTACTTACTGTCGCTACTTTGTAATAAAGTAGACTAGGGTACATAGCATATAGGCCTATTGTACAAGATACACTATGACCAGGATCCTTTAATAACACAATATTCTTTCTATACAAAACAGGAGATTCATTTAAAAGAAAATACCCTAGAGTGCATTGTACATTCTACACAATAGCCAATGTGACCTCTAGCAGTACAGTGATGACAAATGAGCTTTCCCCCCAAGAGGAAAAAGCAAGCAATATACAAACAAAACAAGTGATAATCAAAATGAAAAAGCAGAATTGAAGAATTCTACTGCACAGAGGTTTTGTTGGCTGTGTGAAACCTAGAACACAATCAACGCATGAGAGAGAGAGAGAGAGAGAGAGAGAGAGAGAGAGAGAGAGAGAGAGAGAGAGAGAGAGAGAGAGAGAGAGAGAGAGAGAGAGAGAGAGAGAGAGAGAGAGAGAGAGAGAGAGAGAGAGAGAGAGAGAGAGAGAGAGAGAGAGAGAGACAGAGACAGAGACAGAGACAGAGAGAGAGAGAGAGACAGAGACAGAGACAGAGACAGAGACACAGAGAGAGACAGAGACAGAGACAGAGACAGAGACAGAGACAGAGACAGAGACACAGACACAGACACAGACAGGTCAGAGCATGGAGATATAGGGGTAATAATCCACTCTCTCCAGCAGCTCACAACCAGCCACTACCAGAGCTATTACAGATACCACTGGCTGTACTGTAATAACTGTAAACAATGACTCTGGTATCCAATTTCCCCTTTTTGATTTCTCTGGAGAGTGAGCAGGCAAAACGTATTACAGTACACGGTCGGGCAGGGAACAAGACGTTATCAGTGTGTCATGTTGACCTTTGCACTCTGTTCATGGTGAAATTTGTGCTTCTTTGGCACTTAAAATCCCCTGCCTCTGCATTTGACACGATTTATTGAGCTACAAACCTTTCTCTTCCTAACCTCGGCTTTCTGCATCTCCACCCTTCTGCCCCCACCTCCCCCCACCTCTCTTCCACCTGCTGCTGCTGAGGCTTGATCAATATTTCATACAACGCCTTCATTAGCTTGCACTCACATAGTCCAAAATAGATACTACCCACTATTCACCAGTTCAGCTTGCCAAGGAAGCATGCATCAATGATTATAAAATGAAGATGACTCCTTAATGGCCCTTTTATGAGCAAAAGAGGGAAGACAGGGAGTCAGTCCGTTCTCTGTGCAAACTGTACTGTAAATCAGGCAAGCAGTATGATAGGTTATAGGTCAGATACAGACATCATGACTTCACTGATACATGTGGCAGTTGTCTAAATGTTTATGTAGTCAGAGAGAATATGCTGAAACAACATGAGCAGCAGCTGTCGCTGACAGACAACTGAGGCAAGACAGATCATCAACACAAAGCCCACCTATCAGCACAACAACCACTCTCAAACAAAACACAAAGATAGCTAGCTATCCCTCTCCTTGTAATGGTGGCACCCATCTCTATATACAAACCATGAAAAAGCTGATCTAGTTGTTCTATTTCAATGACCCTACTGCTCTGCTGTCCTGTACAACCTGGTCCCCCACAACACTCACACTGCACATCGAGCACATAGGGTATCCTGAACTCAGTCTGCAGGGCCGGGTGGCGCACCACGCAGGTGAGGGTGTGGCCCTGGGAGTGTCTCCGTGGCTCCAACACATAGTGCACCTGGGTGGTGGAGGCGACATTTAGTTAGACGTGTAAATATTTAAACATGTTTAAAGAGTGTCTGTGTGAGCTCTGCATGCCTGCTTCATGATCTCTCTCTTTCTCAGTTTTTCTCAGTCGCTTTGGTGCATTTTTCACATCATATATATATAGAGAGAGAGATGAGAAAGAGAGAGATCATGAAGCAGGCATGCAGAGCTCACACTGACACTCTTTAAACACACACACACACACACACACACACACACACACACACACACACACACACACACACACACACACACACACACACACACACACACACACACACACACACACACACACACACACACACACACACCCACCCACCCACCCACCCACCCACCCACCCACCCACCCACCCACCCACCCACCCACCCCATGAGGAGGGTGATTGTGTGTGAGACCCTGGTTGTGTCCCAAATGGAACCCGATTCCATATATATTTGGCTTTTGCCTAGAGCCCAAGGGCAAAACTGACCAAAACTGGTCTTTGTCAAAAGTAGTGCACTATATAGGAAATAGGCTTACATTTGGAACACAATATGTCGGTACTGTGGTGTGTTGTCAAAGCAGGAGCTCTGTTCTGTTTGTACCTGGGTGGAATAGGTGCCGTTGGGCTCGTCCTGCGTCTGGACCTCAGAGCGGCCAAACAGCTCAGTCTCCCAGGACACCTCGGCTGCAGGCCGGCCGCGCTCCGCTATGCAGGTGGCCGCCACCGACTCATTACCACCATCCACCAGGGCCATTGAGCCGGCAGAGACGTAAACCTTGGGCTCCACTAAGGGAAAGAGAGAGATGAGAACACTAGAATGTTCCCAATGTTGCAATTCATTTCACAGCACTGGCAATATACATACAGACAACAACAAAAAAATTGAGCGAGAGAGGGAGAGGAGAGACAGTGAGACACAAGGAGAGAAAGAAAACAAGCGAGAGAGAGAAAAGGGCATGCAGAGAGATAACAAAACATAATAGAGAATAGATTACAAAATGAGTATTGATATTTTGTATATGAAGATGAATAAATAATGTGCAACATAAAACAGGGACGGAGATGTGGACAGACGGGAGGAAGTGGCCACGGTACACACACGCTGCTGCCAGACACAGACTGAATCCCTGCATTTCACAGATATCTATTTAAAAATGATGAGCCAAGCAATCTGATACTATAGCAGCACTTTGGAGGGAACTCAACTATTTGTATTGTTATTGTGCTGGAGATGTTTGCGAGAGATGTTTGTGAAAGCAATATTATTGTGCAGCGTCGACCAAGACATCTCTATTAGAGTGACTTTTAGAGCATCTCCATGAAGCTGTTTGAACTCCATTCCCTTCCTCCTAAACCAAAACAATGGATTTTGTGTTGTAAATGCTGTACTTTGAAACTGCTCCTACTACTCATGGCTTGCTAATATGGTTCATAATGACCTGGAAAACAGTTTAACACAGACCAATGTCAGACATAATACTCAGTGCTGTTGTGTGTCTGTTTCATTGTGTGTCTGTTTCATTGTGTGGTGTCCTGTCCTGAGCTGGGGAGGTGGGTTGCTGTTAATGTGTGCTAATATTCAGTGCTTTAAATCCACGTGAAAGGAAAGTGACCGCTGTGATATAGCACTCGACCTGTTCCACAAAGCACAACTTGAACTGTTCTAGTGCACCGACAGACATACTAAATATTAGACACCTTTCACAATCACTAACTGTCAATGCTGACAGCCAATAGGGGTTTCACTAGGGATTAATATTTCCTACTAAGCTTCAATACCGGGAAAAAATTATATTTATCCCGAGAGTCCCGGGAAATACCGCAAAAATCGGAAGTGCCCATTTAAAGTGTTCAAAACCAAGATATGGTCACTATGACAAAGTTCTCTCCAAATAAGAGCAAATTAAACTGATGATATTTAGTAATGATAGAGTAACTATCTTTGATCGCCAATTACGTTGTGAATTGCGAAACAGGCCGTTCATAAATTATGAGCATTATCATGTTCCTCAATAGCCTAGGCTCTAGGTCAGGAGAAGACTACATTTTCCTCATGCCTCTCTGAATTGTTAACAGACTTCATGTCTGTGACAGAGATACCCATGTAGTGAATTGTGTATAGGCCTATAAAATTTGTGACTGTCTGAAGAGTCACAATGACTGCTCAAAGAGACACGTTCTTGGATAGTCTAGGTGTTTCCTGTATTTTTGTTGCGTGTGCAGTCCGGCAGTGTCAATTATGTGTGCATTTTGAATTTATGGCGACTTTGTGTGAAGTAAATACGCTAGGATTAAAGGCTTCCATGCAACAATCTGTTTGGATAATGTGTTATTAAATATTTTGCTAAATTGATGCTACGCATGTTGTGTATTTGTGGAATTGCAATAGTGCAGGAAGGTGAGGGAAAGAGGCTGGAAAGCGCTATTCCATTTCACAAAGTGGCTCTAGTGGTTAAATCTATGATTCAGGGAGCAGCCAGGCTGCCTTTCTTTTCCATCATTACTCATCTGAATCTATTGCCTGGCTACCCAGACACCTTGCTTCAGCCAAACGCTATGCCGCACCCTCTAACGTTAGATTCTTTGCAATTAATCTGGATCTGAGACCTCCCAAACCCTTCACTGAATGTGAACACATTTGGGGGAGTTTGACTGGTCCAGAAACCAATGGGTTGGGCTAGAGCCAGAACACACGTGGATAAAGCGGTGGTTTTAAAAATTGACATTGGCTTTGATACTCAGATTGGTTAGAGACGACTTCGTTTTGTTCAAAGCACCGGACATGCTAATTTGGAGAGGCTATAGGCTCTGATGAACACCTAGGGTTGGGCGGTATACCATATTTTACGATATACCGGTATTGATGCAAGGACTGGTTCCGATTTTTACTTTACCTTCTATAATAATTATTTGAATGTTTGGTTTGTTAAATGTGATACGCTGTGTGTAACATCAATTTTCATAGTTTACTTTGCTACTTGAATCATCTCTCTCCGCTCTCTCTCTCCATGCTGCTTTCCACACAGACCAAGCTTTGCCCCATCCCTCAAGGTGTGCATTTATCGTTCCTCAAATGTGAGACAGACACTTGCGTTCAGTCCGCATAATCAATACAGCATATGCAACAATGTTGATGAAAACTATGCTGTTTTCACAATGCTTCCTTATATAAATCCACTAGCCTTCTATAATTACACTATTAGATTGTGTTTCTTACATCTACAAATAGCTAGTTTGTCTTTTTTTAGCAAGTTGGGCCTAAATCTTGTTATCCTCTAATGCTAATCGCTAGTTAGCTAGCTGGTTAATAAATGTACTGAGTCAGAACAAATGTAATTAGCTATACATACATACAGCCTGATAATACTAGTGATGGTGTAGACCTAAATCAGCATGTTGTTTGTGTAACAGTATCTAAATCAAAGAGGAATATGCAAATGAATATGAATATGTTAGCCACATCAAATAGCTGTTACCAATTTATTTTGCATTAGATGGAGTTTACCACCTGCTTTGGGCTGCATGAAGTAGCTAAGAGAAAACATTCAATGTAGCCAAATATTATAGGGTCCCCTAGGAAACGCTTCTCAACACTTTTGTTCCTACCCTGTCACAATAACTCCTCCCTGGCATTTTTATACATTGAATACAGTGTTGTTTGACATGACAAAGTGCCCACTATTAGATTATAACTATATAATTAGTGTAATTGTTGTATTTCCATGACTACAACAGTTCACCCAAGGGTTTTGCTCTAAATCGCAAGTCAAATAGCAATTGCAACATTTGTGTCATGCCCTGACCATAGAGAGCCTTTTATTCTCTATGTTGGTTAGGTCGGGGTGTGACTAGGGTGGGTTATCTAGGTTATTATATGTCTATGTTGGCCTGGTATGGTTCCAAATCAGAGGCAGCTGTTTATCATTGTCTCTGATTGGGGATCATATTTAGGCAGCCTTTTCCCACTGGATTTTTGTGGGATCTTGTTTTCGTGTAGTTGCTGTTGAGCACTGCATTTACTTCACTGCTTCATTTGTTCTGTATGGTTTTGGTGAGTTTCATTTATTAAACATGTGGAGCTCTATGCACGCTGCGCCTTGGTCCGTTAATTCTTTAGATGATTGTGACAATTTGGTTAAAAATAAGGCCTAGAGTGTTTGCCCATATCGTGCAGCCCTTCGTGGCAGTATGGAAATGATCTCAAATGAGTGCAGGAAATGCAGAAAATATATGAAAATGCAAAAAAAAAAAATTGGGGTTGAATTGAACGTTATAAAACAATCAGAACGGAAAAAGACCCATTGCAATCACTTAGAATGTATGTGTTGCCATTAGGGCTATTACGGTGACCGTACTAATGCCACACCAGTGGTCACGAGTCATGATGGTAGTCAAATTCCATGTGATCATTTAGTCACGGTAATTAGGCTTCTCCCAGTTCTGATGCTGCTGATGGTCATTAGTAACCTACCAAACTTGCTAACTGCCTGGTACTCAGCACTCTACTGTCCCTCTAATCACTCTGACATCAATGCAAATGTAATCAAAAATCTAATCAAACACTTCATGAGAGCCCATTGGCTCCTGTTGCACAACATTTCTATAGGCTATGCAATTGCGTGAGAAAACAGAGTGAAGGCCTCTATTAAAAAGAGGATCCCACCAGCTTTCTATAGGCCAGGCCTACTATATTTATTTCTCAACCTTCCGAATATTAAGCACATTGCTTCTCTTTAAAACAGAAGTATAGCCTACGTGGCTGGCATGAAAATGAACCACGAGAAAGGAGTCCTCCATTCTCTATTTATGTGCATAGATGACATGTATTTTTCTCCCTGCCCTTGTTTCCAGACAGGTGCATAATAATGGTCCATTCTAAATCAAAACAAAATTCACACATACAGTGCCTTGCGAAACTATTCGGCCCCCTTGAACTTTGCGACCTTTTGCCACATTTCAGGCTTCAAACATAAAGATATAAAACTGTATTTTTTTGTGAAGAATCAACAACAAGTGGGACACAATCATGAAGTGGAATGACATTTATTGGATATTTCAAACTTTTTTAACAAATCAAAAACTGAAAAATTGGGCATGCAAAATTATTCAGCCCCCTTAAGTTAATACTTTGTAGCGCCACCTTTTGTTGCGATTACAGCTGTAAGTCGCTTGGGGTATGTCTCTATCAGTTTTGCACATCGAGAGACTGAAAATTTTTCCCATTCCTCCTTGCAAAACAGCTCAAGCTCAGTGAGGTTGGATGGAGAGCATTTGTGAACAGCAGTTTTCAGTTCTTTCCACAGATTCTCGATTGGACTCAGGTCTGGACTGACTTGGCCATTCTAACACCTGGATATGTTTATTTTTGAACCATTCCATTGTAGATTTTGCTTTATGTTTTGGATCATTGTCTTGTTGAAAGACAAATCTCCGTCCCAGTCTCAGGGTCTTTTGCAGACTCCATCAGGTTTTCTTCCAGAATGGTCCTGTATTTGGCTCCATCCATCTTCCCAACAATTTTAACCATCTTCCCTGTCCCTGCTGAAGAAAAGCAGGCCCAAACCATGATGCTGCCACCACCATGTTTGACAGTGGGTATGGTGTGTTCAGGGTGATGAGCTGTGTTGCTTTTAAGCCAAACATAACGTTTTGCATTGTTGCCAAAAAGTTCAATTTTGGTTTCATCTGACCAGAGCACCTTCTTCCACATGTTTGGTGTGTCTCCCAGGTGGCTTGTGGCAAACTTTAAACGACATTTTTTATGGATATCTTTAAGAAATTGCTTTCTTCTTGCCACTCTTCCATAAAGGCCAGATTTGTGCAATATACGACTGATTGTTGTCCTATGGACAGAGTCTCCCACCTCAGCTGTAGATCTCTGCAGTTCATCCAGAGTGATCATGGGCCTCTTGGCTGCATCTCTGATCAGTCTTCTCCTTGTATGAGCTGAAAGTTTAGAGGGACGGCCAGGTCTTGGTAGATTTGCAGTGGTCTGATACTCCTTCCATTTCAATATTATCGCTTGCACAGTGCTCCTTGGCATGTTTAAAGCTTGGGAAATCTTTTTGTATCCAAATCCAGCTTTAAACTTCTTCACAACAGTATCTCGGACCTGCCTGGTGTGTTCCTTGTTCTTCATGATGCTCTCTGCGCTTTTAACGGACCTCTGAGACTATCACAGTGCAGGTGCATTTATACGGAGACTTGATTACACACAGGTGGATTGTATTTATCATCATTAGTCATTTAGGTCAACATTGGATCATTCAGAGATCGTCACTGAACTTCTGGAGAGAGTTTGCTGCACTGAAAGTAAAGGGGCTGAATAATTTTGCACGCCCAATTTTTCAGTTTTTATTTGTTAAAAAAGTTTGAAATATCTAATAAATGTCGTAGGGGCTGAATAATTTTGCACGCCCAATTTTTCAGTTTTTATTTGTTAAAAAAGTTTGAAATATCTAATAAATGTCGTTCCACTTCATGATTGTGTCCCACTTGTTGTTGATTCTTCTCAAAAAAATACAGTTTTATATCTTTATGTTTGAAGCCTGAAATGTGGCAAAAGGTCGCAAAGTTCAAGGGGGGCGAATAGTTTCGCAAGGCACTGTATATTATTTAGTATATGTAAAGAGAAAATGAAATCAAGAATAGTGTGATGGGTGACAATATTAGCCTATCACTTGCAAATGATATATTATCAATTGTGAATGATGACCAGCTTAAGGCAAACAGCACATGAATTTTTTTTGCAACTTTTTCCAAATCCTAGTCGCACACCTCATGTAGCCTAGCCCATAGGCCTATATGTTTTGATAAGGTTTATATCACAACTATATTCATATAATTAAGCATATTAATCCGCTTTACATTGGGTGTAGAGCCTAACTGGCACACATACGCAGCGTATGAGTTTCAAGTTTGTGAAAGGTCATTTTCATCATAAAAATACACCTTTATAATAAAAGCATTACATGCATAATCGCATTTGTGTTCACTTTTGAAAATTGTGTTTTCCTTCTAATGGAATATTCACGCTTATAGCCTACAGTCATGAGCACATTGCTGAGATTATAATGTGAATAAATATCCTAATAGTTTATCAACACTAAGCTAAGCGTTCTCATCTGTTACATCAGGCTCACTGCTTAAAACAGTTTTTTTTATGCTAGTGGTTGTATTAATTTGGGATCTATAGCATCCCACAACTGTCCCAGACTATGTTTGGAATATTTATTTCTGCACAGAATAGGTCAACTTTTGTACTATGGGGGATAGTAGATTGACATAGGCTAGTGCTTTTGCTGTTCGTTAGGCCTACTCATCTTGTTGGTTGACGAAAAGTAAATGTGGATAGTTCTTCCAATATCTTGAAAAAGCATTTCAGAATTGGATTAAGACGCGTACAGTCAGGCCTCCCGGGTGGTGCAGTGGTTAAGCTGTGCCACCAGACTCTCGGTTCGCGCCCAGGCTCTGTCGTAACCGGCCGCGACCGGGAGGTCCGTGGGGCGACACACAATTGGTCTAGCGTCGTCCGGATTAGGGAGGGTTTGGCCGGTAGGGGCATCCTTGTCTCATCGCGCACCAGCGACTCCTGTGGCGGGCCGGGCACAGTGTGTGCTAACCAAGGTTGCCAGGTGCACAGTGTTTCCTCCGACACATTGGTGCGGCTGGCTTCCGGGTTGGATGCGCGCTGTGTTAAGAAGCAGTACGGCTTGGTTGTGTATCGGAGGACGCATGACTTTCGACCTGCGTCTCTCCCGAGCCCGTACTGGAGTTGTAGCGATGAGACAAGATAGTAGCTACTAACAATTGGATACCATGAAACTGTGGAGAAAAGGGGGGAATTAAAAATAAAAAAAATAAAAAGATGTGCGCAGTCGTGTCCCCGATATGTACGTCTTCACTTGTAACCTGTAAGAAAGACCCGATCATGTGAGGGGGGATTATAATAATTTTCTTCATATCATGTTTCTTTAGACCTGTCAAAAATAAATAATGGATTGATTGTGATGCTGTAGTCTATATTATATGGATTTATTATACTTTTTAAAATGTAAATGTTCCAAAGGTCTACATCGGTGGCTTGTAGGCTATGAGTGGAAGACAAGAGATCCTAAATGTGTTTATGTTAATTAACGGGTCAATTACCATGGGACCAACAGTTATTTGCTTGACAATTACAGGCTGACAAAATTTCATGACCGCCACAGCCCTTGTTGCTACCCTACGGTCACGCACTACTCAAAGCAGATGTATAACATTTATTATTGAAAAAACATAAAAATACCAAATATAAAATTCCTGGTCTACCGTCCATTTTTTACTTCTTCTAAATACATGATATAATATTTTGGCCATATTGCCCAGCCCTATGAGCACAACTGACAAAGCGAGCCAACCAGGACTACAGTTGAACTGTATGGCCAGTAGTCAAACCATGCATTAAATCCACAGTTTTGACAGATCAATCAATCAGTACACTTTAAAATAATTACAATGATCACCAATCACTGCATTTATGAGGCTCATTGGATGATAAAGTAAATCCTAGAGAATGGATATTTTGACAATCTAATGCAACAACTTCTAACAATAAAACAATACAATTTGACCCTGAAGTCTTGCAATGGCACTGCACTTCTGCAAGGTTCTCTTTAGCTTTTATGACTCAGCTGAAAAGAGAAGATGTTACTGCTCAACATCAAATGCATCTGAGGACCTGAGCCCTACCTAGGACCATGCCTCAGGACTACCTGGCCTGATGACACCTTGCTGTCCCCAGTCCACCTGGTTGTGCTGCTGCTCCAGTTTCAACTGTTCTGCCTGCGGCTATGGAACCCTGTCCTGTTCACCGGACGTGATACCTTGCTGTTTTCGACTCTCTCTCTTTCTACTGCACATGCAGTCTCTAACTCTGAATGATCAGCTATGAAAAGCCAACTGACATTTACTCCTGAGGTACTGACCTGTTGCACCCACTGTGATTATTATTATTTGACGCTGCTGGTCATCTGTGAACGTTTGAACATATTGGCCATATAATGTTATAATCTCCATCCGGCACAGTCAGAGCCTGCTTCCTCTCTAGGTTTCTTCCTAGGTTCCTGCCTTTCTAGGGAGTTTTTCCTAGCCAGTGTGCTTCTACATCTGCATTGCTTGCTATTTGGGGTTTAAGGCTGGCTTTCTGTATAGCACTTTGTGACATTGGCTGATGTAAAATGGGCTTTATAAATACATTTGATTGATTGATGTCATGAACAGTGAGCTATGCAGAGAGATCTGGGCCGGAGTAAAAGAACGCTTATGGTTTGATAATATAATAATAACTTAGAAAGTGAAAGTGGAGCTGGGCCAGACTGTGGAGTTTGCTGCAATGTCAGGCATAGTAGCATCAGTTGGCATCTTCATTAATGCAGCTTTTTTAGTGTTGTCTTGTTAACTCTTAGAAATCTTAGCAGAAACTCAGTTTCTTAGAAAACTACAGGTTTCTCACTTCCTCGCCAGCAATAAAAATCCCAAACAAAAGGTAATTCTAATTTTCAGAGTTTCGGTGGTGGTGTATTATTCCTTTTCCATTGTTTACAGGTGGGGGCTTGGGGCTGAAGTAGCAAAGCTCCTCCTACCATTAAAACGTAACCCTGTGCCTTTTGTGTGGTTAGGAGGAAGGGGTGGTAGAGAAAGAGGGAGGGGGGGTGTATTACCTGAAAGTAGACTGAACTCCTCTTATTAGATTAATATCTGTCCCAGACTACTTATTCTTACAAACGTCAGAGTCCTAAAAGACGTTGTAAGAAAGGGAAGCATTGTTTTTTTTACTGCTACAAGCTTTTGGTTTTTATAACAGTGATTATTCTCAGAAGCGGAGAGTACCCACTCACAGTGTTAACAAATAAAACACCCCCAATAAACAACAACACAGTTAAGGAAGGCTGTGGAAGCCCAGACACCAGACAAATTACACTATTCCCCATGGGTCCTGGTCAAAAGGAGTGCACTAGAGAATAGGGTGCCATTTGGGATTCAAACAGAGTAAAGGTAGATGTGGGCTAATGGAAGGCTGTGGAGGCCCAGACACTGAGTCGAGTCAGGCAGCGTCCTGTCACAACAGTACTTAATGTAGCCCTCATTAGTCATCAGAGTCTCAAAATGTCACCCTACTCCCTATATTGTGCCCTACTTTCACCAGTCAAAAGCAGTGAACTAAATAGAGAATAGGGTGCTATTTGGGACTTTGGTCTCAAGAGAGATACACATGAAGCCTGGCAGCAGCTTTCATCACTGTCCACAATCCAATCAACCATTATAGTGGTGGGAACATGCTGACCGCATAACAATCTTTAAGTTCACTTTCCACTTTCAGTAAGGTGCTACGTTAATGTTTCCAGACGAATTGGAACCTTTACGTGTGGATTTGTTTATATTAAGTCAGTAAATCTATGAGGCATTTGGCTCCTACAGTAATAGCTGTATGAATATTTATCAAGGACAAGTCTGAATTGACCTCCGATTATTCATGGGACAGTGAGAAGATTTTCTGAGAAAGGACATTCAGGTAAAATGGAGCTGGTGCTGTATTCTTCATGGTGGGTGCAGTGTCTGTGTCCCAAATGGCACCCTATTCCCCATTTAGAGCACTCCTTTTGACCAGGGCCCATTGGGGCTGCATCCAAAATGTCCACCTATTTCCTCTATAGTGCACCACTTTTGACCAGGGCCGACACAGACTAAAGAGTTCCACGTACCGAGTATATTGACGGTGATGGATGCCTGCGTGTTTCCCAATGGGAAAGTCGCCACTTTACACGTGTAAGACCCAATGTCCTGAAAACCCACGCCTTCCAGGACGATGGTGGCATCGTGCACGGAGGGGTTCATGAAGGACAGGCGCCTGGCGTAGTCTGGGGAGATGGAGATGCCAAACTGGGGGTTGAAGACGGCCAGGGTGATGGTGCCTGAGGGCAGGCGACGCTCCCAGGAGCTCTGGGTGAGGCTGAGGTTGGTGCCCACCTCCACCCTGCAGCCCAGAGTAATGTTCTTCCCCAGCACAGCACTCACCCTCTCTGGGACCAGCACCGCATTACTACTCACACCTATAGACAGGGGGAAGGGGAGGGACACAGTCAGCTAGATATAAACAAACACGGTTACAGGAGAGATCCATGTTGTTGAGAACAGTCATAAAAAGAAAGACTGTAAATCAGTCAAAAAGGAGAACAGCATAGTCTTACTTATTTTCAACTTTTATTACACTTTTTTTTATTCCTCTTTCATGCTTTTATTCAGAAACAATCACCCCTTCCAAACCATAGAAACCAAACCGCCTTGATGAGATCTGCCTACATTATGAAACATACCATATCACGTCAATTCCCTCTCATGTTACTCTTCCTATGGAAATGGGCTGACCTGACTTCTTTCTGGAACAACTAGTTGTGCTGTATGTTTGTGATATTAAGATGGTATTTCAACAGTTTAGCAAGGGCTGGGATTTAAGCTTTTTAGGGGGTTCATCAGGGAAAGGTGTCAGGGTCTGGAACCCCTCAGTGTGTGAACAACACATATTCAGCCTCCCTGTTCACCACATATCGTTCTCACTGTCCCTGCTGCTAATTGTTAGAGCACCTTGCCATATAAAGTCAAAGCATTAACAAGAAAAAAAAACTTTTATGTAAGGAGATTAAACATAACAAGCAATTTGACGTTTTTTCCCTGTTTTTGAAAGTCCCTTTCATCTGTGTCTATGCACACCACATATTTATTTGGAAGTTATTTTCAGCTTGCTGTAACATGTGAACGTGGGATTTTCATGGGGGCTGGCTGGCTGGTTTGGATGCTGTGATTGAGTAAAGGTGCAGAAAGCCAATGGAGAGAGGATGAGCACATGATTATGGCACAATGCTGTCAACAGTGGGAATCAGCCGCTTCAATGGACAGAAATGAGGCAATGAAGCCCAACATGATTCAACAGTATTGTGTCCCTCTACTTTTTGTTTTCCTTTGCTTGGAATGTAGAAGTTTCATGATACAAGCCTACTAGGCTTATTTGATTTATAGTAGATAAGACACTAGTCTGTCTAGGGGGTGTACTTGTACATCAAGTTACAGAAACATGAGATACCGGTAGGCGCCTCCTGCCCTACAGCAGGCCTACTTCTTACTAGATAGGACTAACGCTTCGTGATGAATGTTTGCAATAACTCGCTAATCTAACCATTTAAAACATTTTTAGCAACACATGCCTAATGTAACATTTAGAAACACCACAGGCAGCAAAATCTGAATGAATCACGAGCCTACAACTTGATGAGGGAATATGAATTTGAAATAAATGTTAAATTACTGGTTAATCCTATATCTAGAATCATGGGCAAAATCTATTCCAAAAAGGAGAAGACCCGAGTCAAATGTCTCTAAACATAATAACACCAATGAGTTATTGATACCCACATATATATTTAAACATTAAGTTTATATGAACTTTTACAACCCTGTCGTCTGGATTGAATTGTTGGGGGCACCCCTCGTTGTAAATCTAGCACTAGCTTTGATGTTTTTACATGAACTGAATGCCATTCAAAACATTCAGTGTAAGGTCTAAGTTTTCTTAACACAATTTAAAAAGTTATATTTGGGAGATCTAAATTTCCACCTACAAATGTGTGTGGAGTAACCTAATAAAAGTGGCTGGTACTTTGGGATCCTTGGCACGAATATGAGTGGTAAACCACAGCTATGCTATCCTGGCTAAGAGGGAATATAGGCTCTCCTTCTCCCGCAATTTCAGGGATCATGTACATGCAGACGCACACACACGTGACATCTTTCCACTATAAATACTGAGGGTGAATGTGCGAGCAATCTGTGCATGTGTGTATGATTATTTGTTATTCTTTAATTATTTGTTATTCTTATCTCTTACTTTTTGGGCGGTATTTTCTTAAAACTGCATTGTTGGTTAAGGGCTTGAAAGTACTCATTTCACTGTAAGATCTACACCGGTTGTATTCAGCATGTGACAAATATTGTTTTATTTTATTCAGGCATTTTGTTTAGAGGATATTTTCTTACCTTAACTGACTTGCCTAGTTAAATAAAGTAAAGAACAAATTCGTATTTACAATGACGGCCTACCCCGGCCAAACCCAGACGACGCTGGCCCAATTGTACTCCCAATCATGCGATGCAGCCTGGATTCGAATCAGGGACTGCAGTGATGCCTCTTGCACTGAGATGCAGTGCCTTAGCCCGCTGCGCCACCCGGGAGCAAATGTGAATATGTGAATTATATAGCAAGCTTAGCTGGTGGGGGGGGGGGTTGTAAGAGCTTTCCATGGCCAAATAGTTGTGTGTGTGTGTGTGTGTGTGTGTGTGTGTGTGTGTGTTGCACCACAATGAGTTGTGTTGTGCTGTGTTTGTTTAGCGTCATTTTGCCGTGATGTCACAGTGTGTATTGGTGTGGTTGAGTGCCAGGGTCAGTGTAAGCTACGCAGCCAGTCTCCAGTCCACTCAGAACACTGAGCCGGGACAACCATTTCACTCCCAACCATTTCACTCCCTCCTCTCTACATTTTCCTCCTCTGTCTCTGCTGCTAAAGCCACTTTCTACCACTCTAAATTCCAAGCATCTGCCTCTAACCCTAGGAAGCTCTTTGCCACCTTCTCCTCCCTCCTGAATCCTCCTCCCCCCCCTCCTCCCTCTCTGCAGATGACTTCGTCAACCATTTTGAAAAGAAGGTCGACGACATCCGATCCTCGTTTGCTAAGTCAAACGACACCGCTGGTTCTGCTCACACTGCCCTACCCTGTGCTCTGACCTCTTTCTCCCCTCTCTCTCCAGATGAAATCTCGCTTCTTGTGACGGCCGGCCGCCCAACAACCTGCCCGCTTGACCCTATCCCCTCCTCTCTTCTCCAGACCATTTCCGGAGACCTTCTCCCTTACCTCACCTCGCTCATCAACTCATCCCTGACCGCTGGCTACGTCCCTTCCGTCTTCAAGAGAGCGAGAGTTGCACCCCTTCTGAAAAAACCTACACTCGATCCCTCCGATGTCAACAACTACAGACCAGTATCCCTTCTTTCTTTTCTCTCCAAAACTCTTGAACGTGCCGTCCTTGGCCAGCTCTCCCGCTATCTCTCTCAGAATGACCTTCTTGATCCAAATCAGTCAGGTTTCAAGACTAGTCATTCAACTGAGACTGCTCTTCTCTGTATCACGGAGGCGCTCCGCACTGCTAAAGCTAACTCTCTCTCCTCTGCTCTCATCCTTCTAGACCTATCGGCTGCCTTCGATACTGTGAACCATCAGATCCTCCTCTCCACCCTCTCCGAGTTGGGCATCTCCGGCGCGGCCCACACTTGGATTGCGTCCTACCTGACCGGTCGCTCCTACCAGGTGGCGTGGCGAGAATCTGTCTCCTCGCCACGCGCTCTCACCACTGGTGTCCCCCAGGGCTCTGTTCTAGGCCCTCTCCTGTTCTCACTATACACCAAGTCACTTGGCTCTGTCATAACCTCACATGGTCTCTCCTATCATTGCTATGCAGACGACACACAATTAATCTTCTCCTTTCCCCCTTCTGATGACCAGGTGGCGAATCGCATCTCTGCATGTCTGGCAGACATATCAGTGTGGATGACGGATCACCACCTCAAGCTGAACCTCGGCAAGACGGAGCTGCTCTTCCTCCCGGGGAAGGACTGCCCGTTCCATGATCTCGCCATCACGGTTGACAACTCCATTGTGTCCTCCTCCCAGAGCGCTAAGAACCTTGGCGTGATCCTGGACAACACCCTGTCGTTCTCAACTAACATCAAGGCGGTGGCCCGTTCCTGTAGGTTCATGCTCTACAACATCCGCAGAGTACGACCCTGCCTCACACAGGAAGCGGCGCAGGTCCTAATCCAGGCACTTGTCATCTCCCGTCTGGATTACTGCAACTCGCTGTTGGCTGGGCTCCCTTCCTGTGCCATTAAACCCCTACAACTCATCCAGAACGCCGCAGCCCGTCTGGTGTTCAACCTTCCCAAGTTCTCTCACGTCACCCCGCTCCTCCGCTCTCTCCACTGGCTTCCAGTTGAAGCTCGCATCCGCTACAAGACCATGGTGCTTGCCTACGGAGCTGTGAGGGGAACGGCACCGCAGTACCTCCAGGCTCTGATCAGGCCCTACACCCAAACAAGGGCACTGCGTTCATCCACCTCTGGCCTGCTCGCCTCCCTACCACTGAGGAAGTACAGTTCCCGCTCAGCCCAGTCAAAACTGTTCGCTGCTCTGGCCCCCAATGGTGGAACAAACTCCCTCACGACGCCAGGACAGCGGAGTCAATCACCACCTTCCGGAGACACCTGAAACCCCACCTCTTCAAGGAATACCTAGGATAGGATAAAGTAATCCTTCTCACCCCCCCCCTTAAATGATTTAGATGCACTATTGTAAAGTGGCTGTTCCACTGGATGCCAGAAGGTGAATTCACCAATTTGTAAGTCGCTCTGGATAAGAGTGTCTGCTAAATTACTTAAATGTTAAATGTAAATATACAACAGCTGCTCCTGCACTCTGACTATCCCTGGGACCAACGCACCCGGACCACGAAGTGCTTCTGCTGGCCTACCTACCATAACAATGTCTGTCACACACACACACACACAGGAGCAGGAGCAATACATAACCATGAAAACACAAGCTACTGTAACATGGGAATACATCAGTCAAAACAGACGGGAGGACAGGAGGGTAATAAAAAGAAACGCATTCAAACATACAGCTTTTTCGGTGCAGCAGTAGTAGGAGAGTGAGTACCCTGACATGCTTGGCATGTGTGACAGGCATGTTGATCCAGGCACATGCATGACACACGTCTCAGACTGACTGGACTGGGCCACTACGCTCCGCTAGGCTAGCAGCATGCCCCACATACTGTACCTGCCACACAGTGCCACCATTCCTACATACATAGCTAGGCTACTACAACAAGCAACCAGCAAGACAGTCAGTGTCTCTATCTGCATCTGGGACTGCCTCCAAAATGGTACACAATTCAATTCCCAATATAGTGCACTACTTTTGACCAGAGCCCTATGGGTCTTGGTGAAAAGTAGTGCACCATTGTAGGAAAAAGGTTACATTTGGGACGCCTCCACAGTCCAAGCAAGCATCAAGGCAGTGTGTCTTTCAGTTTCAGCCTCTGGGTCCAGGTCTGTCAAAGCACACAGGGAAACTAGACACCATCTATGTTTGTTTTACAGAACTGCATTTAGGAGGGAGGGGGAGTTTAGTGCTGCACCCACCCCCCTCCTCCCACCCCCGCCACCACAGGAGAGGAGACAGATGGCTTCTGCCTGGGACACCAATACTACAGCCAGGAGAGTGTGGCCGGCTAGGCTGTCTCCCAAATGGCACCTTACCCTGTTTATAATGCACTAATTTAGTTTTTGACAAGAGCCCTATGGGCACTGGTTAAAAGTATTATAGAACAGCTCAAGGCCCGCAATCAATACAAATAATCCAACAATGAAATAGAATCTGGAAAAAAACTAGAGGTAAGTAAATGGGAACAGGGCGTTAAACAAAACAAGGCATGCTGTTCCACCAGGGAGGGAGAGAGCCTTTAAAACACAGACAACCCTGCGGACCAGACAGGAGTAGAGGCACTGTAGGCTGCAAGATGAGTTGTATCCCAAATGGCACCCTATGCCCTATGTAGTGCGCTACTTTTGACCAGGGCCCTAGTGACACTATATAAAGAATAGGGTGCCATTGCGGAACGCATCCATTGTCTCTATCCAATCCACTGCCTCTCTCTCTCTATGAAGACACAATCTGTTCACTGTTCTATCCTAGGAGAAGTAGGCGACTTTCATTTCAGATCTCACTAAAACAAAGCCATTCTCTTTATTTCTAGTCCTAGTTTTTATGCCTTACTTACAGCTGATATTTTAACGCATTCTGCACTTCACTCATATTGATTATCCTCTGTTGTTTAATGTAGGAAGAGAATAATCACTAGTGATGCACCGATATGATATTTTTGGCCGATATCAATATCCGATATCTTCCTTACCCCCAAAAAATTATACCGATATTTAAAATTTTAGCGGCCATTCTAGTACAGTTAAATCGTTAACACACACACACGCAGTGGTCTAAGGCACTGCATCTCAGTGCAGAGGCGCCAATGCAGTCCCTGGTTCGAATCCAGGCTACATCACATCCGGCCGTGATTGGGAGTCCCATTGGGCGGCGCATTATTGGGCCAGCATCGTCCGGGTTTGGCCGGGGTAGGCCGTCATTGTAAATAAAAATTAGTTCTTAACTGACTTGCCAAGTTAAAGGTTACACACACATACAGACACACACCAAAAAGTTCTTCTGCTGGTATTTACGCATGTCCCCATTACCAGTAAAACATAATCAAAACCTATTTCTTTCACTTACTTGCTGTGCTGTTTCATTCTCAACCAGGATTTCTAAGGAAAGACGTTTGGGTCTTTGCGCGTCAAAAAATATACTATTTAACAATATTTGACGTGTCAAATAACACTATTTGACAGCTAGCTAGCTCATGGATGCAAACAATGTTCTTCCCCAACACATAGCAAAACGATAATCTGTTTCAGTAGCTGTATAGTTATATAGTTAGCTATATAGCTAGGTGTCATCATCTAAAATAACCCTAATTTACAAGACGGTTCTTATTTGATTAATAGTGGTTGGACCCGTTTATGTGAAGCTAGCCACAATAAGGATTAGCCACAACAGTGGACTTTGCGGTTAGCCTTCAAAATAAAAGTATGGCATAATTCTACAATTTGTATTAATTTGCATCACTGTCAATGACATACTTTTATTTTCAAGGCAAACCGCAAATTCCACTATTGTGCCTAATCTTTATTGTGACTAGTTTCACAACACATAACCCGGTCTGGTCAAGCATCACTAGCCAGATGAAGCTAGCTGGCTGCTTATAACGTTAGCTTTGTGCAACAGAGTTAAGTAGCTGGATAGCTATTTACTTTCATGAACTGAAGTTAATTTTCAATTGGCGAACAACAAGTGGCAACCTAGCTCATACTTACTCACAAGGATTCCTAAATCATTGCTAAAAATAATGAAAATGACTGCAGTTTCTACTGGTCATTGTTTTCAGGCTGGTTGTATTAGTGCTAGCTAGGTACCAAGCTAAAGCTAGCTACCCCAGAAATTGCAGCCGAACAAATGATGCTTTATTACCAATGTGGTATTGAAAACACATCGTTCGTGGCCGGTGTTTACTTGTTTGCAGACTTTTTAGTACAGATTTGACAGTGATACTGTATATTGTTTGACACGCAAAGACCCAAACGGCGTTATCTTGGCGTTAATGGATTTCACCTTTGTCTCACTGAAATATTCTTACTCTTTCAAATGACTGCTCAACTTGTTGACTGCTCAATCCACACAGTAGACATTGTGGGCTAGGTTAGTTATGGTATGTGACACGTGTAGTGCAACATTTTACGTGGTGTTTTACATCATGTACCTACATTATATTGGTATGCACGTCAAATTTGACATCGGTTGCACATCGACGTTAAACTAGACATCGGCCGATACCGATGTTGGCATTTTTAGCTAATATTGGTCGATTCCGATATGTTCACTGATATATCGTGCATCCCTAATAATCACCTAGCTCTCTTGCCGCCCGCCTAAATTATGCAGAGTCTATTGGTTTCAATTGAATGTTTTGGAGTTTACAGCCCTGAATTAGCACGACCAAAGAAAAAGACTAGGGGAAGCACTGAAGCCTTCATGCATGGTAGTAGTCCTGGCATCAAATGAACAAGATGACTAAGGGAAATAGGCCAAACAATCAATTGATGAATGTTATGACTACTAACATATGAGGACTCTCTCAGAGAATAGCCTAAGCCTACTAAAGACAGGATATTACAAAGAGAGGAAGCAGAACTAAAATTGATATTAGGCCCCTATATGGATGGAAAACCTGAGAACCCATCAGGCAGGGTAGGAATGAACTCATGAAAAGGATATGCTATGCTGGCCCTTTGAAGTACACTTTCTGTTTGTTTCTCTCCCTCCTGACGCCACTAATTGTGACAAGCTGCTCTGATCGCTGTAATGGTAAATCAAAACCAGTTTGCTTGGCAACCAGCTTAAACATTCCACACTGGCCACTTGACGAGCCAAAATCCCCCACCCACACAGAGCTGACCCGGCCTTGGCCCTGATTTTCCCCAAAGAACCTACATGTTCCCTGGGTTGTTGTCCTCTCCTCTCCACAGTCTGGTCTGGAGGAAGCAAGAGAGACTCAGCACAGAGACAGAGACCCAAAGCTGCAGTATAAACATGAGCAATGAGATAAACACACCACGAAGATGTGGGTAAACTCCATGAATCGATTAGCATGTGAAGTAACACTCACACAGGACAGAACTAGATATAAAGACCTCACAGTTGAGGTATGCAGACAAATTAAATCTGTGCAGGCGGGAGTGAGTTTAGAACAAAAACTATAGGGAACTAATGTGTAATGTGAGGATAAAGAAATAAAGAATGAAGAAAGAGTGAGAGAGCAAGAGTGAGAGAGGATGAGTGAGAGAGGAAGAGTGAGAGCGAGGTGAAGGACAGAATTGGTGATTAGACAATACAACGGAAAGGCTATACAAAAGGAAATAATGGAAGAGTTGGGTTAAGATTTGAGAAGAGGGGGCAACAGAGACGTGGCTTTGGCCAGGCAGTCAGGCAGTGAGTCAGAGTAGAGGAGAACAAGGTCATGGCTATGCATGGAGTCACAGGTAGAGAAGACAATAACAGTGAGAGCTTGGCCAACACATCAGTGAGTCAGCATTAGAGGTGGGGTCAAAAACAGACACCCCAAATAAAACCGGTCAGACATAGATCGATACCCGCACACGAACACACACTGGCTAGGCTAAATGGCAATGTCAGAATTACAACTTGTGTCGTTAAATCATACAATACAGTTTGTATTTAGAACCCTTGTGATGATGAGTATAGCAGTACAGGAAGAAAATGTTGATGTTTACCAGTTTGACGTTAGAACATGCCTGCATACATTTTATGATGTGTTAACAGGTTAGACAGCTTCCAGCTGGTGGTACATGCTCTACAAGAGTGTGGAGGGGTGAACACAAGTTGAGCCCTTAAAAGGAGAATCAGTGGCAGAGCACTACCTTCCAAGTCTAACCTGGTTGCCATCATGCAATCCGGACAAAGGTAGGCCAGTTTTGCCTGTTCCAAAATCATGAAGACAAAGTGCAAACACCATAGAAATAGAATCACTTGAACATTCCACTCATTCCAATTCTATGGAGAACACAACTAAAATGGGGAGATAATTCATGTCATGTGTATTAAAGTAAAATAAGCCTATTCCTTCATATACAGTAGGCCTACCCCCATATATATCCTATTAAATTACTAGAGGAGTTTGTCATAAACCATCAAAGTTCCAGAATGGGGGAAAAATGGCAGCCATATTGGTCACGGAGAAATTGGCATTTACAACTTGTCTAAGTCCTATCATCAACTTATTTCAGCCAGTGTATGGCTGTGGATTGAACGCATTGTTTGAATGGAATGTTGGGATATTGGCAGTTACAAAAAAATCATTCCTCTAAAACTGGCTAACAAACATAAAGTATAGGACAAATACATATTTTACACAATATCTTATCACAGCACTGGCATGGTTGACCAACTCCCTGACCACAATGGCTAACCTTTATCCCATCATAAGGAGGTTCATGTCCATTCAAGTATTTTAATTTCTAATTCTGTCTACCCCCACATTGTTTGCTTTGGGAGACATGTCCTCACATTACTGATGAATGACACATGCCAATAGAGATTTAAGAACAACAATTAGCAGCCATTGAGCTGAGCTGCTCTACGGTCCTGATTGAATTTGTCCTCCCAAAAATCTGTATGCACACCACACACTTCACACTCCCTGAGAGTTGAGTGGAGAGAATCAGAGGGACAGCAGGGTAGGGGAGTACTCAAGTTGGGCGCTCCCTTCACTCACATTAACCTGTGAGGGTATGATGAAACGCAACACAGTTTACAGAAGGCCCACTAGTAAAAAAAAAAGTAGTTTCTTTCAATAGGTTAGCTCAAATGACAGAGAGACCAATTCATTAATTAATTCAGACAAAGAATGTGAGAACTGAGAATGCTCTACTGGCAAATAAATAACTTTTACAACCGGACACCATCTGTCTGGCAGTGAGTTATTAACCAAGGCACAGAGCTCTCACGATTAATCACTAGCTCTGAGAAGCTTACATCCATTTCCTGTATACTCACTCAATTCTTAGAGTATATAATTGGCAGACCGTTGTGTAACAGTTACCACTGTGCCAGCTTTTTCAAATGCCATCCAATTCCCCCTTTATCTTGTTTCCGTCATTCTATCATTTTCCTATAATTTTTCATGTCCCCCAGACATAGGCCCTACACTAGGCCTAGTGCTGAAACACCAGGTGGTCACAAACAGTCACGATTATTTATTGGTGTGAAGGTAAATAATTTGTTTCCACAAACTTTGGAAAGGAAGGAAATGGGACAATACAGAACAACATCTGTTCAAACAAACAATTAACCTACTGTTGGAAAGATAGAAGGATGCACATTCTAAGATGGTGACATAAGTGCACTGTTGTCAAGGGCATGAATGTGAAGCAAACTGTTCCCACTGATCATCTACACTTAGAATCTGCTTAAACGGCTGACCTGCTTTTGGTAAAACCTTCAACTGATGTTTCCAGTTTCCACCACCCTCAAATCTCTCCATGGAATAAGAGGCAGAAACATGGGAGATAATCACTTATCTCTAAGGGTGGTTTACTGTCATCGGCTCTCTTTGTAATCCTTGCCTCTTAAAACATTGCACACTCAGGAGACTCAATGGTCATTGAGTAGGTTTGGGCAGTATACCGCATATACAGTATAATGGGGTATTTGGAAAAGGCCACGGATGGTTTTTCAATACAGTCAAAACTATTTATTTGATGTTTTTCAATAAATGTGATTATTTGTAGCTCCTTTTTAAGTTAACTTGTGCAATACGTTAGAGATAAAGCCGATTGCATTCTGAATTTCACATTATGAAGCTTGCCGTAGCTCTCCAGAACAGTTGAGCCAGCCACGTGTTTGTTTGTAAATAGCACAACAGGAGACAGCGGGAGCTGGTGAGTCTATAGCATTCTAAATCTATTGGAGTGCCTCTGGTGTGCAGCACACGAAGTGATGAAGTTACACTTGTATGCAATTCACTATTAAATGTTTGCCATGATATATTTAAGTGATTGCCATGAGATACAACGGGTTACCAACATATTCAAATAATTATATTTAAAAATTATATTAAACTTTATTTTGATTAATTTATTCATACTAATTCATCCTTCCACGAGATATAATCCTGACACAAATCTATGGTTGCTACACAAGCCGTCTGGTCGCTCGTTCTATCGGTTCGGATGCCAGAGACACAACCCAGTCGTTAAGTATTTTTGTTCTGTATCTATGGACGCGACCCAGTCATTCGTTCTAAATGTTCTATTGCCATTCTGGCTGGCAACATTCATATCCCTTGCTTGATAACTAGCCAACTACGGCTAACTTACAGTCATGTCAAACAGTGCAGCCAGAATAACAGCAAAGAAGCTGCATTTGTTTAAGCTGTTTTCTAGTGACATTTATTTGGATACATCCATAAGAATGAGTTAATGATGCGCGATTTCACCTGGCATAGAAAATATGCTCTCTCGTCAGGACACTGTTTTTCAGGAGCTTTTGTTTCGTTTTATCTGTTTTCTATAGATTTTTTTGTTGTATATATCCATAAAAATTATGCTGATTAATGATTTTGACTGGCTGAGAAAAGCTGTCTGTCTGTCTGTCTCGTCCCGACCCCTACTCGCTACTATGGGACAGCTGGAGATCGAATTTCAACATTGAAACAATGTTGAAATGTCAGAGAGACAGACCGCAAGTTTTATACATATCTCCGCTATTGAAAACCAATTGCTCGTCTAAAAGAAATGGGAGATAATGTCTAGATGCTTTTTACTGTGGAGATCAAGATTATAAATTGTCTGGCTGGGCTGATGAGACAGTGGATTGTGCAGTAAAATGGAATAAATAAATAGGCATTTCAATGTCATAGATTTAACTGGTGGTAACTGGTGGAATAGACACCAGCTGGAATATGGTTTTAACCAATCAGTGTCCAGGATTAGACTCACCCGTTGTAACTTATAATGGCTTTCTGCCAGAAGTCAAAGAGCTCTGAATGGTTGTCTGTACACTTGTCAAGCCCTGTAACACTACCACACCACACTTGCCCACTCCTGTCTCAAAATGATATCTGCCGAATAATGGACCATAAAAGATTAAAAAACAAAAATCTGTAGCTAGCTAGGCCTAGGTCTCTGACTGAATTTAGTGGACTCTAGTTTGAAAAACTAAAAGTACCAGACAAATGGCTCTCAATGGTGGGCTGGTATCCAGATTTTCATACTGGTATACCATCCTTCTCTTATCCCGGAATATACGGTATTAATAGATTTATGGTATGAGCATGCAAGGGGCCAATAAAAATGCAAGAAAAGCCCATAGGAACAGAATGTGAACAAAATGATAACGTAATCACATAGACACTGTTAGATAAATGCTAACGAGCGAACACTAACAAACTATTTGCAAAGACAGGCAAATCCAGCTCATAAAGTTATACAAGCATATCTAGTAGTTACCAATGTTATTTTCGGTCAGTGCGAACATTTACAAGCGAAGGTGAATCAGAGAAATTGTGCAAATTAACAAAGTTGTGTTGCATGCTTTTCTGAAGGAAGAGCAGCCTGTGTACACGGAGCAGAGGGGAGAAGAACGGAGTAGGAAAAAAAACACTAGTAGGAAGCACAGGGGAAAAATGGGACCTGTACAGACAACCAATCCTGGCTTTACTACAGAAAGAAATACTCCTCAGTTTCATCAGCTGTCCGGGTAGCTGGTTTCAGACGATACCGCAGATGAAGAAGTCGGATGTGGAGGTCCTGGGCTGGCGTGGTTACACTGCGGTTGTGAGGCCGGTTGGACGTACTGCCAAATTCTATAAAACGACATTGGAGGCGGCTTATGGTAGAGAAATTAACATTAAATTCTTTGACAACAGCTCTGGTGGACATTCCAGCAGTCAGAATCAGAATTGCACGCTCCCTCAAAATGCTCCCTCAACATCTGTGGCATTGTTTGACAAAACTGTGGACTTTTATTGTCCCTAGCACAAGGTGCACCTGTGTGATGATCATGCTGTTAAACCAGCTTCCTGATATGCCACACCTGTCAGGTGGAAGGATTATCTTGGCAAAGAATAAATGCTCACTAACAGGGATGTAAACAAATGTGTGCACAAAATTGGAGAGAAATAAGCTTATTCTGCATTCAGAACATTTCTGGGATATTTTATATCTTTCATTTCTGGGATCTCATGAAACATGGGAATAACACTTTACATGTTGCGTTTATATTTTTGTTCAGTATAGCTATTTGCAAGTATTGTCATTTCCAATGTCCTGAAATAACTTTCCACCGGCACACGTATATAACAACAAATGGCCAACACGCAGTTGATATGGGTGCACAGTTGATGAAACCAACGATGCATACACCGGATGTGAAACACTCTCTCAAGCGATCAAAATTGGATACGATTCTCCTCTATTCAATACTGACCATGTGATGCTGACAAAGTTTATATTCTTAGAAAAGCCTAATTGACAAGTCTCCCCTGAACACTGAATATTTTTACCTTACAAATAGATAAACATCTTAGTTAGCTGCCTTGCCATTTGATCCCTGGTTCATTGAATGAGGGAATTATTTCATAAAGAAAAGTATGTGGTTGTAATTGTAATGTTGCAGGATGGCCAACCATCCTCCATGATATTCCAGGAGAGCTACTGGGCGTGCAGGCTTTTGCTCCAGCCCTGCTTGAACACACCACAATGTGTTTCTAAGCATGGTTTGATCAAAAGCCTGCACACCCAGTAGCTCTCCAGATGGAGGGTTGATGGACCACATGCGTTTTATACAGTAGCCTATCAGTTCAGTATTTGAATTTGTGTGGGGTTCAGTGCATTCCTTGCTCAAGGCCACAACGGCAGGAGACACTGTATAATACATGGGATTAGAGACCAGTAGCTTTCCATTGTCAATACCAGTGATAATAAGGAATGTTATTTTGTGAAGTGGTTCCTTGAGTCACACAACACAATTTTCAGTCACCTTTTTTGGCTCATGGTGTTACAGACCTTTACTTTTTGGGGAGGACAAGTGACTTGAGTATTCAGACAAGTAAAACATCTCTTCTACTTGTCCAAAGGACAAGTGGCTAAAAAAGTTACTGCCAAGCCCTGCAACACTACGGCCCCACACTTGGCCACTCCTGTCTCAAACAGATGAAGAATAATGGACCATAAAAATTAACCACACAAATGGACTCTAGTGCGGTGCGGAAAAACTCATTCTGATTGGCTGGTCTTGGATCCCAAGTTGGTGGGTCTAGGCCCTCCCAGGCCCACCCATGTCTGCCCAGTCAGGAAATCTATAGATTAGGGCCTAATGAATTGACTTAAATTGACTGATTTCCTTATATGAACTGTAACCCAATAAACTCGTTGAAATTGTTGCGTTTATATTTTTGTTCAGTATAGTTATGTCTCTCTTACTCGCTCTCTCCTCTGGCAACGGCACAATGGCACACGCAGGTGATGCACACGCTATTACTTTTATTCCCTAGGATGAGCTTTAACTAGGAAAGTAACTCACTAACTAGGAATGAATATCAACAAATGTACACACGCAGCTCACTTTGATCTAAATAATCCATCTTGCAACTGCATGATTGAAAGACCGCTCATGCCTGTCAATGCAGGCCTACAATAATTATACTCCGATGCGCTCTGCAGAGATTGGGAGAACAATGTGCAACACATTGCATCCAGAGGACACTGATCCAATTATGATCGGAGTAGCCGAATTGTTTGATAGTGATTTTTGTGTGATTTGTTTTTACTTGTCCATTTGGACAACTTAAATCTATATTATTCTTTTCTACACACGTGGAAAAGGGTTCATGTCAGCCCTGTGTTTCTATTGCAGCTTTTATGACCATGTCTTTATCTCGGGTCATATTTGTGCAATGTGAAAAAGCCATTTGGCCTAACACTAACTGTAATCTGCCTCCTTTCTTCCATGAATTGTAACTTGGAGAAGGTGTTAGGGTATTTCAGCCAGTTAATTCACGGCAGAAACAATCACATTGTGGAAGACAGGCCTTTCAGAGGGGTACGCTGACTCTTTCAGAACAACATTCCCAGTTAGTCCTCTCCAGGATCCTTGGATGCGTCTCAAATGGCACCCTATTCGCTGGTCAAAAGTAGTGCACTATAGAGAATAGGGTGCCATTTAAGACACTGTCCTTTTCTCCTTGCTCCTTCAGAGCACCCCGCCTGACTGCAGCCCCTCTCATCCTGCCATATTTAATTAAAAATCAGCGCTTAAACAAAAAATAGAAATCAATAGTGTTAGCGTACAGAGTGTCAGGATGGGTTGCAACCTCTCGACACAGTGGACTATATACTCTCTAGGATTTGTGAAGGACGATGTCTGCCAGTGTCCTTAAGCAATCCAATACATCCCTCCAGTGCTCAGAAGTCTGGGTCGTGTGTTATGATTGGTTACAGGGAGAATGTGGGACACGTTGGTGAAAATATGCAGTAACAGGGATATGAGTATAAGCCTAATTGAATTCCTCAAAGAAAACTGTCTAGCCGAATTGTTTGATAGTGATTTTTGTGTGATTTGTTTTTACTTGTACATTTGGACAACTTAAATCTATATTATTTTTTACCACACAAGCGGAAAAGGGTTCATGTCATCCCTGTGTTTCTATTGCTGTAGATAGCTTTTAAAGATAATATATATTGTAAGGAAACACTTGACATTTTGGCAGCTCCAAATTAAGACTAAAGAGATGACAGTTAGGGGGAGTGAAAGGAAGGGAAGAACTGAAGAAGGACGACTCGTGGTCTCGTCTCACACTCTGGTGTTTCTCAACCTGTTCTGTGAATGTGAATGAGATGGGCTAATTTGGTAACTGAGGTGTCAGAGGGTCAGGCTAGTACCTGAGTCTTGCTCCATTAGAACACAAGTGTATTCTTATTTGTAGAATGGCGCCCGAGAAGATGGCTGACGTTTTACATGCTCCTAACCAACTGTGTTATTTTGTTCGTTTTTATGCATTGTTTGTACCTTCTTTTTAAAATTATTTTGCAAATAATGTTGCTGCTACTGTCTCTTATGGGGAGACAGGTAACTTAGTGGTTAGAAGATTGGGCCAGTAACCGAAAGGTTGCAAGATCGAATCCCCGAGCTGACATGGTAAAAATCTGTAATTTTGCCCCTGAACAAGGCAGTTAACCCACTGTTTCTAGGGTTAACTGGGAACAGTGGGTCAACCCTAGACCGTCATTGTAAATAAGAATTTGTTCTTAACTGACTTGCCTAGTTAACTTCTTATGGCTGGGGGGCAGTATTGAGTAGCTTGGATGAATAAGATGCCTAAAGTAAACGGCCTGCTCCTCAGTCTCAGTTGCTAATATATGCATATTATTATTATTAGTATAGGATAGAAAACTCTAAAGTTTCTAAAACTAGATGTCATCCATCAATAGAAATTGTAATGAGACTTCTATGGTGTTGTGGGAGTGAATGATAGCAGAATGCATCAGGTGTCTATCAAGCAGCCATTTTCTGATCAC
Organism: Oncorhynchus masou masou; assembly: GCF_036934945.1. Classification (NCBI taxonomy): domain Eukaryota; kingdom Metazoa; phylum Chordata; class Actinopteri; order Salmoniformes; family Salmonidae; genus Oncorhynchus; species Oncorhynchus masou. Next base: position 62,918,983 of record NC_088220.1, read on the forward strand.
GCTTATTCCTCATGGTACCCACTTGCGTTCCATTGCCCATGAAGACAAGAAGGAATACTCCAGTTGGAACTTTATTGAAGCTATATGTTAAAAACATCCTAATGATTGATTCTGTACTTAGTTTGAAATGTTTCTTCGACCTACAATATAACTTTTTGAAGTTTTTGTCTGGCCAGAATTAGCGTTTGGATATGTATACCAAACGCACTAACAAAAGAAGGAATTTGGACATAAATAACGGATATTATCGAACAAAACAAACATTTATTGTGGACCTGGGATTTCTGGAGTGCTTTCTGATGTAGATCATCAAAGGTAAGGGAATATTTATCATGTCATTTCTTGTTTATGTTGACGCCCTCGTTGCGGATGTGGTGATTTTTACTTCTGAGCGCAATCTCAGATTATTGCATGGGTTTCTTTTTCCGTAAAGGTTTTTTTAAATCTGACACAGCGGTTGCATTAACCTGTTGATGCTCTGGGGGCGCTATTTCATTTTTGGATGAAAAACGTTCCCGTTTTAAACAAGATATTTTGTCACAAAAAGATGCTCGACTATGCATATAATTGATAGCTTTCGAAAGAAAACACTGACATGTCCAGAACTACCAAGATATTTTCTGTGCGTGCCCTAGAACGTGAGCTTCAGGCAAAACCAAGATGAGACGGCATCCAGGAAATGAGCAGGATTTTTGAGGCTCTGTTTTCCATTGTCTCCTTATATGGCTGTGAATGCGAGAGGAATGAGCCTGCCCTTTCTGTCGTTTCCCCAAGGTGTCTGCAGCATTGTGACGTATTTGTAGGCAGATCATTGGAAGATTGACCATAAGAGACCACATTTACCAGGTGTCCGCCCGGTGTCCTGCGCCGAAATTGGTGCGCAAAACTCAGCTGCCAGTATTTTTCCATGGGATACAGAGAGGAAAGCAAGCTTCCACAAACTGCATATCAATGAAGAGATATGTGAAAAAACACCTTGAGGATTGATTCCAAACAACGTTTGCCATGTTTCGGTCGATATTATGTAGTTAATCCGGAAAAAGTTTTACGTTGTAGGTGACTGAATTTTCGGTTCGTTTCGGTAGCCAGACGCAATGTAGAAAACGGAACGATTTCTCCTACACACAGACGCTTTCAGGAGAAACTGCGCATTTGGTATGTAACTGAGAGTCTCCTCATTGAAAACATCAGAAGCTCTTCAAAGGTAAATGATTTTATTTATTTGGTTATCTGGTTTTTGTGAAAATGTTGCGTGCTAAATGCTACTCAAAATGCTATGCTAGCTTTGCATACTCTTACACAAATTAGTCAATTTCTATGGTTCAAAAGCATATTTTGAAAATCTGAGATGACAGTGTTGTTAAGAAAAGGCTAAGCTTGAGACAGACGCATTATTTTCATTTTATTTGCGATTTTCAGAAATCGTTAACGTTGCGTTATGCTAATGAGCCTGAGGCTTTAGTCACGATCCCGGATCCGGGATGGGGAGTTCCAAGAGTTTAAGGAGAGGTATATCTATAATTCCATGTGTATAACTTGTATTATCATCTACATTTTGTTGAATCGATGTGGCTATACAAAATCACTTGATGTTTTTGGAACTAGTGAATGTAACGCACCAATGTAAACTCAGAGTTGTTGATATAAATATGAACTTTATCAAACAAAACATGCATGTATTGTGTAACATGAAGTCCTATGAGTGTCATCTGATGAAGATTATCAAAGGTTAGTGATTAATTTTATCTCTTTGTGCTTTTTTTCTCTCTCTCTTTGGCTGGTAAAATTGGCTGTGTATTTAAGTGAGTTGATGGTGACCTAACATTCGTTTGTGGTGCTTTCCTTCTGAGAATTCGTAGGCGAGCGAGTAAAACCCCACTGCCATCCGTTCTATGGGGGGGGGGGAAATCGATGACCTACAAGCAAGATTAAACTACTAACGGGACATTAAAAACTGTAATATCTTATTTTTCACAGAGTCGTGGCTGAACGACCACATGAACAACACACAGCGGGCAGATTTTACACTGTATCAGCAGGATAGAACAGCAGCCTTTGGTAAGACAAGGGGAAGCAGTCTGTGCATATTTGTAAACAACAGCTGGTGCACGATATCTAAGGAAATCTCGAGGTTTTGCTTGTCTGAGGTAGAGCATCTCATGATAAGCTGTAGACCACAGTATCTACCTAGAGAGTTCTCCTCTATATTTTTCGTAGCTGTCTACATACCACCACAGACCTAGGTTGGCACTAAGACCACACTCAATGAGCTGTAAACCACCATAAGCAAACAGGAAAACACTCATCCAGAGGCGGCGCTCCTAGTGGTCGGGACATTAATGCAGGGAAAGAAAGCAGTTTAATCAAATTTCCACCAGCATGCTAAATGTGCAACCAGAGGGGAATAAATTCTAGACCACCTTTACTCCACACACAGAGATGAATACAAAGCTCTCCCTCACCCTCCATTTGGCAAATCTGACCATAATTCTATCCTCCTGATTCCTGCTTACAAGCAAAAATTAATGCAGGAATCAAATCAAATTGTATTTGTCACATACACATGGTTAGCAGATGTTAATGTGAGTGTAGCGAAATGCTTGTGCTTCTAGTTCCGACAATGCAGTAATAACCAACAAGTAATCTAGCTAACAATTCCAAAACTACTACCTTATAGACACAAGTGTAAGGGGATAAAGAATATGTACATTAAGATATATGAATGAGTGATGGTACAGAGCGGCATAGGCAAGATGCAGTAGATGGTATTGAGTGCAGTATATACATATGAGATGAGTATGTAAACAAAGTGGGATAGTTAAAGTGGCTAGTGATACATGTATTACATAAAGATGCAGTAGATGATATAGAGTACAGTATATACGTATACATATGAGATGAATAATGTAGGGTATGTAAACATTATATTAGGTAGCATTGTTTAAAGTGGCTAGTGATATATTTTACATCATTTCCCATCAATTCCCATTATTAAAGTGGCTGGAGTTGAGTCAGTGTGTTGGCAGCAGCCACTCAATGTTAGTGGTTGCTGTTTAACAGTCTGATGGCCTTGAGATAGAAGCTGTTTTTCAGTCTCTCGGTCCCAGCTTTGATGCACCTGTACTGACCTCGCCTTCTGGATGATAGCGGGGTGAACAGGCAGTGGCTCGGGTGGTTGTTGTCCTTGATGATCTTTATGGCCTTCCTGTGACATCGGGGGGTGTAGGTGTCCTGGAGGGCAGGTAGTTTGCCCCCGGTGATGCGTTGTGCAGACCTCACTACCCTCTGGAGAGGCTTACGGTTGTGGGCGGAGCAGTTGCCGTACCAGGCGGTGATACAGCCGACAGGATGCTCTCGATTGTGCATCTGTAGAAGTTTGTGAGTGCTTTTGGTGACAAGCCGAATTTCTTCAGCCTCCTGAGGTTGAAGGGGCCCTGCTGCGCCTTCTTCACGATGCTGTCTGTGTGGGTGGACCAATTCAGTTTGTCTGTGATGTGTACGCCGAGGAACTTAAAACTTACTACCCTCTCCACTACTGTTCCATCGATGTGGATAGGGGCGTGTTCCCTCTGCTGTTTCCTGAAGTTAACAATCATCTCCTTAGTTTTGTTGACGTTGAGTGTGAGGTTATTTTCCTGACACCACACTCCGAGGGCCCTCACCTCCTCCCTGTAGGCCGTCTCGTCATTGTTGGTAATCAAGCCTACCACTGTTGTGTCGTCCGCAAACTTGATGATTGAGTTGGAGGCGTGCGTGGCCACGCAGTCGTGGGTGAACAGGGAGTACAGGAGAGGGCTCAGAACGCACCCTTGTGGGGCCCCAGTGTTGAGGATCAGCGGGGTGGAGATGTTGTTGCCTACCCTCACCACCTGGGGGCGGCCCGTCAGGAAGTCCAGTACCCAGTTGCACAGGGTGGGGTCGAGACCCGGGGTCTCGAGCTTGATGACGAGCTTGGAGGGCACCAGTGACTCAGTCAATAAAAAAGTGGTCAGATGAAGCAGATGCTAAGCTACAGGATTGCTTTGCTAGCACAGACTGGAATATGTTCCGGGATTCTTCTGATGGCATTGAGGAGTACACCACATCAGTCACTGGCCTAATCAATAAATGCATTGATGGCGTCATCACCACAGTGACTGTAAGTACATTCCCCTACTCAGAAGCCATGGATTACAGGCAACATCCGCACTGAGCTAAAGGGTACAGCTGCCGCTTTCAAGGAGCGGGAATCCCCACAGCCAACGTGAGTAAGACCTTTAACCTCTTGGAACTCCCCATCCCGGATCCGGGATCGTGACTAAAGCCTCAGGCTCATTAGCATAACGCAACGTTAACGATTTCTGAAAATCGCAAATAAAATGAAAATAATGCGTCTGTCTCAAGCTTAGCCTTTTCTTAACAACACTGTCATCTCAGATTTTCAAAATATGCTTTTGAACCATAGAAATTGACTAATTTGTGTAAGAGTATGCAAAGCTAGCATAGCATTTTGAGTAGCATTTAGCACGCAACATTTTCACAAAAACCAGATAACCAAATAAATAAAATCATTTACCTTTGAAGAGCTTCTGATGTTTTCAATGAGGAGACTCAGTTACATACCAAATGCGCAGTTTTTCCTGAAAGCGTCTGTGTGTAGGAGAAATCGTTCCGTTTTCTACATTGCGTCTGGCTACCGAAACGACCCGAAAATTCAGTCACCTACAACGTAAAACTTTTTCCGGATTAACTACATAATATCGACCGAAACATGGCAAACGTTGTTTGGAATCAATCCTCAAGGTGTTTTTTCACATATCTCTTCATTGATATGCAGTTCGTGGAAGCTTGCTTTCCTCTCTGTATCCCATGGAAAAATACTGGCAGCTGAGTTTTGCGCACCAATTTCGGCGCAGGACACCGGGCGGACACCTGGTAAATGTGGTCTCTTATGGTCAATCTTCCAATGATCTGCCTACAAATACGTCACAATGCTGCAGACACCTTGGGGAAACGACAGAAAGGGCAGGCTCATTCCTCTCGCATTCACAGCCATATAAGGAGACAATGGAAAACAGAGCCTCAAAAATCCTGCTAATTTCCTGGATGCCGTCTCATCTTGGTTTTGCCTGAAGCTCACGTTCTAGGGCACGCACAGAAAATATCTTGGTAGTTCTGGACACGTTAGAGTGTTTTCTTTCGAAAGCTATCAATTATATGCATAGTCGAGCATCTTTTTGTGACAAAATATCTTGTTTAAAACGGGAACGTTTTTCATCCAAAAATGAAATAGCGCCCCCAGAGCATCAACAGGTTAAACAAATCAACATTCACAAGGCCGCAGGGCCAGACGGAATACCAGGACGTGTACTCCGAGCATGCGCTGATGAACTGGCAAGTGTCTTTTCAACCTCTCCCTGTCTGAGTCTGTAATACCAACATGTTTCAAGCAGACCACCATAGTCCATGTGCCCAATAACACTAAGGTAACTTGCCTAAATGACTACCAACCCGTAGCACTCACGTCTGTAGCCATGAAGTGCATTGAAAGGCTGGTCATGGCTCACATCAACACCATTACTAGAAACCCAAGACCCACCCTAATTTGCATACCACCCTAACAGATCAACAGATGATGCAACATCTATTACACTCCACTCTGCCCTTTTCCACCTGGACAAAAGGAACACTTACCAACAAACTAACATGGTCCAAGCACACCAAGACAGTTGTGAAGAGGGCACATCAAAACCTATTCCCCCTCAGGAGACTGAAAATATTTGGCATGGGTCCTCAGACCCTCAAAAGGTTCTACATCGAGAGCATCCTGACTGGTTGCATCACTGCCTGGTATGGCCACTGCTCAGCCTCCGACCGCAAGGCACTACAGAGGGTAGTGCGTATGGCCCAGTACATCACTGGGGCCAAGCTTCCTGCAATCCAGGACCTCTATACCATGAGGTGTCAAAGGAAGGCCCTAAAAATTGTCAAAGACTCCAGCCACCCTAGTCATAGACTGTTCTCTCTGCTACCGCATGGCAAGCGGTACCGGAGCTTCTAAACAGCTTCTACCCCCAAGCCATCATACTCCGGAATATCTAATCAAATGGCTACCCAGACTATTTGCATTGCCCACTCCCCCTTCTTTTACCTTTTACACTGCTGTTACTCTGTTATTATCTATGTATAGTCACTTTAATAACTCTACCTACATTACTGTTCAAAAGTTTGGGGTCACTTAGAAATGTCCTTGTATTTTAAATAAATTAAAATATTAAAATAACATCAAATTGATCAGAAATACAGTGTGGACATTGTTAATGTTGTAAATGACTATTGTAGCTGGAAATGGCAGATTTTTTGTGGAAAATCTACATAGGCATACAGAGGCCCATTTTATAAGAAACCATCACAAATAACATTCTTCTGAAACTCGTCAGTCTATTCTTGTTCTGAGAAATGAAGGCTATTCCATGCGAGAAATTGCCAAGAAACTGAAGATCTCGTACAACACAGTCTACTACTCCCTTCACAGAACAGCGCAAACTGGCCCTAACCAGAATAGAAAGAGGAGTGGGATGCCCCGCCCCGGTGCACAGCTGAGCAAGAAGACAAGTACATTAGTGTCTAGTTTGAGAAACAGACGCATCACAAGTCCTCAACTGGCAGCCTCATTAAATAGTACCCGCAAAACACCAGTCTCAAAGTTGTTAAGCTTTCGTTCTGAAGGTAGGTAAGGAGTCAAGCGCATGAGAGCAGAGATGTCAATGTAAAGTTTCTTTTAAAAGGCAAGTCCCAAAACGGTACAGGTACAATCACCAACAAAAAAAACAAGACAATGGGAACTCACAGTACTCACGAAAGGAGAAATAAACCAACGCTCCTTCCTATAAATCACACAAGTGAATAAACTGAGGGAAGCCTCCACACGCAACATGAAAATAATCCCACATAAACTAAAGCGGGGAAACAGGGGTAAATATACACACAGGAATTAAAGCTAATGCAAACCAGGTGTGAATGAACCAAAGACAAAATAAACGGAAAAAGAAAAATGGATCTGTGATGGCTAATAGGCCGGTGATGCTGACCTTCGAGCACCACCCGAACAAGGAGAGGAACCATCTTCGGTGGAAGTCGTGACAAACGTCAACAGTGAAGAGGCGACTTCGGGATGCTGGCCTTCTAGGCAGAGTTGCAAAGAAAAAGCCATATCTCAGACTGGCCAATAAAAATAAAATATTAAAATGGGCAAAAGAACACACACTGGACAGAGGAAGAATATATATTTTTTTATAAACAGACAAATCTAAGTTTGAGGTGTTCGGATCACAAAGAAGAACATTCGTGAGACGCAGAAAAACATGAAAAGATGCTGGAGGAGTGCTTGACGCCATCTGTCAAGCAATGTGGAGGCAATGTGATTTGTAGAGAGTAAAAGGGATCTTGAAGAAGGAAGGCTATCACTCCATTTTGCAATGCCATGCCATACCCTGTGGACGGCACTTAATTGGAGCCAATTTCCTCCTACAACAGAACAATGCAAGAACTATTTAGGGAAGAAGCAGTCAGCTGGTATTCTGTCTATAATGGAGTGGCCAGCACAGTCAGCGTATCTCAACCCTATCGAACTGTTGTGGGAGCAGCTTGACCGTAGGGTATGTAAGAAGTGCCCATCAAGCCATCAGGAAGCATGCGGTGAAATCTCTTCAGATTACCTCAACAAATTGGCAACTAGAATGCCAAAGGTCTGCAAGGCTATAATTAATGCAAATGGAGGATTCGTTGACAAAAGAAAAGTTTGAAGGACACAATTATTATTTCAATTCAAAATCATTACTTATAACCTTGTCAACGTCCTGACTATATTTCCTATTCATTTTACAATGCATTTCATGTATGCTTTCATGGAAAACACGGACATTTCTAAGTGACTCCAAAGTTTGAATGGTAGTGTACATGTACATATTTCCTCAATTACCAGTGCCAATTTCCAGTGCCCCCACACATTTACTCTGTACCGGTACCCCCTGTATATAGCTTCGCTATTGTTATTTTACTGCTGCTCTTTAATTATTTGTTACTTTTATTTCTTATTTAGTTTTTTTTATTTGTTTAAACTGCATTATTAGTTAGAGCTTGTAAGGAAGCATTTCACTGTACGGTCTACCTACACCAGTTGTATTTGGCGCATGTGACAAATAAAACTTGATTTGATTTGTATGACATCCCTGACATGCTTCTGGAAGTGTCATCATTCCAAAAGGTGTTTAGCTGACCCCGTTACAGGCCTTTCATATTACATACATTGGTGGTAGGCCTACATCTTCCAGTAAATATACAACTAGTTTCAACACAAAGCATGAGTTCTAAGCCTAATGTGTCCGGCTTAGCCTACACACAGACCATTTTTGGAAGTTGGGTTATGCTTTTCACAATCAGAAACTCAGGTGCTGACGTTACTAAGCCCCCCCCCCAAAAAAAAATCTCTCACCACTCCAGAGTCAGTCAGACAGCCATGAAATTCTTTGTAACGACATATGAGAGAACCAGTAAATTGAATTGTGTCTATTCACTCAATCTTTGTAGACAAGTGCTTTATGGTTTGTTTTTGATCAATTTACCTGAATCCATAACTGAATCATTCCCAAACATCACATTACAGAGTCGTGACAAGACAAAAGGTATGGTAAACTGAGCTCTTTTGGGCTGTAATACACAGCTGTTGGCAAACTCATTACAATCCAGACAATCATGCAGGCTTCCATACCACAAACTGAACAACTCTATACCAACCAAGCATCTCCAACCCACTACGCGCTGTCTCTGAATGCATCCCAAATGGCAAAAAATGTTCCTATATAGTGCACTATTTTTGACCAGAGCCACATGGGCCCTCGTCAAAAGTAGTGCACTATAAGGTTAGGGTACCATTTGGGATGCAGACTCTCTGACAATTCTCAATTGTAAATCTAGCAGTGAACCATGCCTAGAAACACACAACAGATGGATGACACTCCAGGGGACAGTATACTATCTGAGCTAACAAGGGTTGGGCACTTGATTTCCTTCCAAAATTCACACAAAGTCTCCTTTGAAGGACTAGGTACTTTCTCTGGTTCACAAACTAATTTTAAAAATCACAACCTCAACCTGATTCACAATTACACAGACAGAAATAGACTGAAATACATCAAGCCAGAGTCTTAGGGGGATAGGTGGGGACTCACTGTCTGGGAGACAGTGGCCTATACAAATCCCAGCAGTTGGTAATTAGTTAATGTGGAAAAAAAACTCATCCACATCCTCAACTAAATAATGTTACTGTAGTTTCATTAATTTCTCACAGTTTCCTACATGCCACAGAGACCCTGGAGGAAATGGGATTGTTTGGCTTCTGGCTTTAAAATGATTCCCAGGGGTTTTTCTTACCCTTTTCTGACTTCATGAACAGTTTTTGCCTGTATTTTTAGTTAGCAGTAGCTAACAAACTCTTTCAACAATCAGTAATCTAGCTGCCCTGACATTCCTTCAGTCTAAACTGCTACATGATGATGATGGAGGCAGTCACAAAAACAGAACGGAAAGACGTGAGAGTCATAGAGACTGAAGACATGCGATGGGGAGACGGGAGATATCAAATAGGAGGAAAACATGATGATTCAATCTTAAGGGGATGCAAACACTTTGGACAATGAGCGTGGCCGTTGTATTTGAGAGAGACATTTCCTGTGATTTTATTTATGAGCAAGGGGGTTTCCATTTACAAGGGTGTGTTCCAAGTGGCAACATATGGTTCATTCCCTATACTCCCTCCATAGGATACCGGTCAAAAGTAGTGCACTGTAGGGAACAGGGTGTCATTTAGGACTTACACCATCTTTTGTACATTATGAGCATTTCTTCTCCCAGCAACATTATGCTAAACTCAACTCTGAGAGTTGTGTCATCTGTCTTTGTGTAACGTCTATAAATGTTTTTTAAAGGCCAGATTCTAGTCCTTTTATCCATTTCAAAGTAATACAAATCGCGTTTCAACAATTACTTTAAATCGATGGTACATAGGCTAGATACAGGATGTATCAGACATGTTACTTTGTTATACAAGAAATTACCAAATTATTCAAAGACAGAATACAGGGTTTGGAGCTAGGATGATTTGCTTTCGCTCTTTCCTAATTGAAGCCTTCCAGCATGGTCATTTCAGCAGAGGAATGGGTCCTGGGAGATTGGATCTGATTTTGTGACAAGCTGTAGGCTACAATTTTTACTTTAAATAATCGCTTAAATTCACAGGCCTATTAATGATGTCTGCCCTAGCAGTGCCTGGCTATAATTAGAAAACGGTGTTTAAGAATCTTGGCAATGGGGAGGGATTAGTGAGCGAGCAAAACGTTACAATCGTTCCCATGCCTGAAGTCTTATTTTGGCCAGTCAGCTTGAGGAGGAGCAGAAAAACAAGTCAGTAATCTGATTTGTGTCTATAACTCAAATGTAATTTACTAGTTCAATTTCAAAAAGGATGTAATTAAATTCATGTCCACGCTTGTGCAGACAATATCAGGAAATAGGCTACTTTATTTCACTTCATGTCCTAAATCCATTATGTTGACAACTCTATCGTAAGGACAACAGTAGCATTCCTCAGTGGTGTGGAGGGAGAAAGGGAGCGGTCTTTTCTCTCATTGTAGTTGACAAGCATCCTCTGACTGAGACACAGAATGTATTGTTTCCTAACAGTCCAAGAAAATATTTGATCAGTACATTTAAGTTGCCTTGAGAATGCCTTGATCGTTTTGGCTAGAAATATAGGATATAATACCATGCTTGATGGGATCCATGCAGGCCATAGCTTTAGAGAAACATTTCTAAATAAGAGGATTCTAGTGAAGCTATGAACTTCTTTAAACTTAGAAAGTAAATGGTTGATATAGATCATCACTTAAGCATCAATTCCTAGCTAGCCAAGTGAACTGGACCAAAACTGCTGAGCAAAGCTGTCTATTCTTCCTTGCAAACCTCCATGCAATCACCAGTAACAATAACATGTTTTACCATCTAATTTGTCCAATAGCGGGACCATATTCAGCCACTTAAATTCTATGATTTACAGTGCATTCCGAAAGTATTCAGACCCCTTGACTTTTACACATATTGTTACGTTACAGCCTTATTCTAAAATTGATAATTTTTCCCCCTCATCAATCTGCACACAATACCTCATAATGACAAAGCAAAATCTTTTTGCAAATGTATTAAAAATCACAATGTAAAATGTAAATCACATTTACATAAGTATTCAGACCCTTTACTTGGTACTTTGTTGAAGCACCTTTGGAAGCGATTACAGCCTCGTGTCTTCTTGGATATGACGCTACAAGCTTGGCACACCTGAATTTGGGGAGTTTCTCCCAATCTTCTCTGCAGATCCTCTCAAGAGCTGTCAGGTTGGATGGGGAGCGTCGCTGAACATCTATTTTCAGGTCTCTCCAGAGATGTTCGATCAGGTTCAATTCCGTGCTCTGGCTGGGCCACTCAAGGACATTCAGAGACTTGTCCCGAACATATCAATTAGAGGTCGACCGATTATGACTTTTCAACACTGATACCGATTATTGGAGGATCAAAAAAGCCGATACCGATTATTGGAGGACCAAAAAAGCCGATACCGATTATTGGAGGACCAAAAAATCCGATACCGATTAAATCGGCTGATTTTTACAATATAATTTTTATAATAATTTGTATAATATGTATTTGTAATAAATGACAATTACAACAATACTGAACGAACAATGAACACTTATTTTAACCTAATATAATACAAAAATAAAACAAAAATAAAACCAATTTAGTCTCAAATAAATAATGAAACATGTTCAATTTGGTTTAAATAATGCAAAAACACAGTGTTGGAGAAGAAAGTAAAAGTGCAATATGTGCCATGTAAAACAGCTAATGGTAAGTTCCTTGCTCAGAACATGAGAACATATGAAAGCTTGTGGTTCCTTTTAACATTAATCTTCAATAATCCCAGTTAAGAAGTTTTAGTCCTATAATTCCTACTTCTCTCTATACCATTTGTATTTCATATACCTTTGACTATTGGATGTTCTTAAAGCACTTTAGTATTGCTAGCCTAATCTCGGGAGTTGATATGCTTGAAGTCATAAACAGCGCTGTACATTCCAGCATTGCTAAGAGCTGCTGTTTGAATGAATGCTTACGAGCCTGCTGCTGCTTACCACCACTCAGCCAGACTGCTCTATCAAATAGCAAATCATAGACTTATTTATAATATTAACACACAGAAATACAAGCCTTTTGATTATTTAATATGGTGAAATCCGGAAACTATAATTTCTAAAAACAAAACGTTTATTCTTTCAGTGAAATACGGAACCGTTCAGTATTTTATCTAACGGGTGGCAACCCTAAATCTAAATATTACTGTTACATTGCATAACCTTCAATGTTATGTCATAATTACGTAAAATTCTGGCAAATTAATGACGGTCTTTGTTAGGAATCAATGGCCTTTCAACAGTTCGCAATGAGCCAAGCAGCCCAAACTGCTGCATATACACTGACTCTGCTTGCACTAAACGCAAGAGAAGTGACACAATTTCCCTAGTTAATTTTGCTAGCCTGCTAACATGAATTTCTTTTAACTACATATGCAGGTTTAAAAAATGTATACTTGTGTATTGATTTTAAGAAAGGCATTGATATTTATAGTTAGGTACATTATTGCAACGATTGTGCTTTTTCGCAAATGTGCTTTTGTTAAATCATCAAGTTGAAGTAGGCGTTGATTCGATGATAAATGAGCAGGCACCGCATTGATTATATGCAATGCAGAACAAGCTAGTTAACCTAGTAATATCATCAACCATGTGTAGTTAACTAGTGATTATGTGAAGATTGATTGTTTTTTTATAAGATAAGTTTAATGCTAGCTAGCAACTTACCGTGGCTCCTTGCAGCCACAAGGTCATTTTGATGCTGCACTCGCCTGTAACATGTGGTCAGCCTGGATTGCAATGTAATCGGCCATAATCGGCATCCAAAAAAAAAGGCTGATTACCGATTGTTATGAAAAACTTGAAATCGGCCCTAATTAATCGGCCGACCTCTACTATCAATCAATCAAATTTCTTTATAAAGCCCATTTGACATCAGCCGATGTCACAAAGTGCTGTACAGAAACTCAGCCTAAAACCCCAAACAGCAAGCAATGCAGATGTAGAAGCACGGTGGCTAGGAAAAACTCCCTAGGAAGAAACCTAGAGAGGAACCAGGCTCTGAGGGGTGGCCAGTCCTCTCTGGCTGTGCCGGGTGTAGATTGTAACATTACATGGCCAAGATGTTCAAACGTTCATATATGACCAGCAGGGTCAGATAGTAATAATAATACTCCTACATTGTCTTGGCTGTGTGGTTAGGGTCCTTGTCCTGCTGGAAGGTGAACCTTCGCCCCAGTCTGAGGTCCTGAGCGCTCTGGAGCAGGTTTTCACCAAGGATCTCTCTGTACTTTGCTGTGTTCATCTTTCCCTAAAACCTGACTCTTTCCCATCTTTCCCTAAACCCAGTTCCTACTTCTGAAAAACATGTGACACTTGGCATTCAGGCCAAATACTTCAATCTTGGTTCCATCAGATCTTGTTTCTCATGGTTTGAGGTGCCTTTTGGTAAACTCCAAGCGGGCTTTCACATGTCTTTTACTGAGGAGAAGCTTCCGTCTGGCCACTCTACCATAAAGGCCTGATTGGTGAAGTGCTGCAGAGATGGTTGTCCTTCAGAGTTCCTCCACAGAGAAACTCTACTGTTGTACCTGATAATTAATTGCACCCACCTGGAGTCCCAGGTCTAAATCAGTCCCTGATTAGAGGGGAACAATGAAAACATGCAGAGTATCTGGATTCAAGTTCCAGAGTTGAGTTTGAGGGCTCTACACTTTTTAAAATGTTTTTTTATTTTTATTTAACTAGGCAAGTCAGTTTAGAACAAATTCTTATTTTCAACGACGGCCTAGGAACAGTGGGTTAACTGCCTGTTCAGGGGGCAGAACGACAGATTTGTACCTTGTCAGCTCGGGGGTATGAACTTGCAACCTTCCGGTTACTAGTCCAACGCTCTAACCACTAGGCTACCCTGCCGTTACATAGCTTGTTTTGACACAAACTGAAATTAGGCTAACTATAAAAATTTTGCAACCAGGAAATGGCCCGAGCGATTCCATTTTGCGATAAATTGCCTGAATTGATGCAATAACGATAAATAGAACGATAAGTTTAACATTAATGTGCACCAATTTGTTTTTAAATGATCCTTTAAACTACTACTACTAGTTTGATGGTTGTAGCCATCAATTGTCCCATTAACAATCACCCATATTAGCAAACCTATTTCTTTTCAAACTTCACATTTCTCTAGTATAGGCTCCTTATCATAATAAGCAAAATCAGCAAAATGCCTGCAAAGTGATTGATATGGTCGGTGTCAATAACTTTCGGCTTATCGTCCCAGCTCTACTGCAGTACACAGTGTCAATACTTTGACCAAGACCCAGTTTGGGGTTGAAACATTGTCCTATTAAACAAGTTGAGAGCAAACCAAACACAACAAAAACAAAGCCAGTAAACTGCGTGTACTACAGTGCTCCATAAAAGCACTAGTTTGGTCAGCGTGGCATCCTACCAGAGGGCGTGTACTTTCTAGCCACTACAACTCTCTCCCTCATGCTCTCTCGGTCTCGCCTCCTCCAGATTAGTGCAGTAATCTGTCTTGATACACTGAACCACCCACTTAGTTTGAACAGTTAAGACAGCTATGATTTATTTATTCTGCCATTTTTCTTTTAAGGAGGGATGAGTAACCATCACTTGGGACACATATTAAACAATCAAAACTGTCTGGACTAAAACATTTCCAGAATTACTTCACAGGAAGACAAGTGACTATTTATTATCCTGCCCAGCCAAACGCTTACTACTACTCCTCCCATTCACAGATGGTACTATTGCCGTATCTTTCCTTTAGTCCTCCTTGTCTCCTTGACATTGTTTAGGGTGATTTGTGGATAAACCTAATTAGAAATATACCAGCATTCCTTTTTAAACTTCAAATAGAACTGGTCAGTTGATTTGATCCCTTGCTTTCACAATCCAGAGAGTAAAGTCACAATAAAAACCAAAGCTAACTGACAATCATATTTGTCGTAAGACAGCAGAGCAATCATCTATCATCCATCCCCCCTCTTTGTAAAGAGTAGCCTAGTGGGGTTGTTGACAGATGGCCCTAATTCATCAACACAAGGACAGTCACAGAAGCCTAAGCCTGCACCCCATGTCACCATCAAAGTCTGTCAGATTATATTCAATCAAGAATAGTCTGATGGGTGTCAATATTAGCCTATCACTTGTGAATGATGCCCAGCGTGTGTGTAGTAAGGGAAGAAACAACGCATGCCTTTTTTGAGACTTTTCAAAATCATAGTCGCACACCTCATGTAGCCTTAATCTGGTTTACAAACAGGTGTAGAGCCTAACTGACATACATTCGCACCGTGTGAGTTTCAGTTTGGGGAAGATCATTTTCACTATAAAAATCCACCTTAATAATAAAAGCATTACAACAAGTGCTCAGCATATGTGGGAACTCCTTCAAGACTGTTGGAAAAGCATTCCAGGTGAAGCTGGTTGAGAGAATGCCAAGTGTGTGCAAAGATGTCATCAAGGCAAAGGGTGGCTACTTAGAAGAATCTCAAATATATTTTGTTTTGTTTAACACTTTTTTGGTTACTACATGATTCCATACGTGTTATTTCACAGTGTTGATGTCTTCACTATTATTCTACAATGTAGAAAATAGTCAAAATAAAGAAAAACCCTTGAATGAGTAGGTGTGTCCAAACTTTTCAGACTGGCAATATATATATTTTTCTCATCAATCTACACACAATACCCCATAATGACAGAGTAAAAAATTGTGTGAGTCATTTTTGCAAACTTGTTGGAAGTGAAATACAGAAATAACTCATTTACATAATTATTCACACACCAGAGTCAATACGTTGTAGAATTACCTTAAAGTTGTGAGTCTTTCTGGTCTCTAAGAGCTTTCCACACCTAGATTGTGTGACATTTGGCCATTATTCTTTTCAAAATTCTTCAATCTCTTTCAAATTAGTTGTTGATCATTGCGACACCACCATTTTCATGTCTTTCCATAGATTTTCAAGTAGATTTAAGTCAAAATTGTAACTAGGCCAGTCAAGAACATTCACTGTCTTCTTGGAAAGCAACTTTAGTGTAGATTTGTCCTTGTGTTTTAGGTTATTGTCCTGCTGAAAGGTGAATTAATATCACAGTGTCTGTTGGAAAGCAGACTGAATCAGGTTTTCCACCTGAATCAGGTTTTCCGCAGTATTACTTTAGTGCCTTGTTGCAGACAGGATGCAATATTTTTATTCTGTACAGGCTTTTCTTTTCACTTTGTCAATTAGGTTAGTATTGTGGAGTTAATCCATCCTCAGTTTTCTCTTATCACAGCCATTAAACTCTGTAACTGTTTTAAAGTCATAATTGGCCTCCTGGTACAGTGGCTTGCGAAAATATTCACCCCCTTGGCATTTTTCCTATTTTGTTGCCTTACAACCTGGAATTAAAATACCTTTTGGGGGGTTTGTATCATTTGATTTACACAACATGCACTTTGAAGATGCAACATATTTTTTTATTGTGAAATAAGAGGAAAAAAACTGAACTTAAGCGTGCATAACTATTCACCCCCACAAAGTCAATACTTTGTAGAGCCACCTTTTGCAGCAATTACAGCTGCAAGTCTATTGGGGTACGTCTCTATAAGCTTGGCACATCTAGCCACTGGGATTTTTGCCCATTCTTCAAAGCAAAACTGCCCCAGCTATTTCAAGTTGGATGGGTTTCAATGGGGTACAGCAATCTTTAAGTCATACCACAGATTCTCAATTGGATTGAGGTCTGGGCTTTGACTAGACATTCCAAAACATTTAAATGTTTCCCCTTAAACCACTCGAGTGTTGCTTTAGCAGTATGCTTAGGGTCATTGTCCTGCTGGAAGGTGAACCTCCGCCCCAGTCTCAAATCTCTGGAAGACTGAAAGGTTTCCCTCAATAATTTCCCTGTATTTAGCACCCTCCATCATTCCTTTAATTTTGACCAGTTTCCCAGTCCCTGACAATGAAAAACATCCACACAGCATGATGCTGCCACCACAATGCTTCACTGTGGGAATGATGTTCTCGGGGTGATGAGAGATGTTAAGTTTGCGCCAGACACAGCGTTTTCCTTGATGGCCAAAAAGCTAGGGCCCACAGGGCTCTGGTCAAAAGTAGTGCACTGTAGGGAATAGGGTGCCATTTAGGGGTAGAAACCACGTCAAAAGGGACCCCAGAACAAGACTGAAATTGTACTCTGTACCCTGCTACCCCTACAGCTCTGCTCCCCAGATTACTCCCTCCACACGGCAGCCACTCGTTAAAAACTTCCAGCGTAACTACAAAGACAGGGAGGAGCGCTGCAAACAAACAAGCTCTTTGTGTAATGTCCTTGGTGACAGGGACGAGGACAAAGTAGCTCCCTCCCGAGTCATGACGAGTTTGTTTGCTTCACATGGCCCTCCAGTACTTGTGAGCTAGAACTGAGGTGGAGAGAAGAGTACAATTGTCATTCATTCGCTTGGGATACATACCTCACACTAGCTAGGTCCGACGTAAACTGTCACTCAAAGGAGCTGATTACATGTGAAAATATGGAAGAAGCTAGCCAACTTTTAATTGATTGAACTTTGAAGGTGTCCCAACTGACACATTCAGAGGAAAGACGTGATTATATGTTTGGAAAGTGTCGCCTTTGTATCCCAGAATAAAAGTATTTTTACTTTTGGCTTTTAGGCTATTTGCATGTGGAAATCAAATTGCTGCAAACAAAAGGTCTGTTGTTTTAACTAGCACTGTCTCCTCAAATCACATACATCAACAGAGCATGTCTGCAGGAGTTACCGAGGTCTACGTGACAGAGTTAGCACTGTATGTGTGCGAGTTCATTACAACTGACAGTTGAGTGAGTGGTGAAAAAGGAGACGCACTAGTTTCCCATAACCCATGAGCTCCTATCCTAGAGGGACTACTCTGCTGACTGTGCACATCCTGCCTACACTGCCCTGTGCCACTCTAATACCTCACTGTTAAACCACAATTGCATCAGGTGTTTGCTGTGATCTGCTCTCCCAGTGTAAAAAAAATAAATTCCTGACAGCGAGGCAGCAGTGGGCAAAATAGTTTTTAAAGGTTGCCTCTATTCATTCACAGTATGTTCATTAACCATGACAAATATCTCTGAAAGCCATTTATCCCACCCAGTTATAAATATGGAAGACTCCAAGAAGCCAGAATATAACCTAAGTGTGCTATCATGTAGCCTAGTTACTTTGCATGAAACTACAGTTTAGATAAATAAGACCTACATGAAAAAGCCTAATGGTTGAATTGTAAGTTACAAACTTAGCTTTGTTACTGTGTAGTTATATGCAAATAGCCTAATGCACACCACAAAATGAAGAAGTAAGACAACTAGTTTAATGGATTCTGTACAACTTTATAGAGCGACTGAAACATTCAGATTGACTTTGTTCATTCCAGAACAACAGAGTTCTTTGAATATAGAAGAAAAAAACATCACATCAAACAGTATAGCCTACTTCCTAAACAACAGCATGTTATGAAAGACATGAATTGAACATCATGACACTGAACCTGATAGCGATTCCTTTCTAAAAAGGAAAACAGAGCTCTGGAAGAAGTGCTGTGTCACAGCTTCATAGGCAGCAGCATTGCTTACTGTTTAATCCCAGTTAGAGACATGTTCAAGAGCAGATGTCCCATGATGCCAGGGCTGGAGGTCAATCTGTTACATTCACTAATGGACTATTACTGTAGTACCGGACGGGGTGCTGCTGTACAGCCTGCATGGCTGCAGTTCCATCCCAAAAGGTGCCCATAGGGCTAGTCTAAAGTAGTGCACTATAGGGAATAGGGTGCCAATTGGGAAGCATGGCTACCTCTGATCTGACAGTCACATCTGTCAGAGGAGGAGGATGGGGGCTCTGCAGCACACTCCCCACACAACCACCCTGCTCCGCACACAGCCAGCCCGCTCCCCACACAGCAAGCCACCAGCCGCCACTTCCCACAACAAAGCACAACACTCATCTTCTGATGGGTCTTCCTTCAAAATATCCTTTTAATGTGATAGGGAGATTTCAGACCCGAGTCTGCTGCTGCCTCACAAGTGAGATTAAGAGAGGATCAGATGGGATACAACAGCTGCACATCATAGATGTGAACCAAAAACACAGCTTCTTTCGAAGCCTTGTATAGCTAAGCTTACCAATAGCAATTACGTCTTGCTTTTCCAAAACATAGCAAGGCCAGATTTGGTTTGTTGTGTGTGTACTGTGTAGACTCAAAATAGTTTGTTTGGCTCTGAACTTTAACCAATAAGAGGAAGAAAAATAATGGTAATTTATTAGTAACAGAGACTGATACAGTGAAGTGGAGAGAAACTAATAAAGTGCATCAGCAATGGCGCCTTTTTGTAGGCACTAATGGAGGCTCACTCTGGCATGGCTCGTTGGACAAAGCCTTTGGGGAAATTAATGTTTTTTTTGTGTGGGTTTTGGATAAACAAACAAAAATAAGGTATTCGGTAAACACAGGCTTAGGAGATCTTTACTTGTTGTTCTATGAGATCATTTTTATCAGCCAACATCCCTTTATTTATTTATTTCGCCTTTATTTAACCAGGTTGGCTAGTTGAGAACAAGTTCTCATTTGCAACTGCGACCTGGCCAAGATAAAGCATAGCAATTCGACACATACAACAACACAGAGTTACACATGGAATAAACAAAACATACAGTCAATAATACAGTAGAACAAAAGAAAACAAAAAGTCTATATACAGTGAGTGCAAATGAGGTAAGTTAAGGAAATAAATAGGCCATGGTGGCGAAGTAATTACAATATAACAATTAAACACTGGAATGGTAGATCGGCAGAAGATGAATGTGCAGGTAGAGATACTGGGGTGCAAAGGAGCAAAAAAAAATAAAAAATACCAGTATGGGGATGAGGTAGATAGATAGATGGGCGGTTTACAGATAGGCTAAGTACAGGTGCAGTGATCTGTAAAATGCTCTGACAGCTGGTGCTTAAAGCTAGTAAGGGAGATGTGAGTCTCCAGCTTCAGAGATTTTTGCAATTCGTTCCAGTCATGGGCAGCAGAGAACTGGAAGGAAAGACAACCAAAGGAGGAATTGGCTTTGGGAGTGACCAGTGAGATATACCTGCTGAAGCGCGTGCTACGAGTGGGTGCTGCTATGGTGACTAGTGAGCTGAGATAAGGCGGGGCTTTACCTAGCAGAGACTTGTAGATAACCTGTAGCCAGTGGGTTTGGCGACGAGAATGAATAGAGGGCCAACCAACGAGAGCTTACAGGTCGCAATGGTGGGTAATGTATGGGGCTTTGGTGACAAAACGGATGGCACTGTGATAGACTGCATCCAGTTTGTTGAGTAGAGTGTTGGAGGCTATTTTATAGATAACATCACCGAAGTCGGGGATCGGTAGGATGGTCAGTTTTACGAGGGTATGTTTGGCAGCATGAGTGAAGGATGCTTTGTTGCGATATAGGAAGCCGATTCTAGATTTAATTTTGGATTGGAGATGATTAATGTGAGTCTGGAAGGAGAGTTTACAGTCTAACCAGACACCCAGGTATTTGTAGTTGTCCACGTATTCTAAGTCAGAGCCGTCCAGAGTAGTGATGCTGGACGGTCGAGCAGGTGCGGGTAGCGATCGATTGAAAAGCATGCATTTACTTTTACTTGAGTTTAAGAGCAGTTGGAGGCCACGGAAGGAGAGTTGTATGGCATTGCAGCT
Source organism: Oncorhynchus masou masou (assembly GCF_036934945.1). Taxonomy (NCBI): domain Eukaryota; kingdom Metazoa; phylum Chordata; class Actinopteri; order Salmoniformes; family Salmonidae; genus Oncorhynchus; species Oncorhynchus masou. The sequence continues at coordinate 62,939,946 of NC_088220.1, forward strand.
CGTCTGGAGGTTAGTAAACACAGTGTCTAAGGATTTGTCATTATGAGGTATTTTATGTATATTGATGAGGAACATTTTATATTTAAGTCAAAGGGTCTATGGTCTTCAATTACAGACCTCACAGTTTGGTGGAACCACACCTGTGACTATCCCCTCCTCCCCTTAGTCGACCTCATCAGTCTTTATATACTCTGGGAGCGCTGCAAATGACACAGTCAGGAAATTTCATCTACCCTCCAACTCTATCAAATCTGCTCTTCTTAAAATACCCCACAGTCCATACAGTCAGAGGAATCCCTGGCACACTGTCCAACACTAGTCTACACACTACATCACCTTTTACTGCAAAAAATATAGCTCCCTAAGCACTGTTTATCTACTGTCTGATGGTCAAGATTTATGAACCCATAAACAATGTGGTCGTAAAGAGAGTGAGAAAGACAGCATACATGCAGGCGTGGTTGTGTGGAAGGGGAGTTATTACCAATCTAGGCTATAATGGGGTCATATCAGATTACTTCAGACTAAAACAACAATAATACAGATCAGTGATTTACTGTTATTTGCTTTGGTTAATGTTTTTCCTGGTTCATTTTTTACTTTAATAAACGGTAGTACAGTATGTGTTGTGTCCTGCTATGAGTATGTGGTATAGTATGGTATAGGTTACGTCCTAAATGACACCCTATGCCCTATATTGTGCATTATCTTTGACCAGAGTCCTGGCCCTGGTCAAAAGAAGAGCACTATAAAGAGAATATGGTGCCATTTGTGACCCAACCACAGAGTGGAGTATAGTATGCCTCCCTCCCCAGCTGCTCTGTTTGTGACAGCGAGACTGGAAGGTGCTCTGGAATGGAGCCCAACTGCAGGTCAATACTTCCAGACTCTGCGGCAGCAGTGCTTTTCCTCTCAGTCACTGAAATGTCTTAATTTCCCCTGCCGCCACACACACCCAGCCTTAAGAGGCTCCACTTCTCTCCCCTGCTCGCCTCTCCTCCTCCTGACGTGTTCCATTCCTTTCTCCTGTTTTTATTTCTCAATTTCCCATTGTATACCAGCCTCCTTAGTCCTCATATCATTCAGTCTCAACTCCCTCTTTTTCCTCAAGCAGCAGCATAGCCACTGACATGTGGAATGAGATTGAGGAAATGAAAGTCTGTATTATTAGGAGATTCATGTGAAGTTAAATCAATGCAAGTCATTTAGGATATCATGATTCCAGTAGTTAGCTAAATTACTGTCACCCTTGATATCAAGGAAACATGATACAGTGACAAAATGTTAATGTGGGGAATCTGAGGGGGGATTTTTATTTTTTTACTTTGTTAATATAGAGTATTACAGTATGAGTCATGATACCCATAAAACCTAACAAGGAAATGGTTTCAATAAGACCCCAAGCCATAAGACTGCTGAACAATTAATCAAATGGCCACCCGGACTATTTACTCCTCTTGCACTTTGATGCAGTGCCTTAGACTAATGCGCCACTCAGGAGCACACTGCTGGTACTCACTGTTTATTATCTACTGCATAGTCACTTTACCCCTACCTACATGTACAAATTACCTCGACTAATCTGTACTCCTGCACATTGACTTGGTACTGGTACTGCCTGTATATAGCCCCGTTATTTACATTTTATTTGTACTTTTTATTTTACATGAGTTTATTTAGTAAACATTTTCTTAACTATTTCTGGAACTGCATTGTTGGTTAAGGGCTCGTAAGTAAGTATTTCACGGTAAGGTCTACTACACCTGTTGTATTCGGAGAATGTGACAAATAAAATTAGATTTAGATTAATTTGTTTTTCCACCATAAATTTTTCCATAGAGGATTTCATAAACACTTAAAATAAGGTCTGCGTTTTGTGTGGTCTTACCCTGGGGTGACGTTTTGATAACCTTGTAAATCTCTCTAGGACTATGTGACTTTTAATAAATATATTATTTAACCTTTATTTAAATAGGCAAGTCAGTTAAGAACAAATTTTTATTTACAATGACAGCCTACCCTGGCGACGCAGGGCCAATCGTGTGCCGCCCTATGGGACTCCCAATCACGGCCGGATGTGATACAGCCTGGAATTGGAACAGGGATTATAGTAACGCCTCTTGCACTGAGGTGCATTGCCTTAGACCACTGTGCCACTCGGGAGCCCATCTTGCATGATGTCTACTTTTATGCTAATTAGCATTTTTGAATCAGAGAGTAAATAGAGCCAAATATATTGATAAAAGTCACCATGTCTGAGAGAGATTTACATGGTTATCAAAACGTCATGCCATTATAAGCCTACACCTAGCAAACATTTGCCAATTTCTGTTAGGGAATACCTACTCTGAAGTGGGTGTGCGCTCTTCTCAACTCAATTCGCCTTTGAGCTCCTAAACAACTGCAATTCTTCTTTTACTTTGGCAAAGGGTAAAGTCTACAAAACTTTGTTCACTCTTTTCGGTACAGATTCTAGTTTTGGGAACAGAAAACTGCATTGAGATCAAATGTGTTATTAATGAGAAAATTAGTAGAATGATGGGACCAAAATAGATCTCGTTCCATCTTCTTCCACTGACAGTGTTGTGCCGAAAAGCTTCCCCCTGACAGAATTCTCCCCCCGCCTTCGCGTGAACATGGATGCACTCAATTCTTCATTGCTGCGACTTGCTTGCGAGTTGAGATTTCTGATCACGTTAGGCTGCCTTTCATTTTATTTTTTGTGTCGGTTTGATCGCAGGGGAGGCACTAGTAATGTCTGCAGTTTTCAGTTAGGCTATTTGTTTCAAGTGTATTAGTCTATAAATAAATCTCTTTGCCAAAATCTCCCATGTCTTATTTGACTAGTAGTTCTGAAATGTTTATTGCTTGCCTAAATTTGACTCCTTCCTCTGTTTAATATAATACACATACATTACTTATTAATTTTGGTTGCCTATCCTGACGTGAAGTTTGTTCTATAGAAATGTGTGCCACAAGAAGAATTAGACTCTCGTCACAAAAGGAAGTGGTTATTTCAGCAACAAGTTTTCAGAGCCCTCTACTGTTCTCTCGACCCATCCCTCAATCCCCCATCCCATCGTGCTTTTCCCTCTAATGGCTTTTCCTACATTTTTTTACACTTTTTCTGTTTTAGTTTTTAAGAATGTAGGTACAGTAGAAATAATAAAAATAATAATAACAATAAATAAAAAGTGTACTCTGGGTTGAAAAATAAATATATTCAAATATATAAGTCAACATGAGTGTATATCCATATCCATAATCACAGGAAACTGTTATGATAATAGAAAAAAAAATACATGTATAATAATATAATTAATAAAACTATGACTGAATGTGCCTCCGTGAAGAATCTCCTCCCCAATAGGACACCCCCAGCACCTCCGCCATCTCCATCAACCTCCCCCCACCCCCCACCACTCAACCACAAAACACAATAATGACAAAAATAACAATAGAAATTAAAATCCAAAATATATATACAGTCGTGGCCAAAAGTTGAGAATGACACAAATATTAATTTCCACAAAGTTTGCTGCTTCAGTGTCTTTAGATATGTTTGTCAGATGTTACTATGGAATACTGAAGTATAATTACAAACATTTCATAAGTGTCAGAGGATTTAATTGACAATTACATGAAGTTGATGTAAAAGACTCAATATTTGCTGTGTTGACCCTTCTTTTTCAAGACCTCTGCAATCCGCCCTGGCATGCTGTCAATGAACTTCTGGGCCACATCCCTGACTGGTGACAACCCATTCTTGCATAATCAATGCTTGGAGTTTGTCAGAATTTGTTGGTTTTTGTTTGTCCACTCGTCTCTTGAACACAAGTTCTCAATGGGATTAAGGTCTGGGGAGTTTCCTGGCCATGGACCCAAAATATCGATGTTTTGTTCCCCGAGCAACTTAGTTATCACTTCTGCCTTATGGCAAGGTGCTCCATCATGCTGGAAAAGGCATTGTTCGTCACCAAACTGTTCCTGGATGGTTGGGAGAAGTTGCTCTCGGAGAATGTGTTGGTGCCATTCCTTATTCATGGCTGTGTTCTTTGGCAAAAATGTGAGTGATCCCACTCCGTTGGCTGAGAAGCAACCCCACACATGAATGGTCTCAGGATGCTTTACTGTTGACATGACACAGGACTGATGGTAGCGCTCACCTTGTCTTCTGGAAAAAAGCTTGTCTGGAGATGCCCCAAACAATCGGAAAGGGGATTCATCAGAGAAAATTACTTTACCCCAGTCCTCAGCAGTTCAATCCCTGTACCTTTTGCAGAATATCAGTCTGTCCCTGATGTTTTTCCTGGAGAGAAGTGGCTTATTTGCTGCCCTTCTTGACACCAGGCCATCCTCCAAAAGTCTTCGCCTCACTGTGCGTGGAGATTAGAGGTCGACCGATTAATCGGAATGGCCGATTTAATTAGGGCCGATTTCAAGTTTTCATAACAATTGGAAATTGGTAATTTTGGACGCCGATTTTGCAGATTATTATTATTTATTTTTTTAATCTTTATTTAACTAGGCAAGTCAGTTAAGAACACATTCTTATTTTCAATGACGGCCTAGGAATGGTGGGTTAACTGCCTTGTTCAGGGGCAGAACGACAGATTTTTACCTTGTCAGCTCAGGGATTCAATCTTGCAACCTTACGGTTCACTAGTCCAACACACTAACCACCTGCCTCACGAGGAGCCCGCTTGTTATGCGAATGCAGTAAGAAGCCAAGGTGAGTTGCTAGCTAGCATTAAACTTAATCAATCATAATCACTAGTTATAACTACACATGGTTGATGATATTACTAGTTTATCTAGCATGTCCTGCGTTGCATATAATCGATGCAGTGCGCATTCGCGAAAAAGGACTGTCGTTGCTCCAACGTGTACCTAACCATAAACACCAATGACCTTCTTAAAATCAATACACAGAAGTATATATTTTTAAACCTGCCTATTTAGCTAAAAGAAATCCAGGTTAGCAGGCAATACTGATGGATGCCACCCGTTAGATAAAATACGGAACGGTTCCGTATTTCACTGAAAGAATAAACGTCTTGTTTTCGAGATGATAGTTTCCGGATTCTACCATATTAATGACCTAAGGCTCGCATTTGTGTGTTATTATGTTATAATTAAGTCTATGATTTGATAGAGTAGTCTGACTGAGCGATGGTATGCACCAGCAGGCGCATAAGCATTCATTCAAACAGCACTTTCGTGCGTTTTGGCAGCAGCTCTGCTGTTTATGACTTCAAGCCTATCAACTCCCGAGATTAGGCTGGTGTAACGATGTGGTGTGAAATGGCTAGCTAGTTAGCGGGGTGCGCGCTATTAACGTTTCAAACGTCACTTGAAGTAGTTGTTCCCCTTGCTCTGCATGGTGAACTCTGCTTCGAGGGTGGCTGTTGTCGTTGTGTTCCTGGTTCAAGCCCAGGTAGGAGTGAGGAGAGGTATGGAAGCTATACTGTTACACTGGCAATACTAAAGTGTCTATAAGAACATCCAATAGTCAGGTATATGAAATACAAATGGTATAGAGAGATAGTCCTATAATAACTACAACCTAAAACTTCTTAACTGGGAATATTGAAGAGTCATGTTAAAAGGAACCACCAGCTTTCATATGTTCTCATGTTCTGAGCAAGGAACTTAAACATTAGCTTTCTAACATGGCACATATTGCACTTTTACTTTCTTCTCCAACATTTTGTTTTTGCATTATTTAAACCAAATTGAACATGTTTCATTATTTATTTGAGGCTAAATTGATTTTATTGATGTGTTATATTAGGTTAAAATAAGTGTTAATTCAGTATTGTTGTAATTGTCGTAATTACAAATAAATGTAAAAAATCGTCCGATTAATCGGTAGCGGCTTTTTTTGTCCTCCAATAATCGGTATCGGCGTTGATGCACTCACACCTGCCTGCTGCCATTCCTGAGCAAGCTCTGTATTGGTGGTGCCCCGATCCCGCAGCTGAATCAACTTTAGGAGACGGTCCTGGCGCTTGCTGGACTTTCTTGGGCGCCCTGAAGCATTCTTCACAACAATTGAACCGCACTCCTTGAAGTTCTTGATGATCCGATAAATGGTTGATTTAGGTGCAATCTTACTGGCAGCAATATCCTTGCCTGTGAAGCCCTTTTTGTGCAAAGCAATGATGGTGGCACATATTTCCTTGCAGATAACCATGGTTGACAGAGGAAGAACAATGATTCCAAGCACCACCCTCCTTTTGAAGCTTCCAGTCTGTTATTCGAACTCAATCAGCATGACAGAGTGATCTCCAGCCTTGTCCTCGTCAACACTCACACCTGTGTTAATGAGAGAATCACTCACATGATGTAAGCTGGTCCTTTTGTGGCAGGGCTGAAATGCAGTGGAAATGTTTTTTGGCAAAGAGGGACTTTGCAATTAATTGCAATTCATCTGATCACTCTTCATAACATTCTGGAGTATATGCAACTTGCCATCATACAAACTGAGGCAGCAGACTTTGAGAAAATTAATATTTGTGTCATTCTCAAAACTTTTGGCCACGACTGTATATGTACAGTACATATACATAGTCACGGGACACTCAACTTATCTCTTTTCCTACATCAGATATGCAGGTGACAATCCACCTGGATGACCGCACATAATCAGCAAGACGGAGATGCTCTTCGAGGGAATGCCTGCCCATTCTCAGATGTTTGATAATCCGAGATGATCACGTCATTTACATTCCAGCCATTTTCAACTCCAGATTTGACTACTTCAACTCACACCCTGCTGGAATCCCTGAATTCTCAAATTACCCTCTGTTATTAATCTCTATATTGTAATCAATAAAGTGTTTCAAAATGCTGTACTTTTTTTAGCATATGTTCAGATCATTCCTGAGAGAGAAGCGGTGTAATATCTCCAGATGGGCGTGTGGTACCCTTCCTTACCCATGCCAACAAGATGTTACTTCTTGAGGGGTCTTTGTCTTGAAAGTAAGTATGAGAGTATAAGTAATGTACAATTAACCTACTGAAAGTATACTGACTAAAAGGCAAAACAGAACTGTCAAATGATATTATAGCTTTGTCGTTGTATACTTGCAAATTAGAATCTTAAGTGTAACAATTTTGTTGGGGAAAACAAATTTCTTTTCCGGTTTGCAGAATGTGTTCTGAAGGAGGAGTCAATTGTCATTTCAAACAGGGACAAAGATGTTAACATCATGAGAGAAGAAATAGCAGTCACTCCTGTCATGCCCTGGTCTTAGTATTTTGTCTTTTCTTTATCTATTTGGTCAGGCCAGGGTATGACATGGGTTTTTGTATGTGGTGTGTTTTGTATTGGGGTTTTTACACATGTTTTGGGATGGTACCTTAGTGGGGTGTTCTAGGTGAATCTATGGCTGTCTGAAGTGGTTCTCAATCAGAGGCAGGTGTTTATCGTTGTCTCTGATTGGGAACCATATTTAGGCAGCCATATTCTTTTGAGTGTTTCGTGGGTGATTGTTCTTATGTCGTTTTCCTGTCCTTGTTCGGTGTTAGTTTACACCAGTCTAGGCTGTTTTCTTGTTACGTTAGTTGTGTTTTTGTATTTTGATTCGTGTTTACTTTTGTTTATTAAACATGGATCGCAATCTACACGCCGCATTTTGGTCCGACTCTCCTTCGCACAAAGAAAACCGTAACAGAATCACCCACCACAACAGGACCAAGCGGCGTGACAACAGGCAGCGGCAGCAGGAGATACATAATAAGGATTTCTGGACTTGGGAGGAAATCCTAGACGGAGAAGGACCCTGGGCACAGCCTGGAGAATATCGCCGCCCCAAGGAAGAACTGGAGGCGAAGAAAGCGGAGAGGCGCTGGTATGAGGAGGCAGCACAGCGACGCGGATGGAAGCCCGAGAGTCAGCCCCAAAAATGTATTGGGGGGAGGCTCACAGGGAGTAAGGCGACGCTAGGTAGGAGACCTACGCCAACTTCCTGTGGTTACCGGGGGGCTAGAGAGACCGGGCAGGCACCGTGTTATGTTGTGGTGCGCACGATGTCCCCAGTGCGGGTGCATAGCCCGGTGCGGTATATTCCAGCTCCGCGTATCGGCCGGGCTAGAGTGAGCGTCGAGCCAAATGCCATGAAGCCGGCTCTACGCATCTGGTCCCCAGTGCGTCTCCTTGGGCCGGCTTACATGGCACCAGCCTTGCGCACGGTGTCCCCGGTTCGCCTGCATAGCCCAGTGCGGGCCATTCCACCTCGCCGCACTGGCAGAGCGACCGGGAGTATTCAACCAGGTAAGGTTGGGCAGGCTCGGTGCTCAAGTGCTCCAGTGCGCCTACATGGTCCGGTCTACCCAGTACCACCTCCACGCACCAGCCCTCCGGTGGCAGCTCCCCGCACCAGGCTTCCTGTGCGTGTCCTCGGCCCAGTACCACCAGTGCCAGCACCACGCATCAGGCCTACAGTGCGCCTCGCCTCTCCAGCGCTGCCAGAGCCTTCCTCCTCTCCTGCGCTGCCGGAGTCTCCCACCTGTTTAGCGCTGCCAGAGCCTTCCTCCTCTACAGCGCTGCCGGAGTCTCCCACCTGGCCAGAGCTGCCAGTCTGCATGGAGCAGCCAGAGCTGCCAGTCTGCATGGAGCAGCCAGAGCTGCCAGTCTGCATGGAGCAGCCAGTCTGCAAGGAGCCGCCAGTCTGCAAGGAGCCGCCAGTCTGCAAGGAGCCGCCAGTCTGCAAGGAGCCGCCAGTCTGCATGGAGCAGCCAGAGCCGCCAGTCTGCATGGAGCAGCCAGAGCCGCCAGTCTGCATGGAGCAGCCAGAGCCGCCAGTCTGCATGGAGCAGCCAGTCAGCCAGACTCTTCCAGATCCGCCAGTCAGCCAGGATCCGCCAGTCAGCCAGACTCTTCCAGATCCACCAGTCAGCCAGACTCTTCCAGATCCACCAGTCAGCCAGACTCTTCCAGATCCACCAGTCAGCCAGACTCTGCCAGAAGTGCCAGCCAGCCAGGATCTGCCAGAGCCAACTACCTGCCTGAACTTCCTCTCAGTCCCGAGCCGCCCCTCAGTCCCGAGCTGCCCCTCAGTCCAGTGGGGTCCTGGGTGAGGATTACTAGGCCATGGTCGGCGGCGAGGGTGGCCTAAGACTTTGTTAGAGTGGAGTCCACGTCCCGCGCTGGAGCCGCCACCGTGGACAGACGCCCACCCGGACCCTCCCCTAGGGGTTTTGGTGTGCGGCCGGGAGTCGACACCTTGGGGGGGGGGGGAGTTCTGTCACGCCCTGGTCTTAGTATTTTGTGTTTTCTTTATCTATTTGATCAGGCCAGGGTGTGACATGGGTTTTTGTATGTGGTGTGTTTTGTCTTGGGGTTTTTTCACATGTATTGGGATGGTAGCTTCGTGGGGTGTTCTAGGTGAATCTATGGCTGTCTGAAGTGGTTCTCAATCAGAGGCAGGTGTTTATCGTTGTCTTTGATTGGGAACCATATTGAGGCAGCCATATTCTTTGAGTGTTTTGTGGGTGATTGTCCTTATGTCCTTTTCCTGTCCTTGTTCGGTGTTAGTTTACACCAGTCTAGGCTGTTTTCGGTTTTCTTGTTACGTTTGTTGTTTTTTTGTATTTTGATTCGTGTTTACTTTTGTTTATTAAACATGGATCGCAATCTACACGCCGCATTTTGGTCCGACTCTCCTTCGCACAAAGAAAACCGTTACATCTCCTCCAAAACACTAGCCAACTGACCTGAGCCAACTGTGCCACTTCTGTGGGGAGCTGGACAATAATGAGGAAGACACTAACTGGGTAATTGCTTGTTCACTTCTAAAGGCACATTTTTAGGAGTACGATTTTGTATAAGCAGTTGTCTGATAATTTAAATAATTGTAATTCAAGAAAATGTACTTAATGATTTAAATATGAACATTTTTCATATAAAATTCAGATTGGTTGTGACTGCCCACGATGGTTCCACCAGACCTGTATGAAAACCATCCCATTATTGGAGGATTATGTCTGCGCTGCCTGTCAGGACTAGGTTAGGCTTGAGTTCCAGGCGATGGTTTCACCTGGAAAACTTTCCATAAAAAGTGGACTAAATGTTCAGTTGAGCTGGTGCAGCTTTCCAATATTTGTTTGTTATTTATTGTCTTTTTATATTTGATTTGTCATTTTATCTTATGCAAAGATTTACATTTCTATTTCTTATTAATGTTTGTTAACAAACTTAACTTTGTCATGTTTGTGTGTTATTGTGTGATATTTGTGTATTATCATTTTCTTAAACATTACAAAATGTTTCTAAAATAAAAGTTTGTTACTTTATACTCTAATTTTGCTTTCTGTGGCACACACTACTGGTCAACATGAGCTACCAAAATGATTCTGAAGTGTGCCAAGCCTTGCAGTCCCCCACACACACAGCTATTTTCCTAAATTTTGTGGCTAGAGTCAAATACTTTCTATAGAACAAACTTCAAGTAGGCAACCGAAATTAATAATTAATGTGTGTGTGTGTTAAATTAAACGGTGGGAGAAAAATGTATGCAACCAATAAACATTTCAGAACAACTACCAGTCGAATGAGACATGGGAAAGATTACGAATTTATTGCTCGATCTTTATTTATAGACTAATACAATTGAAACAAATAGCCAAACCGAAAACTGCAGACATTACTAGTTCCTCCCCCGCGATCAAACCAAAATATAAAAATGTATATAAAATTACATGCAGACTAAAGTCATCAGAAATCCAAACTTGCACGCAAATCGTGATGAATGAAGAATTGAGTGAGTGCGCGTTCACGCGAAGATGGGGGGGGAGAATTTCTGGCACAACACCGGCCAATGCAATGTGCTACCATATCTGGCAGTGAGTGGAAACGCCAAGTGGATGCTTCACAATAGAAACAGCAAACTTAATTAAAGCGCACAACAAACGAAATGGTCGGACACCTGAGATTAGCTAACACTAGTTAGTTGTCAGCACACGATATCGGAAAGCTTCATTTTGTTGAAGTAAGTTACTGTAAATAGAGCCACACAATATATCAAACAATATTTCCTTAGTTGCGATGGCAAATTTCGATTCGAAAGATGCTGGGGAAAAAGTGAACTTCATTGCATTTGTTAGTAATGACGCACAGTAGCCAATGGAGTAAATACTAGAACTAGCCTTGTGATCATATTTTAATTGAGGGACTAAAACCCGTAACTCGCGACTGTGTACACACACACACACACACGTCGTTCGCATTCCGGCCATAGAATTAGCATTCCCGTTAGCAAAGCTAGCTAGCTACAGACAGTACTTTACCACGTAGCTATCAAACAACAACTTCAAATGGCAACTTCAATATCCAGAACTTTAAAATACATTCGTAAATACAGAAGTAAAATAAAACTAATAACTTACAGGTAAACCCAGAAATGAGAAGCAAAACTGTGGCGGCTTGCAGTCCATTGGGCGGCAGAGTCTTGTGGTAATCGAGTAGCAATCTTTTCGCCATGATTTCCCAGTGCACTTTCGTTCCTTACCTCGCTCAGCTTATACGTCTGTTCTACTGCTGATTGCTTCTCTAGCAACTCCTCTCCATAGCGACCGCCCGGGCGCGAGAGCTGTACCACTTCTGGGATTGACAGGGGCACACACCTTAATCAGCCAACAAATCCCTTTTGTTATGCACTTTGTAAATACATTAATACATTTTACAGTGTATAGCTAAGTAGTTAATGTGTCAAGACTTTATAGACCTTTATTAGACTTAAACCCCTTATTATTGAACAATGACTAAGTGAAATTGAAATTGTGCACTGTAAATCATCTTATATCAGTCATCCATTCAAGAATAGCCTTAATATAATTTCACAATTAGGCATATTTTTGTTGTGATAGTGTACTTTCACAGGGTATTTCATTTCTGTCAGTTGTGTAATGTAGTCGAGCCTGTGTTTGTGATCACTTTGAGAATGATCTCTTGTCTGAAAGACATGAATCAAATAAACATTTAGGAGAGTGCAAGACCTGAGTCAAGATCCCTTAACCAGTGTTAATTAAGTCTAAAAACAACTGTTGGGATTGTTTACAGCTCATTTAAAGAAAACACAGCAGGTCTGGAGTTAACATTCCATCCAACCAAATAGCATAGCACCATTGCCAGGTTACCACTAAATGAACACTGAAGTCTCCATTTGGATGAGGTCTGATAATCTTCTCATCAATTAGAATGATGGTTTTATCACATACAGTGACTTCAGAAAGTATTCACACCCCTTGACTTTTTCAACATTTTGTTGGCTGAATTTAAAATTGATTAAACCCAGATTTGTTTAAATCAATGGCCTACACACAATACCCCATAATGTCAAAGTGAATTCATATTTTTTATTTTTTACAAATGAATTAAAAATTAAAGCTGAAATGTCTTGAGTCAATAAGTATTCAACCACTTTGTAATGGCAAACCTAAATAAGTTCAGGAGTAAAAATGTGCTTAACATGTCACATAATAAGTTGCATGGACTCACTCTGTGTGCAGTAATAGTCTTTAACATGATATTTGAATGATTGCCTCATCTCTGTGCCCAACACATGCAATTACAGTGGGGCAAAAAAGTATTTAGTCAGCCACCAATTGTGCAAGTTCTCCTACTTAAAAAGATGAGAGGCCTGTAATTTTCATCATAGGTACACTTCAACTATGACAGACAAAATGAGAAAAAAATCCAGAATAATTTTTTTATGAATTTATTTGCCAATTATGGTGGAAAATAAACTTTTGTTATTGACCAAATACTTATGTCAATACTTTGTTATAAACCCTTTGTTGGCAATGACAGAGGTCAAATGTTTTCTGTAAGTCTTCACAAGGTTTTCACACACTGTTGCTGGTATTTTGGCCCATTCCTCCATGCAGATCTCCTCTAGAGCAGTGATGTTTTGGGGCTGTTGCTGGGCAACACGGACTTTCAACTCCCTCCAAAGATTTTCTATGGGGTTGAGATCGGGAGACTGGCTAGGCCACTCCAGGACCTTGAAATGCTTCTTACGAAGCCACTCCTTCGTTGCCCTTTCATGCTGAAAGACCCAGCCACGTTTCATCTTCAATGCCCTTGCTGATGGAAGGAGGTTTTCACTCAAAATCTCACGATACATGGCCCCATTCATTCTTTCCTTTACACGGATCAGTTGTCCTGGTCCCTTTGCAGAAAAACAGCCCCAAAGCATGATGTTTCCACCCCCATGCTTCACAGTAGTTATGGTGTTCTTTGGATGCAACTCAGCATTCTTTGTCCTCCAAACACGACGAGTTGAGTTTATCAAAAAGTTCTATTTTGGTTTCATCTGACCATATGACATTCTCTCAATCTTCTTCTGGATCATTCAAATGCTCTCTAGCAAACTTCAGACGGGCCTGGACATGTACTGGCTTAAGCAAGGGGACACGTCTGGCACTGCAGGATTTGAGTTCCTGGCAGTGTAGTGTGTTACTGATGGTAGGCTTTGTTACTTTGGTCCCAGCTCTCTGCAGGTCATTCACTAGGTCCCCCCGTGTGATTCTGGGTTTTTTGCTCACCGTTCTTATGATCATTTTGACCCCACTGGGTGAGATCTTGCGTGGAGCCCCAGATCGAGGGAGATTATCAGTGGTCTTGTATGTCTTCCATTTCCTAATAATTGCTCTCACAGTTGATTTCTTCAAACCAAGCTGCTTACCTATTGCAGATTCAGTCTTCCCAGCCTGGTACAGGTCTACAATTTTGTTTCTGGTGTCCTTTGACAGCTCTTTGGTCTTGGCCATAGTGGAGTTTGGAGTGTGACTGTTTGAGGTTGTGGACAGGTGTCTTTTTTACTGATAACAAGTTCAAACAGGTGCCATTAACACAGGTAACGAGTGGAGGACAGAGGAGCCTCTTAAAGAAGAAGTTATAGGTCTGTGAGAGCCAGAAATCTTGCTTGTTTGTAGGTGACCAAATACTTATTTTCCACCATAATTTGCAAATAAATTCATTAAAAATCCTACAATGTGATTTTCTGGATTTTTTTTCTCATTTTGTCTGTCATAGTTGAAGTGTACCTATGATGAAAATTACAGTCCTCTCTAATCTTTTTAAGTGGGAGAACTTGCACAATTGGTGGCTGACAAAAACATTTTTTTGCCCCACTGTAACTAAGTTTCCTCAGTTGAGCAGTGAATTTCAAACACAGATTCAACCACAACGACCAGGGAGGTATTACAATGCCTTGCAAAGAAGGGCACATATTGGTAGCTGGGTAAAAATAAAAAAGCAGAGATTGAATATCCCTTTGAGCATGATGAAGTTTTAAATTACACTTTGGATGGTGTATCAATACACCCAGTCACTACAAAGATACAGGCATCCTTCCCAACTCATTTGCCAGAAAGGAAGGAAGGCCAATGGACTTTAAAAGAGTTACAGAGTTTAATGTCTGCGATAGGAAAAATATCTAAAGATTGATCAACAACATTGTAGTTATTCCACAATACTCACCTAATTGACGGAGTGAAATGAAGGAAGCCTGTACAGAATAATAATATTCCATAACATGCTCAAGTTATTCAGGAAAAAAAATAAACGTGATGGAGCTAAGCACAGGCAAAATCCTAGCGGAAAACCTGGTTCAGTCTGCTTTATACCAGACTCTGGGAGAGGAATTCACCTTTCAGCAGGACAGTAACCTAAAACACAAGGCCAAATCTACACTGGAGTTATTACAAAGAAGACGGACAGAGCTTGAAGATATTTGAAAAGAATAATGGTTAAATGTTGTGCAATCCAGTTTTGGAAAGTTCTTGGAGACTTACCCAGAAAGACACACAGCTGTAATTGCTGCCAAAAGTGGTTCTACAAAGTATTGACACAGGGGAGTGAATACATACATAAATTTGACATTTCTGTATTTAATTTTCAATACATTTGCAAACATCTCTAAAAACACATTTTCACTTTGTCATTATGGGGTACTATGTGTAGATGGGTGAGAAAAGTATTTAATCAATTTTTTATTCAGACTTTAACACAACAAAATGTGGAATATGTCTAGGGGTATGAATACTTTCTGAAGGTACTGTAAACCCCACTCGCCCTGAAAATGAATGTTGGGCTACCACCCACCTTTACTACCAACACATTCAGAAGGTGTTTCTTCAAACAATGTTTCTGTGGCATTTTCTTGTCTGTTTTCCTGTGTGCATTCCTATGTTGTAAAAATACCAAGATAACATAAAAAAAGTGGCAAATCCAAATGTTTGTCAGGGAACACCAGTTGTTTGACAAATAAGGAACAAACAAACCCCAATGATTCCTAGTCATATGAGCAAAATAATTTGAATACTTTTATTGAGAGAACAATATCAGCAAGTAATTGCTTCATAACATTGGGCTGCAGTTATAAACAATGACATAATTCTTTCAGACCAACATATACCCAGAAAGTCACAGACTGAAAACAAACACTTGTGTATAGGCTCGAAAACACAGACATTAAATTCCAAGGCAACAATGGGGGAATGTAAGTGACAGAGTTAATTAATATTAACCTCAAGAGGCAGTTCAACCTCCCAAGGTGTCACAGAAGAATTAGAGCAGTAAACTGGTGTAGTTTTACAGTGCCAAGCAAGACAGGCAGAGAGAACAGTCACATGTCACAAAGGCATTCCACACACAGATGAAGAATTGCTGTAACTGATACACCCGTAAGTCCTTCACCCTGCACACTCACTAACCAGTAACATAAACATACTGGAGCACAGCTTCTCTGTGACACACAGCAAATATGTCACTTGTTAGTTTGTAGCATCAGAGACATATTAGGGATCCATAAGAAAACAAATAGGAAGCTGAGCTATAATGTTGTTGCAGGCTGCATCTATAAATATGTCCATTCTACCTCTGTATGCACTGGGGCATGTATGACATCTCCATAGCGAGGCCCTATAACAGCTGTATCTGAAAAATAATTAGTTCTCTTAGATCTTCCCATTTATCCTAATCAATCACTCTCCCCAGACCACTTCAGAAATGAATTGTATGTTATGTTAATGTTGCTCGGTGCAATGGAAATACTTAAAATAGTAGCTTCTTGATGGGATTATTAATCAAATAATCTATTTCTGTTTAATTTTATACTAAGATTATAGGATTTGGTAGCGGTATAGCATAGATCTGTTCAGAATGTGGGACGATTGGCAGCATAGTACTTTTCCTATGGAAAATATCAACATAATAAGGAACTCATGTGCTATAATCAAATGGTTTATTGAGCCTTTATGGTGTGTGACCTTGGTAACAGTGGTGACTCACGGAGAGACCTCTAGACCCCATTAAACATTTAGTCTGATTGTGTTATTACAATTCCTCCCTGGCAGTCAGAGCTGTATTGGCACCACCTTTCCTGTGACCAGTAGTTGCACATCCACAGACTGATGTTCGAGGCACTTGGTTTAACAGTCTGTAAAAACAACCTTTGTTAAACTTGACATTCCTCCCCAGTCGGTCGCATTGGAGATTGCCAGAGAGCCAGCCCTAGTACACCTCAAACCCCCATGTCTCACACCCGCCTCCCCGCTGTTCCTTCTCCTTCTAAGGCTTGGCCATCTAAGAGCAGCCTGGGGAAGATGGAGGTCATCCCAGTGCTGACGCTGCACGCTGTTGTTTACAGCTTGAGTGGTGCCTCCCCTATAATGAACTTTCTCTGCAGCATAACTTGACCTTAGGGGACGCGAGGGAACACAATTAGACTAATATACATCAGTCACTTTACAGATATGCATTCTCACAGATTATCACTAAAAGGATTTTGTACTGTAAATCATTACTATCACTGACTATTCAGCTGGCTTACTATGAGCAGCTAGAGTGCATTCGGAAAGTATTCAGACCCCTTGACTTTTTTCACATTTTGTTACGTTACAGCCTTGTTCTTAAATGGATTACATTGTTTTATTCTCCTCATCAATTTATACAAAATGGCCAATAATGACAAAGCAAAAACAGTTTTTGTTTTTTCAATGTTTGCAAATTTATAGAAATATATTTTTTAAATGTAATATCACATTTACATACAGTGGGGAGAACAAGTATTCGATACATTGTCGGTTTTGCATGTTTTCCTACTTACAAAGCATGTAGAGGTCTGTAATTGTTATCATAGGTACACTTCAACTGTGAGAGACGGAATCTAAAACAAAAATCCAGAAAATCACATTGTATGATTTTTAAGTAATTAATTTGCATTTTATTGCATGACATAAATATTTGCTACATCAGAAAAGCATAACTTAATGTTTGGTACAGAAACCTTTGTTTGCAACTACAGAGATCATACGTTTCCTGTAGTTCTTGGCCAGGTTTGCACACACTGCAGCAGGGATTTTGGCCCACTCCTCCATACAGACCTTCTCCAGATCCTTAAGGTTTCGGGGCTGTCGCTGGGAAATACGGACTTTCAGCTCTTTCCAAAGATTTTCTATTGGGTTCAGGTCTGGAGACTGGCAAGGCCAGTCCAGGACCTTGAGATGCTTCTTACTTGCCCTGGCTGTGTGTTTCGGGTCGTTATCATGCTGGAAGACCCAGCCACGACCCATCTTCAATGCTCTTACTGAGGGAAGGAGGTTGTTGGCCAAGATCTTGCGATACATGGCCCCATCCATCCTCCCCTCAATACGGTGCAGTCGTCCTGTCCCCTTTGCAGAAAAGCATCCCCAAAGAATGATGTTTCCACCTCCATGCTTCACGGTTGGGATGGTGTTCTTGGGGTTGTACTCATCCTTCTTCTTCCTCCAAACACGGCGAGTGGAGTTTAGACCAAAAAGCTATATTTTTGTCTCATCAGACCACATGACCTTCTCCCATTCCTCCTCTGGATCATCCATATGGTCATTGGCAAACTTCAGACGGGCCTGGACATGTGCTGGCTTGAGCAGGGGGACCTTGCGTGCCCTGCAGGATTTTAATCCATGATGGCGTAGTGTGTTACTAACGGTTTTATTTGAGACTGTGGTCCCAGCTCTCTTCAGGTCATTGACCAGGTCCTGCCGAGTAGTTCTGGGCTGATCCCTCACCTTCCTCATGTTCATTGATGCCCCACGAGGTGAGATCTTGCATGGAGCCCCAGACCGAGGGTGATTGACCGTCATCTTGAACTTCTTCCATTTTCTAATAATTGCGCCAACAGTTGTTGCCTTCTCACCAAGCTGCTTGCCTATTGTCCTGTAGCCCATCCCAGCCTTGTGCAGGTCTACAATTGTATCCCTGATGTCCTTACACAGCTCTTTGGTCTTGGCCATTGTGGAGAGGTTGGAGTCTGTTTGATTGAGTGTGTGGACAGGTGTCTTTTATACAGGTAACGAGTTCAAACAGGTGCAGTTAATACAGGTAATGAGTGGAGAACAGGAGGGCTTCTTAATGAAAAACTAACAGGTCTGTGAGAGCCGGAATTCTTACTGGTTGGTAGGTGATCAAATACTTATGTCATGCAATATGTGATTTTCTGGATTTTTGTTTTAGATTCCGTCTCTCACAGTTGATGTGTACCTATGATAAAAATGACAGACCTCTATAAGCTTTGTAATAGAAAATCTTTGGAGGGAGCTGAAAGTCCGTATTGCCCAGGAATCAGGAGGATAGAGTTGTGGTCGGATTTACAAAATGGAGGGCGAGGGAGAGCTTGTATGCGTCTCTGTGTGTGGAGTACAGGTGATCTAGATTTTTTCCCCCTCTGGTTGCACATTTAACATGTTGATACAGATTTGGTAGAACTGATTTAAGTTTCCCTGCATTAAAGTCTCCGGCCACTATGAGTGCCACCTCTGGGTGAGTGGTTTCCTTTTTACTTATACAGCTGACTGAGTGTGGTCTTATAGTGCCAGCATCTGTTTGTGGTGGTAAATAAACAGTCACAAAAAGTATAGCTGAGAACTCTCTAGGCAAGTAGTGTGGCCTGCAATTTATCACAATATACTCTACCTCTGGCGAGCAAAATCTAGAGACCTCCTTAGATTTCGTGCACCAGCTGTTGTTTACAAATATGCCCAGACTGCCTCCCCTCGTCTCGGAGTGTGCTGTTCTATCCTGCCGGTGCAGCGTATATCCCGCTAGCTGAATATCCATGTCGTCATTCAGCCACGATTCCGTGAAACATAGGATATTACAGTTTTTGATGTCCCGTTGGTAGGATATTTGTGATCGTACCTCTTCTAATTTGTTGTCCAATGATTGCACGTTTGCGAGTAATATTGACGGTAACGTCAGCTTTCCTACTCGCCTTCTGCGGGTCCTGACGAGGCATCTGGCTCTTCATCCTCTGTACCTGCGTCGCTTCCTCTTGAGAACTACTGGGATGTCGGCCCTGCCGGGTGTTTCGAGAATATCATGCGAGTCTTGCTTGTTGTTCAAAAAATCTTTGTCTAATCCGAGGTGAGTGATCACTGTCCTGTGTTCCAGAAGCTCTTTTCTGCCGTAGGATACGGTTGAGGAAACATTACGTACAAAATAAGTTACAAATAACGCGAAAAAAACACATAATAGCACATTTGGTTGGGAGCCCGTAAAACTGCTGCCATTTCTTCCGGTGCCATTTTACTGTGGTGGAGTACTGCAGAGATGGTTGTTCTTCTGGAAGGTTCTCCCATCCTGACAGAGGATCTCTGGAGCTCTGTCAGAGTGACCATCGGGTTCTTGGTCACCTCCCTGACCAAGGCCCTTCTCCCCGATTGCTCAGTTTGGCCCGGCATACAGCTCTAGAAAGAGTCTTGGTGCTTCCTAACTTTTTACATTTAAGAATGATAGAGGCCACTGTGTTCTTGGGGAACTTCAATGCTGCAGACATTTTTTGGTACCCTTCCCCAGATCTGTGCCTCGACACAATCCTGTCTCGGAACTCTATGGACAATTCCTTCAACCTCATGGCTTGGTTTTTGCTCTGACATGCACTTTTAACTGTGTGACATTATATAGACAGGTGTGAGCCTTTCCAAATCACGTCGAATCAATTGAACTTACCACAGGTAAAGTTGTAGAAACGTCTCATGGATGATCAATGGAAACAGGATGCACCTGAGCTCAATTTCAAGTCTCATAACAAAGGTTCTGAATACTTGTATACAAGCTATTCTGTTTTTTATATTTAATACATTTGTAAACATTTCTAAAAACCTGTTTTCGCTTTGTCATTATGGATGTAGATTTATACAGATTTTTTTTATTTAATCCATTTTAAAATAAGGCTGTAATGTAACAAAATGTGGAAAAAGTCAAGGGGTTATACTTTCCGAATGCACTGTATTTCTGATCTCTAACAATTGATTGTCATGAAAAAAGTGTTAGGTTAGCTTTGGCTCCATAAGTACGTTATTAGGTCATATGAATGTCTCTCTGTCCAGAGCTTAGTGTGCAGCTTTCTCCTGAGGTATGAGAAAGTATTGTCAAACTACTATGTAATTACAGTTTTTCAAAGTCTCATACGAGCAATTTTGTGATCTATGTTGAAACATATCTATAGCGGAACGGCAACGACCAAATGCTTAACTTTGATAATTGACTTGCTTTGTACCTGACTTGCATATCTTAAACCGCCTTTTGCTAAACTTTTTATACAAATGTCATCAGTGAATTCAAAATTCATTGTTAAGTGTTTTGTTTAACGAAAATGAACACATTGTTTTCATCAGAAGAAAAATGTGAGAAATTGTGTTCACTGTCTAACTCCAACTGTCATCATCTCCAACATTGTAACCTTCCATTTTAGAGCTTTGCTTTGGTGTGCATTGCGGCCTATACATTCTTATCAGTTGTGTATCTCCATTGTATTCACCTTTCCTTATTTATTTTATGGACTGTGTTTCTGGGCACCAATGGAAGTCTACAAAACTATGAGCAAACCAGCCTATGTATTGAGTACATGGATTTGGATTGTGATGAAACCGATTGAGGAATTCTGCACACAATATGCTTATTGGGAGTAATTGGCCATAATTCTGCCCGTAATAGTTATACTTCCATTTTTGATCCTCTTGATTTAGTCAAATCAAAGTTAATTGGTTGCGTACACAGTTTAGCAGATGTTATAGCGGGTTCAGCGAAATACTTCTGTTACTAGCTCCTAACAATGCAGTAAAATGGCAAACAAGTGCACAAATAATAATCATTTTTAAAAATTATAAAAATCCTCAAGAAATCAAGAAATCTTGTAACATATCAAATTAACAAACCAAATAGCATTGTAACAGTAATACAAATACAATCTATACGTATATACACCAGATGAATTTACACAAGATATACAGTAAGAATGATATGCAGTAGACATACAGTACAGTATAAAGTGGGAAAAACGGTATGTAAACTTTATTAATAAAGTGACCAGTGTTCAATGACTCTATGTACATAGCACAGCAGTCTCTAAGGTTCAGGGTAGAGTACTGGGTGGGAGCTGTAAGAATATAGAGCCGGGACACCATATTGTTAGCTTTAGGAAACTGTTTAGTAAGTTAACTAACACCGGATGTCGTTACAGAGCATTATGTGTCCTGTAGTACATCTACATCTTACAGTAGGCGGCTACTGACGGAGTCTGGCTAGTGGTGACTGTTTAACAGTCTAATGTACTGGAGATAGAAGTCTCTCAGTCCCAGCTTGGATGCTCCATTTCTGAGACTCTCCACCTTCTAGAATCTAGATGGTAGTGGGGGGAACAGGCTATGGCCAATGTCCTTGATGATCTTTTTGGCCTTCCTTTGACACCGGGTGCTGTAGTTGTCCTGGTCGGCAGGCAGTGTGCCCCCGATGATGTGTTGGGCTGAAGGCACTACCCTCTGGAGAGTCATGCGATTGCAGGCGGTGCAGTTGCCATACCATGCGGTAATACATCCATACAACAAGCTCTCAATGGTGCATCTGTAGAAGTTTGTGAGGTCTTAGGTG
The DNA here is from genome assembly GCF_036934945.1 of Oncorhynchus masou masou. Taxonomy (NCBI): domain Eukaryota; kingdom Metazoa; phylum Chordata; class Actinopteri; order Salmoniformes; family Salmonidae; genus Oncorhynchus; species Oncorhynchus masou. The sequence continues at coordinate 62,961,865 of NC_088220.1, forward strand.
CCAAGACAAATTTCCTCAGCCTCCTGAGTTTGAAGAAGTGCTGTTCCACCTTCTTAACCTTGCTGTTGGTGTGAAGTGACTGCAAAGAAAACGTATTGATCTACTAGGAGTTTAAAGACAGAGTTCTGTCATTGTTCCCAAAAAATGCTCACACCCCATTGAGAAAAACGGAAATACTGGAATTTAGGTTTGATTGAATTGAGCCTTTTATTGTATTTTATTATAGATTTAGACCGCCATCTACGGGTACATTTTTACACTAAAACAATATTACACATGAAGGTCAAGCAGTAAAGAACACACAGAGCATGCTATACAGTTATCTATGTTTGGTGACTTTCTGTTTCAGTTCCATTTGATTCCATAAAACCTCATAAAGATAGTTATATCAAGTATTAAATAAATCCATACAATTACCACACAATGAGACAACGTAAATCACGAAAGTAAAACACTAAATGTCTATTCACAAAGCAATCCGTAAAGCTGCTCAAATGTTTCACACAGCCCAAAGAGCTCTTTCATAGTCAAGTGAGTTTGCTTTGAACTGCCTCCCATATCATGAACTTTGACAGCTGACACAAGTTGTCTTCAGCTCATTCATTCACCTGTTCACATGTCCCCCCAGCCTTCTGTGTGTCTAATGGACAACACATTACACTCTCATAGATTGAGAATTGTTTTTGTACCATTTCCTTTCTCTTCTTCACAAAAAAAGAAACAGTACCAGACATTACACACACGATCACTGGTTTGCCTTATGTTCAAGGTAATATTAAAAACTAAATAAACATGTCAAATAAACATAAACTGACCTAAAAGAGAAGCCAATTCAAGTATCAACCTGTTTTCTAAACCCATTGACCACATATCTTAATGGTATTTTGTGTGTTGTCTGAGCCCTTGGTTTAGGTGACATGGTAGATTGGGTGATGACAGCAGAGGTTAGCAAAATAGACTAAAAGCTGTGAGGAGGAAATGTGTGCGGATTATTAGCAAAGAATAAAAAGTGTTGAGTGAAAGGGCAGACATAACTAACAAAGACATGGTAGAGGGGCAGAACCAAGTACCAAGAAACATTTTGATATTTCCTCTTTCAGAAATCCTGAGAAATTAATGAGGAAAAAAAAACAGCACTTTGCCATCAACTACTATAAATGTATATAAAAAAAACATTTTTCTGACAACACGCAAAAAATGAAGTTCTTCTTGGCATAAAAAGTACCTGAAACCCTAAACATAGTTGGCACCTCGTTTAGATTGGTCAATGAATGTCTCAAATGACATCACTAGTTTTATGCAGAGTTAATAGGGAAACACAGCCCAATTTTGTTAACAAAATATGTCCCAAGAGGACCACAAGTGGTAATTTTCTCTCCAGGTTGGCAGAGACACAGTTCCCAGCTATGACATCTAGTCTCACCCACAATTAACAGTAAAGAAGAAAAATCCTTACTGCCAAATACCACATTTTTACAGAACTCACATGGACTCTCAGGCAACCCCATAACATGCAGATAAATATTAACTTCTCTCCTTCTCTGTAAAAGTTAGACAATTGTTTTATTTTTTATTCTTCAGCTGAATTGTATTGTAAACTTTGAGTATTCAAATCCATACTGACAAGTATATTCACTCTGAGAAAATGTTCAATACACCAAAAGAAACAGAGTACAATTCAAACAGCTATATGGAAAATATACTTTTTATTATAAAGTTATTTAAATTTACATATCATAAAATACAAATAAACAAATGCCACCATACTGTACTGCTATGTGGACCATAGTCCATACAATTCACTTAGGATACCCTGATTGTCAATTATTATTTTCAGTTTAGACTTGAAGTTGTTATTCAAAGCTGTATGAAAATAAATATTATAATTTAGTGTTACAGTTCAAATAAGTGCATGAAATTGTAATCAACTCAGCTTTATAAACAAGGAAGCATGACATTACATCCATTAAAATTTAATAACTTTGTGTTATTAAATAAGATTGGTGTTATTCAATTCACCACTAAATTATCTACATACTTTTTGTTTATCATAATATTTTTATATAAACAACAACCCCAAATGACTCAACTCCTGAACTTCCCAAATGATGGACTGTGTACTGTCTACTTGAGGATTTAAACCACAATACATTACTCAAACTTGTCTTAGTCCTCTCTGAGGTAAGCCTCATGCACGTCATCACTGCCACTCTCTATGAAGGCATACTCCGCCATCCTCTGGATCTCCTCGGCCTGGGTCTCAGTCAGCTTCCTCTCAGCATCCACAGATATCTGCCGGACCTCCTCCACCTGAACCTTGGCCACCTGCAAATTGGTCTTGGCTGTGACAGATGCATGCTCAGCTCCTGGGAAACAAACATAAGACAGTGGTCTTAGTCCAATTTCACCATAACAGAGAAAGTGGCCAAAGATGAAACCTTCAATCCATGATGATAACAGGTCACACTGAGCAGGTGCCCTTGTCCATCATTTCTCTATTGTGCTGCATCATGGGAATTAGAGTACATGGTGACCTGGAGGTTTTAGTCTTCTTTACCATCACAAAGCTGTATTCACTGACAACTACTGATCCATACGTTGGCCAAAGTGAGAGGCTGACAGGTCTTGAAAAAGAGGGGCGCAAACTACAAAGTAGTGAGACGGAGAAAAACAAACATTATGGGGGCGTTTATTAGAGCTTGTAAGTTTATTACTGCACTGACAGGTTAACGTCTGTGTGAGAATAACAGTAATGACGGAGGAATGCTAACTGTCATGGGGAGCAAGGAGCATCCGATTGTCGTTAAGTTCCTCAATTTAGTGGTAAACAGGTTGTATTAGTTCATTCGTACCCCTTTGTCTTTTGCCGAAGCAGGAGCTATTCTTCCTCGTGTCCAAACAAAAACATGACAAGTAACAAAACACTGATGGACAGTCACACACGTTTAACACAGCCTTTTCAGTAACTCATTCCTCTCTGCCTCCTTCTTTCCACTCCTCTCCTCTTTTGACCTCACCCTCTCACCTTCCCCCCCCTACTCACAAGGCAGGCAATACGCTCGACCTCATCTTTACTAGATGCTGTTCTTCCACTAACCTCATTGCAACTCCCCTCCAAGTCTCCGACCACTACCTTGTATCCTTTTCCCTCTCGCTCTCATCCAACACTTCCCACACTGCCCCTACTCGGATGGTATCGCGCCGTCCCAACCTTCGCTCTCTCTCCCCCGCTACTCTCTCCTCTTCCATCCTATCATCTCTTCCCTCTGCTCATACCTTCTCCAACCTATCTCCTGATTCTGCCTCCTCAACCCTCCTCTCTTCCCTTTCTGCATCCTTTGACTCTCTATGTCCCCTATCCTCCAGGCCGGCTCGGTCCTCCCCTCCCGCTCCGTGGCTCGACGACTCATTGCGAGCTCACAGAACAGAGCTCCGGGCAGCCGAGCGGAAATGGAGGAAAACCCGCCTCCCTGCGGACCTGGCATCCTTTCACTCCCTCCTCTCTACATTTTCCTCCTCTGTCTCTGCTGCTAAAGCCACTTTCTACCACTCTAAATTCCAAGCATCTGCCTCTAACCCTAGGAAGCTCTTTGCCACCTTCTCCTCCCTCCTGAATCCTCCTCCCCCCCCTCCTCCCTCTCTGCAGATGACTTCGTCAACCATTTTGAAAAGAAGGTCGACGACATCCGATCCTCGTTTGCTAAGTCAAACGACACCGCTGGTTCTGCTCACACTGCCCTACCCTGTGCTCTGACCTCTTTCTCCCCTCTCTCTCCAGATGAAATCTCGCTTCTTGTGACGGCCGGCCGCCCAACAACCTGCCCGCTTGACCCTATCCCCTCCTCTCTTCTCCAGACCATTTCCGGAGACCTTCTCCCTTACCTCACCTCGCTCATCAACTCATCCCTGACCGCTGGCTACGTCCCTTCCGTCTTCAAGAGAGCGAGAGTTGCACCCCTTCTGAAAAAACCTACACTCGATCCCTCCGATGTCAACAACTACAGACCAGTATCCCTTCTTTCTTTTCTCTCCAAAACTCTTGAACGTGCCGTCCTTGGCCAGCTCTCCCGCTATCTCTCTCAGAATGACCTTCTTGATCCAAATCAGTCAGGTTTCAAGACTAGTTATTCAACTGAGACTGCTCTTCTCTGTATCACGGAGGCGCTCCGCACTGCTAAAGCTAACTCTCTCCTCTGCTCTCATCCTTCTAGACCTATCGGCTGCCTTCGATACTGTGAACCATCAGATCCTCCTCTCCACCCTCTCCGAGTTGGGCATCTTCGGCGCGGCCCACGCTTGGATTGCGTCCTACCTGACAGGTCGCTCCTACCAGGTGGCGTGGCGAGAATCTGTCTCCTCACCACGGGCTCTCACCACTGGTGTCCCCCAGGGCTCTGTTCTAGGCCCTCTCCTATTCTCGCTATACACCAAGTCACTTGGCTCTGTCATAACCTCACATGGTCTCTCCTATCATTGCTATGCAGACGACACACAATTAATCTTCTCCTTTCCCCCTTCTGATGACCAGGTGGCGAATCGCATCTCTGCATGTCTGGCAGACATATCAGTGTGGATGACGGATCACCACCTCAAGCTGAACCTCGGCAAGACGGAGCTGCTCTTCCTCCCGGGGAAGGACTGCCCGTTCCATGATCTCGCCATCACGGTTGACAACTCCATTGTGTCCTCCTCCCAGAGCGCTAAGAACCTTGGCGTGATCCTGGACAACACCCTGTCGTTCTCAACCAACATCATGGCGGTGGCCCGTTCCTGTAGGTTCATGCTCTACAACATCCGCAGAGTACGACCCTGCCTCACACAGGAAGCAGCGCAGGTCCTAATCCAGGCACTTGTCATCTCCCGTCTGGATTACTGCAACTCGCTGTTGGCTGGGCTCCCTGCCTGTGCCATTAAACCCCTACAACTCATCCAGAACGCCGCAGCCCGTCTGGTGTTCAACCTTCCCAAGTTCTCTCACGTCACCCCGCTCCTCCGCTCTCTCCACTGGCTTCCAGTTGAAGCTCGCATCCGCTACAAGACCATGGTGCTTGCCTACGGAGCTGTGAGGGAACGGCACCGCAGTACCTCCAGGCTCTGATCAGGCCCTACACCCAAACAAGGGCACTGCGTTCATCCACCTCTGGCCTGCTCGCCTCCCTACCACTGAGGAAGTACAGTTCCCGCTCAGCCCAGTCAAAACTGTTCGCTGCTCTGGCCCCCCAATGGTGGAACAAACTCCCTCACGACGCCAGGACTGCAGAGTCAATCACCACCTTCCGGAGACACCTGAAACCCCACCTCTTCAAGGAATACCTAGGATAGTATAAGTAATCCTCCTCACCCCCCCCCTTAAATGATTTAGATGCACTATTGTAAAGTGGCTGTTCCACTGGATGTCAGAAGGTGAATTCACCAATTTGTAAGTCGCTCTGGATAAGAGCGTCTGCTAAATGACTTAAATGTAAATGTAATGTCACTGGTAATAAACACACCTGTGTTGTACGCTGCCTCAGCTGCCATTTCACAAAGGTTGACGGCATTAATCCAGTTTGACTCGAAGTGGTTGCATTCATCTAGTCTGTCGCCAACCTGACAGGACAGAGAGAAACCCATCAGAACATTTCATTACATTCTAGAGAAGTTTATAGAACTCAAACCATATTTACTTTTAGAACATCAATGACAAACATTGAAAGGCAAACAGGAGTGACTAAAGCGTTTACTATTTTAGATTGTAAATCAAGTTAAAAGTTATTTGGAAATAAACAAGACACCCTAAAGACATAGCTTTTCCAGATGGCTGGATACAAAAATACAGGATCATATATTTTTTTTCGGAAAGATGACTTAATACAACAGTGTATTTTTGGTTTATTTTGAGTACACATTTCACACACCTACTTCAACACGCTGGGCAATGATCACTTGCCAAATGGCATCCTCCTCAGCAGTGGAGAGTTTTTCCAGTGAAGCCAGATATCTCCTTTGAAGGGAGATGAGGGTATGGAGAGCCTGAGTACAACGCAAACAAAACAAACGGTCAAAAACACGAAGGGTCATTTAGGTAGCATGGTGCCATTGCCTTACTGGTTCAATTAGCATTTGATATTTATGGATATAGTTATCACACTGTACATCTTAGCATACACGATAACAAAAATCCACTATGACCCCTTCAGGTACTTACTTTGGAATATTGTGTGATGGAGTCTACGAGAGCCTGAGTGGTCTGGGAGAGGTAAGTGTTTGCACTGTCTGTAACCATAGAGGATGCGCTTCGGATCAGGGATTCATGAGAGAGGTTCTCCACTTGCTGGATAGGGAGAGAAACAGAAACAGTTTCATATATGAGCTGAAAGGGGGGATTTTTACGATTAAGGCATTCATGTACAGTGCATTCGGAAAGTATTCAGACCCCCTGACCTTTTCCACATTTTGTTACGTTACAGCCTTATTCTAAAATGGATGAAATTGTTTCCCCCCCTTTTCAATCCACAAACACAATAGCCCATAATGACAAAGCAAAAACAGGCTTTCAGAAATTAAAAATAAATAACGGAAATATTACATTTGCATAAGTATTCAGACCCTTACTGAGCACTCTGTTGAAGCACCTTTGGCAGGGATTACAGCCTCGAGTCCTCTTGGTTATGACGCTACAAGCTTGGCACACCTGTTTTTGGGGAGTTTCTCACATTCTTCTCTGCAGATCTTCTCAAGCTCTGTCAGGATGGATGGGGAGTGTTGCTGCACAGATATTTTCAGGTCTTGTGAGAGCAAGATGTACATATAGGGAGAAACATAATACTGTACCACAAGAGAAAGATACACTTAGAGTGCATTTGCCATTCTGGCAAAATGCATTGTCTATTGTATAGGACAAGAAACCAAAGTAAGGCCATGAGAGCATAGGACAGCTGGACATACCAAGGTCAGAGGGACACACAAAGGAGGGGGTCAGCCAAATGACCAACTGATGGACTATAGACATAGGGCATATATTTTTAGGACATGAAGAGAAGAGACACAGTCTACTAGTCCTAATAAGGACAGACATACCAAAGAACACACCAAGCTAAACTTAAGGATAAGATGGGATAAGATGGGCATGTATTATTTTTGGGACATGAAGAGGTCCTGTCACCATTATAACTTAACTGAAAGCAGATATGGTCGTTATTGGGCGTGAACAAGCAGGATGCACAGATTGGGATATAATGGTGGCAGATGGACTGAGGGAAGTAACTTAATTTGCATGTGGGATGGACTCATATGTTGTATGTGTATAAAAACAGAGCCAGAGCTCTGGAAAAGGGCGTGTTCCGCGGACCATCTAGGCTTCTGATATGTTTGTATTAAAAGCCTATATTGAATTCACAAGTTCTTGTAAGTGTTATATTTTGTAACGATCCTCCACGACAGTCTTTCAAGAGATGTTCAATCGAGTTCAAGTCTGGGCTCTGGCTGGGCCATTCAAGGACATTCAGAGACTTGTCCCAAAGCCACTTCTGCGTTGTCTTGGCTGTGTGTTTAGGGTCGATGTCCTGTTGGAAGGTGAACCTTCACCCCAGTCTGTGGTCCTGGGCGCTTTGGAGCAGGTTTTCATCAAGGATCTCTCTGTGCTTTGCTCCGTTATCTTTCCCTGAATCCTGGCTAGTCTTTGCCAATGAATGACATCCTCACACCATGATGCTGCCACCACCATGCTTCACCGTAGGGATGGTGCCAGGTTTCCTCCAGATGTGACGCTTGGCATTCAGGCCAAGGAGTTCAATCTTGGTTTCATCAGACAAGAAAATGTGTTTCTCCTGGTCTGAGAGTCTTTAAGTGCCTTTTGGCAAACTCCAAGCGGTCTGTCATGTGCCTTTTACTAAGGAGTGGCTTCCGTCTGGCCACTATATCATAAAGGCCTGATTGGTGAAGTCCTGCGGAGATGGTTGTCCTTCTGGAAGTTTCTCCACAGAGGAACTCTGGAGCTCTGTCAGAGTGACCATCAGGTTCTTGGTCACCTCCCTGACCATGGCCCTTATCCATCGATTGCTCAGTTTGGCAGGGCTGCCAGCTCTAGGAAGTCTTGGTGGTACTGTTCTTCCACTTAAGAATGAAGGAGGCCACTGTGTTCTTGGGGACCTTCAAGGCCGCCGAAATGTTTTGGTACCCTTCCCTAGATCTGTGCCTCGACACAATCCTGTCTTGGAGCTCTACAAACAATTCCTTCAAACTCATGGCTTGGTTTTTGCTCTGACATGCACTGTCAACTGTGGGACCTTTAATAGACCGGCGTGTGCCTTTCCAAATCATGTCTAATCAATAAAATGTACCACAGGTGGACTCCAATCAAGTTGTAGAAACATCCCAAGGATGATCAATGGAAACCGGATGCATCTGAGTTCAATTTCGAGTCTCGTAGCAAAGGGTCTGAATACTTGTGTAAATAAGGTATTTATGTTTTTAATGTTTTTGTTCATTTGCAAAAATGTCAAAAAATCCCTTTTGGCTTCGTCATTATGGGCTTATTGAGTGTAGATTGATGAAGATTTGTATTTATTTAATACATTTTAGAATAAGGCTGTAAAGTAACAAAAGGTGGAAAAAGTCAACTTGTCAGCCTTATTCAAATTGTTCAGCATTATTCAATGACACTAATATATAGTGATGAGTGACCCGCGCAAGAGAGAGAAAATGGTCCTTTACCTGCATGAAAGGGACAGCGCTCAGTCCACTGCCAACACTCAAAGAGACCAAGCTCGTGCTGGTAACATCTCTCAAACGCACGAGCCTATGGCGCAAGGGTTTGCTACTGTTGAGGACACTCGCTGCTGTGCTCCTGCAATGCAATGAGTAAACAACAACACCGATATTAGCAAGCTATAGTGATTACAGCAATTCGATATTTATCTAGGACGAAACTGTTTCTGTTTGCGTACGAATACAATGCATTAGGGTGCAATGATGCAGTTGTTATTATAAAGATATTTACCTGAAGAAATTGAGACATGCAATGCTTCTTTTGAGCGCGGCCATATTGGTCAGGAGCAAAAGGAAGTCCGTCCCCCAGTAGCACAAACAGAGCATTGTCTAATAGAGTGCATTTTACTTGTATTGTCGTTTATTACTCTTCAACTAAAATAAATTATATGAGGTTACTTTTGTGATGTATTAAAGTCTCAATATATATATATTTCTTTTACCAGTATTCTTTACGACAAAAAGTAAGTCTCTGTCGTCACCTAGTGGTAAAATAGGCTCAAATTTGTATGCTGTGTTTCTGCTGTAGTCTTGTATTCCTTTGCTCAACTATATATTGTGACAATGAACATTATACTGGTTTTCAAAAGCCAGAGATAATGGTTAAACATATAGGCTGGAATACTATAAGGAGAGTCATCTTGTTTGTGTTTGAGATATTTTCTAATTTGCTAAATTAAATTGGAATGCCTCTTTGGTCTTATTCTGGTAATAATTTCTCAATAGTTTGATCTGCACACATCGTAGATCAAACTATTGATAAATGAGGTGACTAAACTCAACAATAATAATAAGAAACTGTATTATTAATAAATAATGATGGAAAACAATTTGTTTGTGCTTTAAAGGTAATTATGGGCAGAAAGACAAACTCAACTCCATCTTTCATCAAATCAGATGCCTTATTCATCACAAAACCATTTGAGGTTGCCAATTATTTTAATGATTTCTTCATTGACAAAGTTGGCAAACTTAGGCAGGAAATGCCATCAACGAACAGTGAGCCATCATATTCCTATCTGTCATATATATTTATTTATTTTTACCCCATTTTTCTCCAATTTAGTGATATCCAATTGCGATCCAATTACGATCTTGTCTCATCGCTGCAACTCCCCAACAGGCTCGGGAGAGGAGAAGGTCGAGTCGTGGGTTCTCCGAAACATGACCCACCAAACCACGCTTCTTTTTCATTTTTTTTAACCCCTCCACCACCCCCTTCTTCAGAGGACAAATATCTTAGTTTTTTTTACAGATTTTTTACTACATATAAATACATTTTAAATATGAGCTTTTCATAATAATCTACTGGAGAACCATTTTGGGTTTAAGAATAATGTATGTATGAGTGAAGCTTTTAGTGAGAGGTTTAAAGCTTTAATGTTGAATAATTTAGGCCCCTCATATTCATTATATAAATAGGCACGTTTAATTTTGTCTGTTTTTTTAGCATTCCAAATCAAATGAAATATTTTTTGCTCATATGATTTAAAAAACAGGTAAATCTGGAGTAGAGAGTGCCTACTGTAAGTAAACTGTGATAAGACCAAAGACTTCCCATAAATAGACAAGTATTTACCTCTCCATGGTCGCAGAATCTTATCTATTTTTGCTAACTTTCTATTGAAGTGAATTGTGGTAAGTTCATTTATATTTTTTGAGATGTGAATACCAAGTATATCTACTTAACCATCCACCTATTTTAATGGTGAACTACAAGGTAGTGTAAACACTATTTTTGTAACGATCCAATGCGTAATATGGTTCACTTGTCATAATTAGGTTTTAATCCAGAGAGGATAGAAAGTTATCAAGATCTTCAATGAGACTGTGCAGGGATCCAGATTGCAGACTTAAAAACCAGAGTTATCAGTATACACTGACACTTTTGTTTTTATCCCCTGGATTTCTAAATATGTAACAGGAACCACAGCTGCTAAGAAAATGATTGTACAAAGGTGGATTCCACCTCATCAGTTACCATTGCGACAATGGCTGCTCACATTTAAGGGAATTGTATTTATGGAGCTCTCCACGGTCAGGATCTACAGGGCCAAGGTGTCCACTCTGGACACATGCCAGTAGTGCAGTCGTGGACATTTCTGAACTCTTAACCAATGGGCCTTTATACCTTTACATCCATGAATGTGTATCAATAATTTTTCACTATTTCTGAGACTATATGATGTATTGTTCAGTAGATTAACTATGTTTTTCTCTTTATTTATTTTACATGCTATCAGATTGCTGGTGGGGGGGTGGGGTTAAAAAAATCTATTAATAAAATGTATTGCATGAATCCTATGAATTGAAATAATAAAAACTTGATGTAAAAATAAAAACTGTACAAAGCTATAAACGAGCAGGAAACCATGTGCCCAGAGGCTGCTTTTCTGGTTGCCTGTGATTTTCATTCCACGTCATTAAGACACTAGGGGTGATAAAGTCCTAGAGCGCTGTTACTCTCCCCACAAGCAAGCATACAACGCTCTACCTCGTCGCCCCTTCGGCAAATCAGATCATGACTCTATACTCCTGCTTCCTGTCTACAAGCAGAAGCTCAAACAGGAAATACCCATGACGCACTCCGTAGAGAAATGGTACTCCGAATTGCCTACAGCCGTCCTGTAGGCAATGCTACAGGACTGCTTTGCTAGCACAGACTGGAATATGTTCTGGGACTCCACCGATATCATCCACGAGCTAACTACCGCTGTCACAGGCTTCATTAGGAAATGCATAACTGACATTGTCCCCACAGTGAAGGTTCGCTGCTTCCCCAATCAAAACCCAGGATTAACACATAGGTTGGCGCTACTAAACTAAAGGACAGGGCTATCGCACACAGGGCTATTGCAGCCAACCCAGAGGCTACAGCTGAGGACACAGACAAGTACAATAAGTCATTCTATGACCTCCACAGAGCGAACAAACAAGCAAAAAGGAAATATAGGAACAAGGTGGAATCCGATTACACAGGCTCCGCCGCCCGTCAAATGTGGCAGGGGCTACAGTCCATTACGGATAACAAAGGAAAACCCAGATGTGATCTGTCCAAAGATGCCTCTCTACCAGACAAATGCATTTTACGCACACCTTGACAGAATATCAGGAGGCCGCTCGTAGACCCAGAGGACTGCCGGGCCACATTCTTAGAGCATGCGCAGAACAGCTGGCAGGCATGTTCATGGTCACTTTCAACCTCTCCTTGTCCCAGTCTGTAATCCCCATGTCTCAAGCTGACCACCATCATTCCTGTTCCCAAAACTCTAAGGCTACCTTCCACAATGTCTACTGCCCTGTAGCACTCACATCTGTAATCATAAAGTGCTTTGAAAGGCTGGTTATGGCACACATAAACTCCATCATCCCAGACACCTTAGACAAGGGATGGGCATCTCCAGTCCTCGGGGGCCTGATTGGTGTCACACTTTTGCTCCAGCTGATACACCTGACTCCAGTAATAAACTAATCATGATCTTCAGTTTAGAATGCAACTAATTTAATCAGCTGTGTTTGCTTAGGATGTTGAAAAAGTGACACCACTTTGGCCCCCGAGTACTGGAGTTGCCCATTCCTGGTCTAGACCAACTCCAATTTGCATACCGCCCAACAGATCCATAGACAACACAATCTAAATTGCACTCTACACTGGCCCCATCCACCTAGATAAGAGGAGTATCTATTTAAGAATAATGTTCATTGACTACAGCCCAGCGTTCAACCCCATAGTCTCCTCCAAGCTCATCACCAAGCTTGAGACCCTGGGACTGAAAATCTCCCTCTGCAACTGGATCCTGGACTTCCTGACGGGCTGACGTGATGAGAGTAAGCAACATCACCTCTGCCAGCTGACCCTGAACACTGGGGCCCCACAGTGGTGTGTGCTTAGTCCCCTCCTGTACGCACGACTCCAACATTACCATCAAGTTTGCTGATGACAGGTCAGTGGTAGGCCTGATCACCGGCGATGATGATAGAGCCTACAGGGGGGAGGTCAGTGACCTGGCAGTATGGTGCCAGGACAACAATCTCTACCTGAACATTAGTAAGACCAAGGAGCTGATGGTGTACTTCACTGTCTTTTTACTGTTGTTTTTATTTCTTTACTTAACTATTGTTGACCTAATACCTCTTTTGCACTATTGGGTTAGAGCCTGAAAGTAAGCATTTCACTGTACGGTTGTATTATACCTGTTGTATTCGGCACAAGTGACAAATAAACTTTGATTTGATTTGGACTACAGGAAACGGGCGAGCATGCCCCCATCTAAATCGATGGGGCTGTAGTGGAGCTGGTCGAGAGATTCAAGTTCCTCTGTGTCCAAATCACTAAGGACTTAAAATGGTCCACACACACACAGTCGTGAAGAAGGGGAAAAAGAGCCTATTCCCCCTCAGCAGGTTGAAAATATTTGGCATGGGCCCTCAAATCCTCAAAAAGGTCTGCAGCTCCACATTTGAGATCATCTTTACTGGCTGCATCACTACTTGGTATGGCTTGTTATGGTAACTGCACCACCCTCCATCAGATGGCACCATATAGGGTGGTGCGAACAGCACAGTACATAACGTTGGCCGAGCTCCCTGCCATCCAGGACCCCTATATCAGGCGGTGTGAAAGGTAGGCCTGGAAAATTGTAGCTAAAATTGTACCTAACAAATAGCTAACAAAATGGCTACTGGACTATCTGTACTGACTCTTTTATTTTATTAGTGTTTTTGCACTGACTCTATGCACACTTACAGAACTCTACACACTCACTCACTCACACATACACACTTAATTTGCTCACACATATATAACTCGCACACACATTTATACTGACTCTACACACACACATACTCAAATACAATCATTATATATGCTGCTGCTACTCTGTTTATCATATATCCTGATGCCTAGTCACCTTAACCCTATACAGTACCTTCGGAAAGTATTCAGACCCCTTGACTTTAAAAGAAATTCCTCAGCAATCTACGCACACTACCCCATAATGTCAAAGAGAAAAAAGTTTTTGAGAAAAACAGAAGTACCATATTTACATAAGTATTCAGATCCTTTGCTATGAGACTCAAAATTGAGCAGGTTGCAGCCCAAAGAAATGCTTCACAGAGTTCAAGTAACAGACACATCTCAACATCAACTGTTCAGAGGAGACTGTGTAATTTCAGGCCTTCATGGTCGAATTGCTGCAAAGAAACCACTACTAAAGGACACCAATAATAAGAAGAGATTTGCTGGGGCCAAGAAACATGAGCAAAGGACATTAGACCAGTGGAAATCTGTCCTTTGGTCTGATGAGTCCAAATGTGATATTTTTGGTTCCAACCTCTGTGTCTTTGTGAGACGCAGAGTGGGTGAACGGATGATCTCCGCATGTGTGGTTCCCACCGTGACGCATGGAGGAGGAGGTGTTATGGTGTGGGAGTGCTTTGCTGGTGACACTGTCTGTGATGTATTTAGAATTCCAGAGTACACTTAACCAGCATGACTACCACAGTATTCTGCAGTGATACGCCATCCCTTCTGGTTTGCGCTTAGTGGGAATATCATTTGTATGAACCAACACATCTCCAGGCTGTGTAAGGGCTATTTGACCAAGAAGGAGAGTGATGGAGTGCTGCCACAATCACCCAACCTTAACCCAATTGAGATGGTTTGGGATGAGAGTGAAGGAAAAGCAGACAAATGCTCAGCATATGTGGGAAATCCTTCAAGACTGTTGGCAAAGCATTCCAGGTGAAGCTTGTTGAGAAAATGCCAAGAGTGTGCAAAGCTATCATCAAGGCAAAGGGTGGCTATATGAAGAATCTCAAATATAAAATATATTTTGATTTGTTTAAGACTTTTTTTGTTACTACATCATTCCATATGTGTTTTTTCATAGTTTTGATGTCTTCACTATTATTCTACAATGTAGAAAATAGTAAAAAATAAAGAAAAAACCCTTGAGTGAGTAGCTGTGTCCAAACTTTTGACTGGTACTGTATGTAAATGTGATTTCAGTTTATTTCATTTTTTTATATGCAAAAATGTCTAACAACCTGTTTTTGCTTTGTCATTATGGGGTATTGTGTGTAGATTGCTGAAAAAAATCAATTTAATCAATTTTAGAATACGGCTGTAACCTAACAAAATGTGAAAAAAGTCTAGGGGTCTGAATACTTTCCAAATGCACTGTACATATCTACCCTTACTACTCCAGTATACTTGAACATTCTAAATATGGTATTGGCACCGCTCTGGAACTGATCCTGTATATAGCTTACTAGCTTTCTCATGTTCTTCTTAATGTCCATTTCTCATGTGTTTTTATTCTACTTTCCTTTATTTATAGTAATATATATTGATATTGATGACTGCATTGTTGGGAAAAGAGCTCGCAAGAAAGGCATTTCACTGTACTTGTGCATGGGACAATACAACTTGAAACTTTGGGACTCATTAAAACACAGATGCATGCTCTCGTCCCTTTCATGCAGAATGTATTGTAGGATAAGTGTGATTTATGGTTAATGAGGAAAGTGCAAAATATAGATATTCTCAATAGGCTCTAAAAGTATAGGCGATTCCAACTTGCTGTTATATTTCTTGCTGTGAAGCCTACTCCACTTCTGAATGGATTCATATGACAGCCTTTTGGGAATGTTTTTGGAGAACACACGACGGCCTATGACATAATTCTCAGGAACTAATGTAGTTTGATGGGAAATGGCGAAGACGACCCAGTGAGTAATAGATGCCCAAGAGTTTGTCACAATAACTGTTGAGTGAATTTCAGAATCAGCAGAGTTGAGTATCAGCTCATACTTTGTTACTGTAATCTTTCAAATCTGTCTCTATATCTCCTCACTGCAGGTTTTCACAGGTCTGTTTAGATGCATCTACTGGCACACAACAGTCAAAGTTCATGTCATTGATACAGTTACTGTACATTTCCTGGAGCTAATCACAACTGTAACTCACTGCAAATGTCACTTATTACAGAACACATTTTTTGAAACTTTGCTTGGGAGGTGGAAGGAATGTTTTATTTCTCTCAATCAGGTCATCTTTGAAATTACACACATGGGTTAATGTTGTTTGAGACATTTACATTTTTTCGAATTAGAAGACGCTGCAATGTATATACTATAATTAGCTTAAACATAAGCATATGTAACATAGCCGTTCATTAAAATATACCTTAAGATTCACACAATATATCATTGTCTGTGGTCTTTGAAAACCAAAGTGCTTTTCAATACCACAAAACATGTGATAAATAATAGCAATACCAATGGCCTTGCCTGTTAAGCAAGTGTTATGTTTTCATATGACCAGTAATTAAGTTATCAACAAGTATTGGGGAAATGTTCTTATTCACCCCAAAAAATACATAACATTTAATTGCAAGGAAAAACTTTTCATCCCTTAGGCCATAGACAAGTGGACAAAGACATCGCGGGGCCAGAATAAAAAGAATGTAATCAAAGAATCTCACATTGTACAATTTCAAATGAATTGGCAGGATGGAAGCCTCAATGAACGGGCACCACAGCTGGAACAGACACAGGAACAACTGGATAGCGTGGAGAATCACCGTTTTACGACATTTAGATAAAGATTTCTTATTGTCCGAAGATTCTTTGGCCACTGCAAATATTCTAACATAGGTAAACACAATGGTGATGGACATGACCAGAAAGTAGAACTGACCTATAACTGATCTAAGGTGTCTCTGCCAATTGTGTGCAATAAACATCTCTGCTGAACACAGTTTATACTGTGTGTAGAAGCCCAGAGGGACTGAGGCAAAGAAGATGGAGACAATTATGATGGGCTGTATGGCACTGATGCTGTGGATGAGTAGGATGCAGTGAATGGCTCTGCGTACAGTGGAGAGCTCTCCATGGCGCAGGGGCATGCAGATGGCCACATACCGCTCCAGGCTCATGGCTGTCAGTGTCAGCGGCGTGACAAAGGTCAACTCACAAAGCAACACACAGAAGAAAACACACAGAGCAGCTGGCATGGTGACACTAAAGTAAGTCAGGAGGAGCAAGTTATTAGTCATGATTAGGTACAGACAGTCAGCCAACAGTGTGTGAGCAAAGAAAATATAACGTGTGTTTGAGAGAAAGGTGTCCTTTTTGAAGAAGGTGAAGATGAGCAGGCAGATGATGTAAATGAAGATTGCATTCATCACCTGGATTATCATGATCATGTCATTAACTTGTAACAGAGATGAGCTGCTACCACCATTTGCAGCTGTTGTATTGTTGTTAGCCATAATCACACAATGAAATAGCCAATAACAAGAAGTTATGTACAGTAATTGCATTTCATAAACATGTCACAAAGGATGACATTTAAACATGAAATCATGTTAAATTTCAAGCAATAGATAACATATATATATATGTAAAAGCTTAGATGAAATTGAAAAAGCAGAAGCACATTTCCAATATAATGCTTTGTTTCTTCTTGGTTGTAGGATATAGATTTAAATATGGCAGGTTGTCTTAGAAAGGAATCATGCCATTGAAGCAGCACAGTACAAACAGGTATTCTCTCAGTCTCCTCTTGAATCCCCAGGCAAAGATCTACTGACAGAGTGCTCTGGGTGAAGCCTTTATAGAACATTTTATTTATGGAGGATTTCTCAAAGGAATGTTGTCATGAACCTTGAGATACACCTCATTCCTATATTTAGACCAACCATTTAATTACTGTAATGCACAGTAATCTCATAGGATTATAACATTTCAACATGTTTTCAGGATATATGCCTATATGTGACATTCACGAGGAGTAACACACAGATTACATTTTTCATCAAATGTAGTGATATTTCTGACTGAGATGTGTAAATAGGCCTACATGTGAGTGTTAGCAGTGTTTGTTGAGTAGCAGTAAAAGTGGCATTGTCATATCACCCAGCCTACAACTGCTGGCTTGCTTCTGAAGCTAAGCAGCGTTGGTCCTGGTCAGTCCCTGGATGGGAGCCCAGATGCTGCTGGAAGTGGTTTTGGAGGGCCAGGAGGAGGCACTCTTTCCTCTAGTCTAAAAAATATCCCAATTCCCCAGGGCAGTGATTGGGGACACTGTTCTGTGTAGGGTGCTGTCTTTCGGATGGGATGTTAAATGGGTGTCCTGACACTCTGAGGTCATTAAAGATACCATGACACTTATTGTAAGAGTAGGGCTGTTAACCCTGGTGTCCTGGCTAAATTCCCAATCCGGTCACCTAATAATCCCCCTCCTCTCCTCTGTAACTATTCCCCAGGACATTTGCTGTAAATGAGAATGTGTTCTCAGTCAATTTACCTGGTAAAATAATGGATACATTTTTTAAAAAGTAGATACTATTGATGTGTGAGTTTACTCATAACCTGCAGTCACATTCGTGGGTTTAGGGTCATGAAATATTGTGTGGATGAAGGGCAGGTGGGAGGCTGGCTGTTTGAATAAAGTGAAAACAATGCATTAAAAATCCATAAATGTGTATTTCTTCTGCAATTCATTACTATAGGCTACATTGAGGATTTTCTTTCATTATTTTCATCTGGTGTTAGTGCGTAGCCTAAGCTTAAACTTTAGGCCATAACTGTAGGTAGGCTATGCTTGCCAAATACACACCAATTGTTAAATGCTTTTGGGAACTTGGGCAGAAAAAGTTCATGTCGATCCACTGAAGCAAAAAGGACAATGTCATAGTTTAATTCAATAAGAGAAAAGCTGCGAAATGGAGGGTTGAAAATAAATAGCAGGTAGGGCCAGAACAGTAGCCTAATGTTTGTGAAATATTTGGTGAAATGGTAAAAGAGCATGATAGCAGTGCTGTGGCTATGTTATGTGTACATTTGGAGAAATATATATATATATTTTTCAGCATCTTGAAAGTGCACAGTTAGCAACATCTGTAAAGGTGCTCTCTTTATTAGCATCATAAAATCAAATAGTATTTCAACCACATAAAATATGCATCCAAGCCATACTGAAATCTTACCAGAAACATGTTGGGTCATTTTAACAGGTTTCAATTTTCTTAAATCTGGTCAAGCTGATGTCATTTGAAATTATTGAATGTTCCCCTCCGCCCCTAGATGTCTTCGGTGCATGAGAGAAGCAGAGATGAAAGAGAACTTTACCAACGTCAACTTGATTAAAGCAATAATTCTAGCGAATTATGATATTATTCTGATGAGCAAGAGTTTATTTAATATTTTAGGGCAACAAGTATTGACAGAAGAGAAGCTGCATTTGTCTAATTACAGAGAGAGAGGAAGAGGCAAAGCGAGAGGTCTTACTCCGCCCAAAATCTGTCAAAGAAAATAATACGTTCACAAAATGACGAATTGTTGTATGTTGTATGACAGTGTCGAAATTAGGCGTGAAAACCCCAGCAGCGTTGCAGTTCTTGACACAAACCAGTGCGCCTGGCAGCTGCAGTTGAAGTCGGAAGATTACATACAATTAGGTTGGAGTCATTAAAACTAATTTTTCAACCACTCCACAAATTTCTTGTTAACAAACTATAGTTTTGGCAGTCGGTTAGGACATCTACTTTGTGCATGACACAAGTACATTTTCCAAAAATTGTTTACAGACAGATCATTTCACTTATAATTCACTCTATCACAATTCCAGTGTTCCAGAAGTTTACATACACTGAGTTGACTGTGCCTTTAAACAGCTTGGAAAAATCCAGAAAATTATGTCATGGCTTTAGAAGCTTCTGATAGGCTAATTGACATCATTTGAATCAATTGGAGGTGTGCCTGTGGATGTATTTCAATGCCCACCTTCAAACCCAGTACCTCTTTTCTTGGCATCATGGGAAAATCAAAAGAAATCAGCCAAAAACTCTGAAAAAAATTGTGGATCTCCACAAGTCTGGTTCATCCTTGAGAGCTATTTCCAAACGCCTGAATGTACCACATTAATCTGTACAAACAATAGCACGCAAGTATAAACACCATGGGACCAAGCAGCCATCATACCGCTCAGGAAGGAGACGCGTTCTGTCTCCTAGAGATGAACGTACTTTGGTGCGAAAAGTGGAAATCAATCCCAGAACAACAGCAAAGGACCTTGTGAAGATGCTGGAGGAAACAGGTACAAAAGTATTTATATCCACAGTAAAACAAGTCCTATATCGACATAACCTGAAAGGCTGCTCAGCAAGGAAGAACCCACCACTCCAAAACCACCATAAAAAAGCGAGACTACGTTTTGCAGGAAAAATGTTTGGGTCATTTGGCAAAGGTGTATGTAAACTTCCGACTTCCACTGTAGATGGGTCCGACCACCATTAATCAAATAAGATCTGTCTTATAAATTAGGGTTATTTTAGATGGGTCATTGTTCTGTTGAAAAACAAATGATAGTCCCATTAAGCCCAAACCAGAAGGGATGACGTGTCGCTGCAGAATGCGGTGGTAACCATGCTGAGATCATCTGTTCACCTACTATGCATCTCACAAAGACACAGCGGTTGGAACCAAAAATCTCCAATTTGGACTAAAGACCAAAGGACAAATCTCCACTGGTCTATTGTCCATTGCTCGTATTTCTTGGCACACACACACACACACACACACACACACACACACACACACACACACACACACACACACACACACACACACACACACACACACACACACACACACACACACACACACACACCTTGTCACAACACAACTGATTGGCTCAAACGCATTAAGAAAGAAATTCCACAAATTAACTTTTAACAAGGCACACCTGTTAATTGAAATGCATTCCAGGTGACTACCTCATGAACCTTGTTGAGAGAATGCCAAGAGTGTCCAAAGCTTTCATCATGGCAAAGGTTGGCCATTTGAAGAATCTTAAATATCAAATATATTTTAATTTGTTTAAGACTTTTTTGGTTACTACATGATTCCATATGTGTTATTTCATAGTTTTGATGTTTTCACTATTATTCTACAATGTAGGATGTAAAGAAAAACCCTTGAATGAGTAGGTGTTCTAAAACGTTTGACCGGATGTGTAGCTTTGACCATGGGTTGATTAGTTGTTTTGGTCTTTGGCTGCTGCAACACAATGTCTGTACCATGCTGCTCTGGGACCAGGTTTGGTGACAACTACTATGCACATGTTGTTGATTATCATTTCTAATACACAGCTAGATGGCTTCCCATCCATCTTCCCATCAGCCAGCAGGGAAGACTACCGGCAAAACAACATCTGACCAAAACATAGCCTGCTGTACCTGAATGTTAGTAGCCAAAAGGCAGACATCATACTGTGACTGACCAAAACATAGCCAAAACATATCCTCTCTGGGCCTGACTTTTGTTATCTTCACTGTTGATATGTTTTTCTCCATGCTGATCCCTCATAACGAGAATGGTGATGAAATACTTGCTAGAACTCCTTTGTGGCTAATTAGCTTTTTTTGAAAGTCATTAAAAATTAACATTAATTATTCATCATTCTGCAGTGCCTTATGATCATTGTTTGTTTAGAAAAGCAACAACAATCCGTTGCTGTACAGGGAAAGCCGGGGCTCAGTATTTGCTCTCTAATATCAGGTTTAATTAGGCGAAAGTTAGAGAGAGATCTGAGTTGTCCTAATGAGCCCCTCAGCCCCCAACTAGCTGGTGGTGATGATGCTCAATGGGCACACGTCTGATGCTCCTTCTCAGACAATACGTTTTATGTAACGCCCATGTATGGTAAGCAATATTACGTTGAAAAAACATCTTCTCCAGATGAAGTTAGGTTCATTTTAGGTTCTGAATTAAAGGTGAAAAGATCTCTTTTCCGAACATTTAAAATAGGTATTTTTGGACATTGAAAATACATATTTTCCAGATGTTTCAAATAAATAGTTTCCGAACATTGAAATTAGGTTAATGTTCAGTTCTGAATGAAAGTTGAAAATACGTATTTTCCCGACGTTTAAAATTCATATTCTCTGGACATTGAAATCCGGCTCATTTTCAGGTCCTAATGAAAGTTGAAAAGACGTAATTTACAGACATTGAAAATACAAAATGTTTTGGTCATGTAATGCGTCTGTGTGTTGCTGGTGAGATGAGTTAGGCGCAGGACAGCAGATATGAGTAATGAAAGCAATTTTACTCAATAATATAACAATACACGTCGTAATAAATACATGGCCACAAATACGGACCGCATTACAATAAACAATTACTCAAACTAACAAACATGGGGGAACAGAGGGTTAAATAATGAACAAGTAATTGGGGAATTGAAACCAGGTGTGTAAGACAAAGACAACACAAATGGAAAATGAAAAGAGGATCGGCGATGGCTCGAAGGCCGGTGACGTCGCCCGCCGTACGCCGCCCGAACAAGGAGAGGGATCGACTTCGCTGGTAGTCGTGACAGTACCCCCCCCCTTGAAGCACGGCTCCAGCAGCGGGCCGACACCGATCCCGGGGACGACCCCGAGGCGCAGGGCGATCCGGATGGAGACGGTGGAACTCCGCAGCAACGAAGGGTCCAAGACGTCCTCCACCGGCACCCAGAATGTCTCCTCCGGACCATACCCCTCCCACTCCACGAGGTACTGAAGACCCCTCGCTCGATGCCTTGAGTACAGTATGGCTCGAACAGCATACGCCGGGGCCCCCTCGGTGTCCAGAGGGGGCGGAGGAACCTCCCGCACCTCAGACTCCTGGAGTGGACCAGCCACCACCGGCCTGAGGAGAGACACATGGAACGAGGGATTAATATGGTAATCTGGGCATAGCTGTAACCTGTAGCATACCTCGTTCAGTCTCCTCAGGACTTTGAATGGCCCCACAAACCGCGGACCCAGCTTCCGGCAGGGCAGGCGGAGGCAGGTTTCGGGTCGAGATGTTAAGTGCCCTTGTCTATAAGCATGCTGAAAGTCTGTTATTAATGTGTTAACAGAGAAATAGCATTGTATTTGGTCAAACACCATTTTTTACAACAGTTTGCTAAGAGCTGGCAGCAAGCTGATAGGTCTGCTGTAAAGGCTGCTTTACCATTCTTGGGTAGCGGAATGACTTTGGCTTCCCTCCAGGCCTGAGTGTAGATCACTTTCTCTAGGCTCAAATGAAAGATATGACAGGGGCCTCCCGAATGGCACAGCAGTCTAAGGCACTGCATCACGGTGCTTAAGGCATCACTACAGACCCAGGTTCGATCCCAGGCTGTGTCATGACTGCGAGTCCCATAGGGAGGCTCGTCCGGGTTTGCGGACGGTTTGGCCAGCGGGGCTTTACTTGGCTCATAGGGACTCCTTATGGCAAGTGGGGAGCCTGCAGGCTGACCTCGGTTGCAGGCTGGCCCACACATTGGTGCAGTTGGCTTCCGGGTTAAGAGGGCAGGTGTTAAGAAGCACGGTTTGGGTTTCGTGATCAGGTGGCAGCATGGTAGGCACAGCTTGTCCCATGAATGAATCACAAAAATTGAGGATTACCTGACAACTACGAAAAACAAACATTCTGGAGAATCTGGAGCTATTTATTGATCAGCATTTTGATAGGCTCGAAAAAGAAACAAGAGAATACCTTTCCTCGAGTTCTGGAGCGAAACGGGAGGGAAGCCTCCGTCTAAGATATCAAATTTAACATTGTAGGGGGACGTTTTTATAACTTTGTGTCCAGAAGATAGAGCATTGCTTACAAGCATGAGCGAGCAATTTAAAAAACTAGATCTATTGCCTGGGCTACTGGGGGAGGTTGAGGCCTTAAAAACAGGAATGGATTACAGTAATAAAATGGAAGAAATATGAGCGGAAAATAATATATTGAAAACTACCGTGGACTCCCTAAAAGACACTACAGAGAGGCTACTGTATGATAAAACAATGAAACCCAAATTACTTGATCTAAAGTGCAGAAGTATGAAAAATAATATTGTTATAATGGGAATAAAGGAGGATGAAAATGAAAACTATCAGTCAACGGAGGAAAAAGTCAAGGTGTTCATGAAACGTAATCTCAAGATGACAGACACAGGACCGAGGTAAAGTCAGTTTCAAGAAGGATATTCGACAGATATTCACACTTTGAAACCTCAATAGCTTTCAAACCACTTGAGCAACAGACTCCAAATAAGTGTCATGATGTTGGAAAAATTGCACACATTGCACAGGTCTTATTTTCACGATTTGGACATTAATTCACTTTCCAAAGCTAATAAACATGTGGAAATGTGAGCATTTTGTATTCCTAGTTGAATTAGTTAGTACAAAGTACAAACTTTTTTTACATTTGAATTTCAATAGCTCTTTGGTCATGTGACCTACTTGACTCAAAGGTTCAGAATGTACACTCAGTGGGCCGACACGTTACACACCCTTTAGTTTGTCCATTTTCATCTCACATGTTTTTACATTCATTTTCAAACTTTCAAATTTTAATAGCTCCTTTGTCATCGACTTCCCTTTTATATTGCACACACTCTTGTTTGTGTACTGTAAAATCACGCGGTATAACGTACATTTTTCATAGGTTTAAATTTCAATAGCTCCTTGGTCATGTCAATTACACACCTAAGAAGCGTGCTGTGGATATACACCCATATTGCATAACCTCGTCGTGTATCTTCTATATTGTTGTACATCAATGTTAGTTTGACAATTAGGGGGTTCAGTCCAGTCTTGTGTTTACCCTTTCTTAATATTTATCTATAATAATTGGTAGTTCTAAGTACTTATTTCCCTGTTTTTTATATTTCTACAGTATTTAATAGGAGAGAGACAGATATCTCCTTTCATCATTAATATCAACCATAAAGGAAAATGACAAAGTACTAGAGTCATGTTAATTGTCCAAAGCAGGGATGGAGAGTGAGCTAGTGAGGTAGGCTGCAGTGGGTTTGCTGTAAATGTAATATTGACAAATTAAACAGAAATTGTAGACCTTTAATCTTTCCCAACATGTCAGACACTTTACTTCAAATAAGTACAAAATATTTCACAGTGTTAACCTTCTCTTTATTCCTGGTTGATGTACATTTCAGAGCCACTTCATTGTGGATGGGGTATAGCATACATTTTCAACAACACAGACTGCACTTCCAGTTTGTGTTTACTCTGTTGAACTATTTTGTCTTCATTCCTAGGCACAGCACATGGAACCACCGTTGGCATGCAAAACATTCAACCTAAAACAAAACAAAGCGTAACACGTTATAAATAATATCAAATATCAATGCAGTATGACGAATCAGCCATCCATTATGTTATATCATAAATTGTCTTGCATGCTGTCACTGTTGTCAAAAGATTATAAACATGTTAAATAAAGTTACTAACCCAGGCAGTCTTTGGGCCACATCCAGGTTCTTTATCAGTGGCCCACATGAATGTTACGATAACTAGGAGTGGTGGGTGGAATCAGGCGCAGAGAGCAGGGTTCAAGTCGTTTGTCAAATTTATTCACCAGCGCAACAAAAACGGTCACGCCAACACACAGGGCGTGTATAAGTTGCCAGTCCAAACAACAGGACAGAAATAGTCCGGCGAATAACGACAAGAACAAAATAACACCATCTAACACAGAGTAACAAGAAACAAGCCCGCACAAATACCCAGCGGGCCTAGTGCCCTTAAATAACCTACAAACAAACACTAATACAAAACAGGTGTACCCAATTAACCAATAACCAAAACAAACGGAAAGGGAATCGATGGCAGCCAATAGGCCGGCGACGACGACCGCCGAGCCCCGCCCGAACAGGAAGAGGCACCATCCTCGGCGAGGTTCGTGACAATGAAGCAGTTGTTGGCTTTGCTGAACTCTAAAATTATAGGCATGAACTGAACATACGGCTGTCCAACAAAACTACATAAAAATAAATAATTTACATTTACTTTGAATTAAATGTCATTACATACCAGACATTTGTAGTATATCCTCAACCATTTATTTTCGTAGTTGCTCCATGTGTTTTTGTGAAGGTTCCTTATCAATTTGGGAGTCGATGTTGGCGAAGTTCTGTGCAACTTCCTTGGCCATCTACACCAAAAAATAAAATAGAATTTTTGACCTAATTGTCACATAACAGCTAACCATTCATTATTGAAAATGTAACTATCAAAACTGCATTACAAAGACCCCGCAGCTGAAGGTGTCCTGCTGCATGTTGTGCGTTATTTCCCCTCCTTTACACTTCCTGTGCACCCAGTCGTCTTTTCCATGGCAGGATCTTGAGTGTAACGGATGTGAAACGGCTAGCTTAGTTAGCGGTGCGCGCTAAATAGCGTTTTAATCGGTGACGTCACTTGCTCTGAGACCTTGAAGTAGTAGTTCCCCTTGCTCTGCAAGGGCCGTGGCTTTTGTGGAGCGATGGGTAACGATGCTTCGTGGGTGACTGTTGTTGATGTGTGCAGAGGGTCCCTGGTTCGAGCCCGGGTATGGGCTAGGGGACGGTTTAAAGTTATACTGTTACATAGGCAAATTAATACCCAGGCCAAAATTGTATGCTGTTTTCCTTATCATTATAATCTAGTAATTTCCTTTATGCCCCATTCTACACACAGACTAAATTATAGGCACTGAACCATTTACAGGACAATAATAAAAGTATCATATAGCATCCAACCCTATCACAGAGTGAATAAATGTAGAGCGTTTAGAGACTTTAAGAAAAAAATATTAAGTGACAGTTTCATCAGTACATGCTTAAAGAAAGTCATATTACAAAGATCACAGATGACAGTGCCCAGCAAATCTATGACAATAGAGAGTGTATTGTAAGCACCAAAGTGTGTTAAAGTGTGTTTGTCAAAATAATATCTGAAAATGTCAGTTGAATATAATACTTGAACATAAATGTCAGTTGTTGAACAAATTGCAATAGCAATGAGTTGAGGAATATTCCATGTACCAACACTACATGTAGGACAGACATAAGACATTCCCACATAAAGTAAACACATACATAGAGGCATTTTTCAGATATGATTTTACCACTCAGAATCCGGAATGGATATGACATTGTGGCCAGCACAGGATGTAATACACCCTTACAACAATCTATATTCTGAACTTCTTGACTTCTTATCTGGTAAACTGCTACTGTTTGTCAAGAAAAGAGCCCCAATTAGGGGTTAGTGTACCCCAGTAAAAAAGGTCTGGTTTAGATTTAAAACTATTGCCCTGTGTCCTCATTCATAGGGGCATGAGAGACTAGTCAGTGGTAGAATTGAGTTGGCACCTTATTGGCCCAAACACCTACAGACCCACAAGGTTGAGGTTACTCATGGACAGTAATTAGTTTTTTGTTTGTTTTTTTGTTGCATTGATGCACTATTCAAGAATAGGATCCAAAGTGTTAGGAAATACTTGTTCCCATAAATAAAAAGGAGGATGTCTCTCCTCATACTCTGGCACTTTAGTCAGACTGCCAGACTATTTATTGCAAGGCTGGAACATTTGTTAACTTAAAAACAATTTTTTAACACCCATGTAAAATGAAGGCCTGCAAAACTCTCTCTCCCTCCACCTTCATTACACAGATCTGATTCAGAGTTTCTGTGGCCTTTTTTAAATACGTCCCATGTTTTTTCGACTGACGAAAACTAACCAATGAGACATTTTATTTTGTATAAAGATGTTTTCTCATTTGGCAAAGTCGTTAAAATCACGTTAGTATCACAATCTAGCTGACAATAGTTTTGGATCTATTTGCTAGTGGGCAAATTAACTGTGGTGCATGTCTACTGTCAAGCCTTAAATACTATGGACTAAAATAAGCAATAAAAGATGTGAAAAAACTTATTTGTCAATAGGTAGGTAAAGGCACAGCAGGGTTAAACGGTTGCCATGGTAGCCCCTGCTATCTAGTTCTAGTTGCTTATGACAATATATTAAATTACAAAAACAGATCATCACAATACGAAAAATCCACCATGCACAAGAGCCCATATTTGTAAGAAATTACTATTAAAACTTTTTCATTTTCAACCAAAAATGTAATGGGACAGTAAATTAATTACAATGTCGTCTTTGCGATAAAGGCTGTGAAAGGCAGACTGGACTCTTGAGGCAAAGAGATGGGGGACAAATGCAAATTAAGCAAACTTGTAAAAGTATGCTTTAGACTAACAACAACCAGCTTAGTGACAAAATGACAACTAATGTTGTCCTGACTCTCTGAGGTCATTAAAAGATCCCATGGCACTTATCGTAAGAGTAGGGGTGTTAACCCCGGTGTCCTGGCTAAATTCCCAATCTGGCCCTCACCATCACGGTCACCTAATAATCCCCAGTTTACAATTGGCTTATTCATCCCCCTCCTCTCCCCTGTAACTATATAGAACTATAACTACAAATGAGAACGTGTTCTCAGTCAACTTACCTGGTAAAATAACGGATAAAAAAATAAAAAATATCACAGTACCATGCAGCTGTATGCCAACGACAAAGGACAGTTACACCATTTCCAAACAAATGTGGACAAAAACACGACAATAACTATTACAAACAACAGCAAGTATTGCATGGAGTGCATCAGGATGACCAGTGTACAAGCAAACATAACTTTATGTACTATTTTAGAGGCCACCCTCAGGCAAATGAGTCCGGTACATCTAGACCAGAACCAGGTTATTCTCCAGTGCTGTGACCCTCATCAAAAGAAAAGTCCTGAAATAGTAATGACTCTACTGTCAGTACAACAGCATCCTCCTCTAGTGGTCATATCCCACAGCTGACTTAACATTTACCATTGCACTGAGCTGTAGTATTTCTTTATTAACATACAGCTGTGAAAGTGTTTTTCAGCTCCCAACAAGATTTTTATGCTGCAAAGTCTAAATAAACAGAACTAGTTAGTAGTATACATTTATGTGCCAGGGAAAACAATGCTTTGACTTGAAATGACTTACCAGAGTCACACAAAAAGCTTAGTCTTTGATATTTCAGCATAGTAAGGACAAAAACGTTTTTAGACCTACAAGCTACAAGCCAAGAAGGCTATGGATATGGGAATCTCAGTTGTCATGGATCGGGGGGCGTCTAAACCTAGAGGGCTGTCATGGTGCTTGGAGTGTAGACAAATGGTAGAAGGTGATAGGCTGCTATGAAACGGGAGAGGGGTGGCGTGGTGCTTATAACATAATGATACCTGACTGGAGCTAGACTGAAAAGCCATCATGACCGTCCACTCAGCAAGCAAGAAACTGGAGACAACATTTTATGCCTGACCATAAGACTTCCAAAAATGACAACATTGACTCTGAATTTCAACATTTACACTGTTATCGACTCTCCTATTGAAGCTTGAGGACTGTTAGAAAGGAGTCTAGGGACCATTGAATATCCTGCGTTGTGAGATTGTAATGTCCTGGAAGGGTTTGAGGGTACAAGGGGGTCAGACAGATAATAGTAATCATTGTTAACTACTCTGTCAGATACTCTCTTTTTTTCCAAATGACTTCTGAGTGTGGGTGTCCACTGTACAGCAATGTCCACACCTACTGGGTCTCAGGCTTACAGATTTAAGTCTAATAGCATGAGATTAAAGTAGGCAAACATCAGAGTGTGTGATATGAAGGCTTAGTCAGTGGACATTCTGAACCTGGTTTGAGGTCAGTAGGTCACATGACCAAGGAGCTATTGAAATGTTTTATTTTGAAGAATTAATGTAAAATCCTGTGAGATGAAAATTGACAAACTAAAGGGTGTGCAATGTGTAGGCCCACTGAGTGGACATTCTGAACCTATTGAAATTTGAAAATGTGAAAAATTCATGCTAAATCTTGTGAGATGAAAACTAAAGGGTGTGCAATATAGAAGGATAGTCATTGGACATTCTGAACCTCGTTTGAAGTCAGTAGGTCATATGACCATTGACCAATTGAAATTCCAAAATGTAAATAAATAATTTAAAATAGCGCGAGTTGTAAATCGACAAAACAAAAGTGTGCGCAATGTGTGTCTATGCCATCAGGTTAGCTACAACCAGTTCTGAAAGTTTTAGGAGTAATGGTTAAAGAGCAATTGAAATTTGAAAAATTTGATTTGTCACTATGTTGACGGTCCCTAACTGCTGTTGGTGGACGTAAGGAAAACTACAGGCGAATATCCAACCTGAAACTGTCTTTACCTCAGTACAAACAGGTGGAAAATTTTGATTTTAAAAGAGCTCACAGTTTCTGGTTGCAGGGAAGAGGGAAAGCTCCGTCCGATCGTAGCTATGCTAACCCACAACAAAATGAAAATTGCCTCGTTACAACAGGGTAGGGAATTGAAGAACCCCCTATTCTCTATTAATGAACAATTTCCTTATGAAATAGTGGAGAGACGACGTTCGTCTTGTGGTCGATAAATTATACAGTTGAAGTCGGAAGTTGCACCTTAGCCATCTTAGACAAATACATTTAAACTCAGTTTTTCACAATTCCTGACATTTAGTAAACATTTTAGTAATAATTCCCTGTCTTAGGTCAGTTAGAAACACCACTTTATTTTAAGAATGTGAAATGTCAGAATAATAGCGGAGATAATCATTTCTTTCAGCTTTTATTTCTTTCATCACATGCCCAGTGGGTCAGAAGTTTACATACACTCAATTAGTATTTGGTAGCAGTGCCTTTAAATTGGGTCAAACGGTTCGGCCTTCCACAACCTTTCCACAATAAATTGGGTAAATTTTGGCCCATTCCTCCTGACAGAGCTGGTGTAACTGAGTCAGGTTTGTAGGCTTCCTTGCTCGCACATGCTTTTTCAGTTCTGCCGACACAAATGTTCTATCGGCTTGAGGTCAGGGTTTTGTGATGGCCACTCCAATACCTTGACTTTGTTGTCCTTAAGCCATTTTGCCACACCATTGGAAGTATGCTTGGGGTCATTGTCCATTTGGAAGACCCATTTGCGACCAAGCTTTAACTTCCTGACTGATGTCTTGAGATGTTGCTTCAATATATCCACATCATTTTCCTACCTCATGATGCCATCTATTTTGTGTTCTTCGGCTGTTCTTCGGCTTGCAAGCCTCCCCCTTTCTCCTCCAAACATAACGATGGTCATTATGGCCAAACAGTTCTATTTTTTTCATCAGACCAGAGGACATTTCTCCAAAAAGTACAATCTTTGTCCCCATGTGCAGTTGCATACCATAGTCTGGATTTTTTATGGCGGTTTTTGGAGTGGTGGCTTCTTCCATGCTGAGCGGCCTTTCAGGTTATGTCGATATAGGACTTGTTTTACTGTGGATATAGATACTTTTGTACCTGTTTCCTCCAGCATCTTCACAAGGTCCTTTACTGTTGTTCTGGGATTGATTTGCACTTTTCGCACCAAAGTACGTTCATCTCTAGGAGAAAGAACGCGTCTCCTTCCTGAGCGGTATGACAGTTACGTGGTCCCATGGTGTTTATACTTGCATACTATTGTTTGTACAGATGAATGTGGTACCTTCAGGCGTCTGGAAATTGCTCCCAAGGATGAACCAGACTTGTGGAGGTCTACAATTGTTTCTGAGGTCTTGGTTGATTTCCTTTGACTTTCCCATGATGTCACGCAGAGGCACTGAGTTTGAAGGTAGGCCTTGAAATACATCCACAGGTACACCTCCAATTGACTGGAATTATGTTAATTAGCCTATCAGAAGCTTCTAAAGCCATGACATAATTTTCTGGAATTTTCCAAGCTGTGTAAAGGCACAGTCAACTTAGTGTATGCAAACTTCTGGATCACTGGAATTGTGATACAGTGAATTATAAATTAAATAATCTGTCTGTAAACAATTGTTGGAAAAATTAATTGTGTCATGCACAAAGTAGATGTCCTAACCGACTTGCCCAGACTATAGTTTGTTAACAATAAATTTGTGGAGTGGTTGAAAAATGAGTGTTAATCACACCAACCTAAGTGTATGTAAACTTCTGACTTCAACTGTACGGAAACAACCAAATGTTCAAGAACTTGAAGATTACAACGTGGCTGTAAGTGATAGCTACCTCCTGTTGAAGTAGTCCCCGATACATATTTGCACCGCATCACACATTATAAATATGGATTATTTAGTTTTTTACAAAAACTTTTTTCCCCCATTTCTTTTCATGTGGTATGGAACCATGGACTATGTGGACGTAAAATAAGGTTGGACTTATGTTAATGCAGAATGGGTTTGATGAACTGATCCTTTTTCTATTTAGGCAATATGGAACTTTGGACTATATGGACGTAATATCAGGTTTTGATTTAGGGGAAGGAATGGATGGGTAAGGCTGACTTTTTTTCCTTTATGATTTTTTATATATTTAATTAGAAGATTGTACATTAGAAATACCAAGGTCATTTCTTTATGTTCAATATGATAGGGCCTAATTGTAGGGGTTGGGTATATTATGACTTAAAAGCTGTTATATAGTGCGGTCCCTGTTCGCCGATGTGAATCGGAAGGATCAGCTTTTAAGATAAAACGTAATAAATATGAATAGATTTAATATAGGGCTAAGATAAAGGATTAAATAATTAAAAACCTGCCTAGGTTCTCTATTGGAATACGCCGATATGATTCTAAAATAAATCTCAATATGGAAAATGTAAAGGATGATTATTCTTCCGATACACACCGGCAAATGGATGGATTAGGTATTGTCAACAGGGTTGTTGTCTCTAGTGTGTGGCAGGCTGGTTAACACTGGGATAAAGTGATTAAAGTTAACGGTAGAACTAATACAATAATTGGCTTATGGAAGCACTTCTTAAAGCGAGAGAAAGGTATAGTATATATTTCTATATAAGCCATTTATTCTACATTATTGATCTTAATGATAAGGCATAGGTGTAGAACAGCCTTGGTGATAGAGCAATGATGATGGAATAAAAAACAAAATGTGTGTGGATGGAGAGAGGGTTGGTTTTACAGGTTCACTTGCTCTGGATTGTCAGTACTGCATGTATTCAAATCAAATCAAATTTATTTATATAGCCCTTCGTACATCAGCTGATATCTCAAAGTGCTGTACAGAAACCCAGCCTAAAACCCCAAACAGCAAGCAATGCAGGTGTAGAAGCACGGTGGCTAGGAAAAACTCCCTAGAAAAGCCAAAACCTAGGAAGAAACCTAGAGAGGAACCAGGCTATGTGGGGTGGCCAGTCCTCTTCTGGCTGTGCCGGGTAGAGATTATAACAGAACATGGCCAAGATGTTCAAATGTTCATAAATGACCAGCATGGTCGAATAATAATAAGGCAGAACAGTTGAAACTGGAGCAGCAGCACGGCCAGGTGGACTGGGGACAGCAAGGAGTCATCATGTCAAGTAGTCCTGGGGCATGGTCCTAGGGCTCAGGTCAGTTGAAACTGGAGCAGCAGCACGGCCAGGTGGACTGGGGACAGCAAGGAGTCATCATGTCAGGTAGTCCTGGGGCATGGTCCTAGGGCTCAGGTCCTCCGAGAGAGAGAAGGAGAGAATTAGAGAACGCACACTTAGATTCACACAGGACACCGAATTGGACAGGAGAAGTACTCCAGATATAACAAACTGACCCCAGCCCCCGACACATAAACTACTGCAGCATAAATACTGGAGGCTGAGACAGGAGGGGTCAGGAGACACTGTGGCCCCACCCGAGGACACCCCGGACAGGGCCAAACAGGAAGGATATAACCCCACCCACTTTGCCAAAGCACAGCCCCCACACCACTGGAGGGATATCTTCAACCACCAACTTACCATCCTGAGACAAAGCTGAGTATAGCCCGCAAAGATCTCCGCCACGGCACAACCCAAGGGGGGCGCCAACCCAGACAGGATGACCACATCAGTGAATCAACCCACTCAGGTGACGCACCCCCTCCAGGGACGGCATGAGAGAGCCCCAGCAAGCCAGTGACTCAGCCCCTGTAATAGGGTTAGAGGCAGAGAATCCCAGTGGAAAGAGGGGAACCGGCCAGGCAGAGACAGCAAGGGTGGTTCGTTGCTCCAGAGCCTTTCCGTTCACCTTCCCACTCCTGGGCCAGACTACACTCAATCATATGACCCACTGAAGAGATGAGTCTTCAGTAAAGACTTAAAGGTTGAGACCGAGTTTGCGTCTCTGACATGGGTAGGCAGACCGTTCCATAAAAATGGAGCTCTATAGGAGAAAGCCCTGCCTCCAGCTGTTTGCTTAGAAATTCTAGGGACAATTAGGAGGCCTGCGTCTTGTGACCGTAGCGTACGTGTAGGTATGTACGGCAGGACCAAATCAGAGAGATAGGTAGGAGCAAGCCCATGCAATGCTTTATAGGTTAGCAGTAAAACCTTGAAATCAGCCCTTGCTTTGACAGGAAGCCAGTGTAGGGAGGCTAGCACTGGAGTAATATGATCAAATTTTTTGGTTCTAGTCAGGATTCTAGCAGCCGTATTTAGCACTAACTGAAGTTTATTTAGTGCTTTATCCGGGTAGCCGGAAAGTAGAGCATTGCAGTAGTCTAACCTAAAAGTGACAAAAGCATGGATTAATTTTTCTGCATCATTTTTGGACAGAAAGTTTCTGATTTTTGCAATGTTACGTAGATGGAAAAAAGCTGTCCTTGAAATGGTCTTGATATGTTCTTCAAAAGAGAGATCAGGGTCCAGAGTAACGCCGAGGTCCTTCACAGTTTTATTTGAGATGACTGTACAACCATTAAGATTAATTGTCAGATTGTCAGATGTATTCTTGGCTGTCGTACATTGGCTGTGTCGGAATCGATGGGTATGCCTTCCCATAAGTGAGTGCCCGCGGTTGGCTTGCGGCGGCTCAGGCACAGCCATGGCACAAAACAACAGGATATAATGTGATGCTTAAGACACATTTTTAGATAGTCATTAGCGGCCGTTAGAATCTTCCTTTTTATGTCGGAATACAACAGGATACAATGAGGACTACATTAAATATATCTTGCATGTAATGGACATAACAAAGGACTGGTCTTGCGATATACAGTGGGGCAAAAAAGTATTTAGTCAGTCACCAATTGTGCAAGTTCTTCCACTTAAAAAGATGAGAGAGGCCGGTAATTTTCATCATAGGTACACTTCAGCTATGACAGACAAAATGAAAAAAAAAATCTAATTTTTTAATGAATTTTTTTGCAATTTGGTCAATAACAAACAAGCAAGATTTCTGGCTCTCACAGACCTGTAACTTCTTTTTTAAGAGGCTCCTCTGTCCTCTACTTGTTACCTGTATTAATGGAACCTGTTTGAACTTGTTATCAGTATAAAAGACACCTGTCCACAACCTCAAACAGTCACACTCCAAACTCCACTATGGCCAAGACCAAAGAGCTGTCGAAGGACACCAGAAACAAAATTGTAGACCTGCACCAGGCTGGGAAGACTGAATCTGCAATAGGTAAGCAGCTTGGTTTGAAGAAATCAACTGTGGGAGCAATTATTAGGAAATGGAAGACATACAAGACCACTGATAAATCTCCCTCAAACTGGGGCTCCACGCAAGATCTCATCCTGTGGGGTCAAAATGATGAGAAGAACGGTGAGCAAAAATCCCAGAACCACACGGGGGGACCTCGCGAATAACCTGCAGAGAGATGGGACCAAAGTAACAAAGCCTGCCATCAATAACACCCTACGCCGCCAGGGACTCAAATCCTGCAGTGCCAGACATGTCCCCCTGCTTAAGCCAGTACAAGTCCAGGCCCGTCTGAAGTTTGCTAGAGAGCATTTGGATGATCCAGAAGAAGATTGGGAGAATGTCATATGGTCAGATGAAACCAAAATATAACTTTTTGGTAAAAACTCAACTTGTCGTGTTTGGAGGACAAAGAATGCTGAGTTGCATCCAAAGAACAACATACCTACTGTGAAGCATGGGGGTGGAAACATCATGCTTTGGGGCTGTTTTTCTGCAAAGGGACCAGGACGACTGATCCGTGTAAAGGAAAGAATGAATGGGGCCATGTATCGTGAGAGTTTGAGTGAAAACCTCCTTCCATCAGCAAGGGCATTGAAGATGAAACGTGGCTGGGACTTTCAGCATGACAATGATCCATAACACACCGCCCGGGCAACGAAGGAGTGGCTTTGTAAGAAGCATTTCAAGGTCCTGGAGTGGCCTAGCCAGTCTCCAGATCTCAACCCCGTAGAAAATATTTGGAGGGAGTTGAAAGTTCGTGTTGCCCAGCAACAGCCCCAAAACATCACTGCTCTAGAGGAGATCTGCATGGAGGAATGGGCCAAAATACCAGCAACAGTGTGTGAAAACCTTGTGAAGACTTACAGAAAACGTTTGACCTCTGTCATTGCCAACAAAGGGTATATAACAAAGTATTGAGATAAACTTTTGTTATTGACCAAATACATATTTTCCACCATAATTTGCAAATCAATTCATTAAAAATTCTACAATGTGATTTTCTGGATTTCTTTCCCTCATTTTGTCTGTCATAGTTGAAGTGTACCTATGATGAAAATTACAGGCCTCTCATCTTTTTAAGTGGGAGAACTTGCACAATTGGTGGCTGACTAAATACTTTTTTGCCCCACTGTACATAAACAGTTTAGCCGGAGTTATAACACTATCAGATAAAATACATGGATAAAGGAAAAAGACATCATTGGCTGCGTATTACCAAAAGGAGAGGAATTCAAAAACTTCACACTTATTATTCCTGGCATGAATTCATGCTTCATCGTTAGTTATTATAACATTACCATCCTAACATACACACGTCAACCTTCACGAACTACACCCGAAGACATGAAAACTTAGCGGGATTGCCTTCACTCCAAAGGTGTGTTGCTACGATAATGATCCCCGTTACAACAGTTATTAGCCACGTAGGTCCGCTTGTCTTATCATTTCCCCCACATAGCGATCAAGTAAACAATTCAAACAAAAAAACATCGACATAGACTTACAGGTTAATTGTCAGTTACATTATTCCCCATGGTTTACAATTACTCCTTTGTTTAATCCAGTTCTGGTGTCCTATGATATAATTAACTATAATGAAGATCAATTTGAATCTGTTTATTCAGCTTAGGTATATTTGTAACGTCTCTCCTTTTCGTCTGATGATGAGGAATATGAATCATTGGACTAACATGCAGCGTGGTAAGTGTTCATTGTAAATTTAATTGAATAAACTGAACACTGAATGACAAAAAAACAACAAAAGAGAATGCACGAGACCGAAACGGTTCTGTCTGGTACAGAATACAAAGACAGAAAACAACTACCCACAAGCACAGTTGGGAACAGGCTACCTAAGTATGGTTCTCAATCAGAGACAATGATTGACAGCTGACTCTGATTGGGAACCATACCAGGCCAAACACATAGAAATACAACACACAGAACAAAACAGAATGCCCACCCCAACTCACGCCCTGACCAAACCAAAATAGAGACATAAAAAAGGAACTAAGGTCAGGACGTGACAATATTGAGTATGTTATTCTTATTCTTGCCCCTTGATTAAGGGATAAGAATTGTGTGGTGGTTATGAAATATTATACCCTGCTTGGATATTCAAAAAAAGTATTTATATGTAATATGAACAAGCCTAATCGTAAATTAAGACAAAAAACTCCCAGGGCCTGCAGATTGATTTCACTCCTGTAAAATCAAAGTTCATTTTTGTTTATTTAGTTTAATTGTTTTTTTCCACTGATATTTGCCCTTCATAATCTCTGCTTACCAGAAATTGTATTTTAAATCAAACCAAATCAAATCAAATGTATTTATATAGCCCTTCGTACATCAGCTGATATCTCAAAGTGCTGTACAGAAACCCAGCCTAAAACCCCAAACAGCAAGCAATGCAGGTGTAGAAGCACGGTGGCTAGGAAAAACTCCCTAGAAAGGCCAAAATCTAGGAAGAAACCTAGAGAGGAACCAGGCTATGTGGGGTGGCCAGTCCTCTTCTGGCTGTGCCGGGTGGAGATTATAACAGAACATGGCCAAGATGTTCAAATGTTCATAAATGACCAGCATGGTCGAATAATAATAAGGCAGAACAGTTGAAACTGGAGCAGCAGCACGACCAGGTGGACTGGGGACATCAAGGAGTCATCATGTCAGGTAGTCCTGAGGCATGGTCCTAGGGCTCAGGTCCTCCGAGAGAGAGAGAGAGAGAGAGAGAAAGAGAGAGAGAGAGAGAGAGAAGGAGAGAATTAGAGAACGCACGCTTAGATTCACACAGGACACCGAATAGGACAGGAGAAGTACTCCATATACAACAAACTGACCCTAGCCCCCCGACACAAACTACTGCAGCATAAATACTGGAGGCTTTGGGGTGGCAAGGGTAGACTAGTGGTTAGAGCATTGGACTAGTAACCGGAAGGTTGCAAGTTCAAATCCCCGAGCTGACAAGGTACAAATCTGTCGTTTTGCCCCTGAACAGGCAGTTAACCCACTGTTCCTAGGCCGTCATTGAAAATAAGAATTTGTTCTTAACTGACTTGCCTGGTTAGATAAAGGTAATAAAAAATTACACCCCTATTAAACTCCTGCTTGCTGAGTGACAGATGTTTCTTTTAAACTTCAATAATTTCTGTCCTACATTTGTCATGGTTCCTTGATTCTATAAAGTTGTACTGTACATTTTCAGTAACATATTGTTTTAAACCCTATCTCTGTTGTTTCAGAAGTTGATGTCAGTGGCCATTTTTTCATGATGGAGACCCAGGGAGAACACACTGATTTGACCTGGTCCCAACTTTCTTCATTACTGATGCATGACATTTGTCAAGAGCAGACCAAGCCCTGGTGTGCTACTCTCAATAGAGTCATCTTGTTTGCCAAACAAAATAAAACATACGGTTGCACAATTAGGCTCTACTCAAAAGCACTCTGTTAATACTCAACCAGTCTGTTCATTACTAATCAGGGAACAGGGGACCCGCTCTCTCACTAACTGTACTCTGGAGATATCTGGCAACACAGTGAACATGCCTCCCTATTCATCAAATGCAATTCATGCAAGTTCCCTCACAAAAAACCCCATCCCAATGTTTCCTTTATGGTTTCATCATTCTCAATGAAAACAATAACAAACGCTGGTTGACGGACATGCCTTTTACTCTAGGCCCTGGTCTGCATGCATTTCAACCAAGGTTGAAAGAACACCCTTTAAACACAGAACAAGGTTTTAGACATATAGTTGATACTTTATTACATACGCTGATATCACAGTACTGAGAACAATAAACACATTTGAAGAAACTTTGATGCAAATTCATAAATAGCAGGCCTCCTTCTCAGAATCAACCCATTTTTTCAAACTGGAAGACAATGTCCAGAGCTTTCCCAATGTTTTGCACAGTGATTTAAGTCATTGTTTCAGACAAAGTATGATATATTTGGACATGAAGTGACAAATCGGAAGTGCCCACAAATCGGAAGTGCCCACATCAAATCAAATCCAAATCAAATTTTATTTGTCACATACACATGGTTAGCAGATGTTAATGCGAGTGTAGCGAAATGCTTGTGCTTCTAGTTCCGACAATGCAGTAATAACCAACAAGTAATCTAGCTAACAATTCCAAAACTACTACCTTATAGACACAAGTGTAAGGGGATAAAGAATATGTACATAAAGATATATGAATGAGTGATGGTACAGAGCGGCATAGGCAAGATACAGTAGATGGTATTGAGTACAGTATATACATATGAGATGAGTATGTAAACAAAGTGGCATAGTTAAAGTGGCTATTACATAAAGATGCAGTAGATGATATAGAGTACAGTATATACGTATACATATGAGATGAATAATGTAGGGTATGTAAACATTATATTAGGTAGCATTGTTTAAAGTGGCTAGTGATATATTTTACATCATTTCCCATCAAGTGACAAATCGGAAGTGCCCACAAATCGGAAGTGCCCACATGCAAATCCATGTGAATGTGGTGTATTCTCCTATGATATGACATGGATTGTGTATGTGTGCCATTCAGAGGGTGAGTAGGCAAAACAAAAGATTGAAATGCTTTTGAACAGGGTATAGTATAGTGGAGGCTCCTCAGAGGAGGACCATCCTCCAGCGTGAATCTCCTAAAAATATAAAAAGTGAAACATTGAAAAAGTTATCCTTTAGATAAAACTAGACTAAATACAGTTGAAGTCGGAAGTTTACATACACCTTAGCCAAATACATTTAAACTCAGTTTTTCACAATTCCTGACATTTAATCCTAGTAAAATTCCCTGTCTTAGGTCAGTTAGGAACACCACTTTATTTTAAGAATATGAAATGGTATAGAATAATAGTAGAGAGAATTATTTATTTCAGGTTCTATTTCTTTCATCACATTCCTAGTGGGTAAGAAGTTTACATACACTCAATTAGTATTTGGTAGCATTGCCTTTAAATTGTTTAACTTGGATCAAACGTTTCGGGTAGCTTTCCACAAGATTCCCACAATAAGTTGGGTGAATTTTGGCCCATTCCTCCTGACAGAGCTGGTGTAACTGAGTCAGGTTTGTAGGACTCCATGCTCGCACACACTTTTTCAGTTCTGCCCACAAATGTTTGATAGGACTGAGTTCAGGGCTTTGTGATGGCCACTCCAATACCTGGTAGTATGCTTGGGGTCATTGTCCATTTGGAAGACCCATTCGCGACAAGCTTTAACTTTCTGACGGATGTCTTGAGATGTTGCTTCAATATATCCACATAATTTTCCTGCTTCACAATGCCATCAAATTTGTGAAGTGCACCAGTCCCTCCTGCAGCAAAGCACCACCACACTATGGTGCTGCCACCAAGTGCTTCATGGTTGGGATGGTGTTCTTCGGCTTGCAAGCCTCCTCCTTTTTCCTCCAAACATAAGGATAGTCATTATGGCCAAACAGTTCTATTTTTGTTTCATCAGACCAGAGGACATTTCTCCAAAAATTACGATCTTTGTCCCCGTGTGCAGTTGCAAACTGTAGTCTGGCTTTTGTATGGCGGTTTTGGGGCACTGGCTTCTTCCTTGCTAAGTGGCCTTTCAGGTTATGTTGCTGTAGGACTCGTTTTACTGTGGAGATAGATACTTTTGTACCTGTTTCCTCCAGCATCTTCACAAGGTCCTTTGCTGTTGTTCTGGGATTGATTTGCAATTTTCGTACCAAAGTACGTTCATCTCTAGGAGAAAGAACGCGTCTCCTTCCTGAGCGGTATGACGGCTGCGTGGTCCCATGGTGTTTATACTTGCATACTACTGTTTGTACAGATGAATGTGGTACCTTCAAGCGTTTGGAAATTGCTCCCAAGGATGAACCAGACTTGTGGAGGTCTACAATTTTTTTTCTGAGGTCTTGGCTGATTTCTTTTGATTTTCCAATGATGTCAAGCAAAGGGCCACTGAGTTTGAAGGTAGGCCTTGAAATGCATCCACAGGGACACCTCCAATTGACTCAAATTATGTAAATTAGCCTATCAGAATCTTCTAAAGCCATGACATCATTTTTCTGGAATTTTCCAAGCTGTTTAAAGGCACAGTCAACTTAGTGTATGTAAACCTCTGACCCACTGGAATTGTGATACCGTGAATTATAAGTGAAATAATCTGTCTGTAAACAATTGTTGGAAAAATGACTTGTGTCACAAGTAGATAACCGACTTGTCAAAACTATAGTTTGTTAAAAAGACATTTGTGGAGTGGATGAAAAACAAGTTTTAATGACTCCAACTTAAGTGTATGTAAACTTCCGACTTCAAGTGTATATTCTCGTCACCAAGTAATGGTTTAAAACACACTGTTGCAATGAATGTCTATAGTAACCTCAACAGCACTCCGTAGGGTAGCCCCATGGTGTCGACAGAGGACAGCAAGCTTCCTTACTCCTCTGGGTACATTGACTTCAATACAAACTCTAGGAGGCTCATGGTTCTCATCCCCTTCCATAGACTTACACAGCCTTCCGTTCTGCTAGCTAACGTTCAATCGCTGGAAAATAAATTGGACGAACTGAAAGCATATATATCCTACCAACTGGACATTAAAAACTGTCTTATGTTTCACCGAGTTGTGGTTGAACGACGACAATAAGAACATACAGCTGGCAGGTTATAGACTCTATCGGCAGGACAGAAAAGCAGCCTCTGGTAAGACATGGGGCGGGGGCCTATGCATATTTGTAAACAATAGCTGGTGCACGATATCTAAGGAAGTCTCAAGATTTTGTTCGCCTGAGGTCGAGTATCTCATGATAAGCTGTAGACCACACTATCTACCTAGAGAGTTTTCATCTGTATTTTTCATAGCTGTCTACATACCACCACAGACCGAGGCTGGCACTTAAACTGCACTCAATGAGCTGTATTCCGCCATAAGCAAACAGGAAAATGCTCATCCAGAGGCGGAGCTCCTAGTGGCTGGGGACTTTAATGCAGGGAAACTTAAATCAGTTTTACCTAATTTCTATCAGCACGTTAAATGTGCAACCAGAGGGGAATAAATTCTAGACAACCTTTACTCCACACACAGAGACGCCTACAAAGCTCTCCCTCGCCCTCCATTTGGCAAATCTGACCATAACTCTATCCTCCTGATTCCTGCTTACAAGCAAAAATTAAAGCAGGAAGCACCAGGGACTCGGTCTATAAAAGAAAAGTGGTCAGATGAAGCAGATGCTAAACTACAGGACTGTTTTGCAAGCACATACTGGAATATGTTCCATGATTCTTCTGATGGCATTGAGGAGTACACCACATCAGTCATTGGCTTTATCAATAAGTGCACCGAGGACATTGTCCCCACGGTGACTGTACGTACATACCCCAAACAGAAGCTATGGATTTCAGGCAACATTCACACTCAGTTAAAGGGTAGAGCTGCTGCTTTCAAGAAGAGGGACTCTCTCTTGGAAGCTTATAAGAAATCCTGCTGTGCCCTCCGACGAACCATCAAACAGGAAAAGCATCAATACAGAACTAAGATCGAATCGCACTACACTGGCTCTGACACTTGTCGGATGTGGCAGGGCTTGCAAATTATTACAGACTACAAAGGGAAGCACAGCCGAGAGCTGCCCAGTGACACGACCCTACCAGACAAGCTAAATAACTTCTATGCTTGCTTCGAGGCAAGTAACACTGAAACATGCAGGAGAGCATCAGCTGTTCTGGATGACTGTGTGATCACACTCTCCACAGCCGATGTGAGTAAGACCTTTAAACAGGTCAACATTCACAAGGCCACTGGGCCAGACGGATCAGGACGTGTACTCAGAGCATGCGCTAACCAACTGGCAGGTGTCTTCACGGACATTTTCAATCTCTCCCTGTCTGAGTCTGTAATACCAACATGTTTCAAACAGACCACCATAGTCCCTGTGCCCAAGAACACTAAGGTAACCTGCCTAAATTACTTCAGACCCGTAGCTCTCACGTCTGTAGCAATGAAATGCTTTGAAAGGCTGGTCATGGCCCACATCAACACCATTATCCCAGAAACCCTATACCCACTCCCCAGGTGGTAAAGGTAGGTAACAACACATCCACCATGCTGATCCTCAACACGGGGCCCCTCATGGGTGCGTGCTCAGTCCCCTCCTGTACTCCCTGTTGACTCATGACTGCACGGCCAGGCACGACTCCAACACCATCATTAAGTTTTCTGGTCCAAGAGGCTTCTAAACAGCTTATACCCCCAAGCCATAAGACTCATGAACAGTTAATCAAATGGCTACCCAGGCTATTTACACAGCCCCCCCCCCACGCTGCTGCTACTCTCTGTTATTATCTATGCATAGCCACTATAATAACTCTACCTACATG
Source organism: Oncorhynchus masou masou (assembly GCF_036934945.1). Taxonomy (NCBI): domain Eukaryota; kingdom Metazoa; phylum Chordata; class Actinopteri; order Salmoniformes; family Salmonidae; genus Oncorhynchus; species Oncorhynchus masou. The sequence goes on from NC_088220.1 coordinate 63,005,315, forward strand.
TACACAATTACCTCATTTGCCTCGACACTGGTGCCTCCACACATTGACACATTGACTCTGTAAAGGTACCCCTGTATATAGCCCACAATTGTTATTTACTGCTGCTCTTTAATTATTTGTTTTTCTTATCTCTTACTTTTTGGTATTTTCTTAAAACTGTATTGTTGGTTAAGGTCTTGTAAGTAAGCATTACACTGTAATTTCTACACCTGTTGTATTTGGCGCATTTGACAAATACAATTACATTTGATTTGAAGAAATTCCGGAGGACGTCCTTCAACCTATCAACGCTCTTGCAGCATGAACTGACATGTTGTCCACCCAATCAAAGGATCAGAGAATTAATCTAGTAGCATAAGCTACAGCTAGCTAGCACTGCAGTGCATAAAATGTGGTAAGCAGTTGTTTCAAAGGATGAGAAATACTATGGTTGAACAGTTTTGAACAAATACATTTCTTCAAAAATGAAGGAGAAGCAAGATAGATATTTTGTCATTTTTTTCAATTTCTCTTTAATTTGCTTAGCTAGTAAATACAGCTAACTAGTTTATCCTGGCTCAAACACCCGGCTCGAACAGAGAGATGCTACATCAGCTAGCTGGCTATGACTATCCAACACTGGAACCCTTCCAAGTCAAGTTAAGCTTTTGGTTTTACAAATGTATTTTGCCAGCAGGGCCCGCCAGCATAACTGCTAAAATGCTTACCGACTATACGTTGTACTGCTTGACTGTAGCGGGTTTACTAACGCGTTAGTTCTATTAGCTATGTTGACTATGAGGTTACTTTAGCTAATACGATGTAGGCTGTGTGTAGCGGTCAGCAGTTAGGATATAGTTCGGCTTTGTCACGGTTTTCTGTAGGCAAAGGAGAGTCGGACCAAAATGCGGTGTGGCTATTGTGATTCATATTTTAATGAAACAAGGAAAAACACGAATCAATACGAAAAAAACAAACGTAACACGAAAACCGAAACAGCCTATACTGGTGCAAACTAACACACGACAGAAACAAGGACATAAGGACAATCACCCACGAAACACTCAAAGAATATGGCTTCCTAAATATGGTTCCAAATCAGAGACAACGATAAACACCTGCCTCTGATTTAGAACCACTTCAGACAGCCATAGACTAACCTAGAACACCCCACTAAGCTACAATCCCAATACCTGTGGAAAAAAACCCAAGACAAAACACACCACATACAAAAACCCATGTCACACCCTGGCCTGACCAAATAGATAAAGAAAACACAAAATACTAAGACCAGGGCGTGACAGAACCCCCACCCCAAGGTGCGGACTCGCGGCCACACACCAAAACCCATAGGCGAGGGTCCGGGTGGGCGTCTGTCCACGGTGGCGGCTCTGGCGCGGGACGTGGACCCCACTCTAACAAGGTCTTAGTCCATCTTCCTCGTGTCCTTAGATAGGTGACCCTCGCCGCCGACCTTGGCCTAGTAGCCCTCACCAAAGACCCCACTGGACTGAGGGGCAGCTCGGGACTGAGGGGCAGCTCGGGACTGAGGTAGCTCGGGAGTGGGGTAGCTCGGGAGTGGGGTAGCTCGGGACTGAGGGGTAGCTCAGCACTGAGAGGAAGCTCAGCACTGAGAGGAAGCTCAGCACTGAGAGGAAGCTCAGGCAGGTAGTTGGCTCTGGCAGATCCTGGCTGACTGGCGGATCTGGAAGAGTCTGGCTGACTGGCGGATCCTGGCTGACTGGCGGATCTGGAAGATCCTGGCTGACTGGCGGATCTGGAAGAGTCTGGGTGACTGGCGGATCTGGAAGAGTCTGGCTGACTGGCGGATCTGGAAGAGTCTGGCTGACTGGCGGATCCTGGCAGACAACGGCTCTGGCTGCTCCATGCTGACTGGCAGCTCTGGCTGTTTCATGCTGACTGGCGGCTCTGGCTGCTCCATGCTGACTGACGGCTCTGGCTGCTCCATGCTGACTGACGGCTCTGGCTGCTCCATGCTGACTGACGGCTCTGGCGGCTTCTTGCAGACTGGCAGCTCTAGCGGCTTCTTGCAGACTGGCAGCTCTGGCGGCTTCTTGCAGACTGGCAGCTCTGGCGGCTTCTTGCAGACTGGCAGCTCTGGCAGCTCCATGCAGACTGGCAGCTCTGGCAGCTCCATGCAGACTGGCGGCTGTGGCTGCTCCATGCAGACTGGCAGCTCTGGCTGTGCTGAACAGGCAGGAGACTCCAGCAGCGCTGTAGAGGGAGAAGGCTCTGGCAGCTCTAAACAGGCGGGAGCACCTGTACGGATGAGCCGGAGAGACAGCCTGGTGCGGGGGGCTGCCACTGGAGGGCTGGTGCGTGGAGGTGGTACTGAGTAGACCGGACCGTGCAGGCGCACTGGAGCTCTTGAGCACCGAGCCTGCCCAACCTTACCTGGTTGAATACTCCCGGTCGCCCTGCCAGTGCGGCGAGGTGGAATAGCCCGCACTGGGCTATGCAGGTGAACCGGGGACACCGTGCGCAAGGCTGGTGCCATGTAAGCCGGCCCAAGGAGACGCACTTGGGACCATATGCGTAGAGCCGGCTTCATGGCATTTGGCTCAACGCTCACTCTAGCCCGGCCGATACGCAGAGCTGGAATGTACCGCACCGGGCTATGCACCCGCACTGGGGACACCGTGCGCACCACAGCATAACACGGTGCCTGCCCGGTCTCTCTAGCCCCCCGGTAAGCACAGTAAGTTGGCGTAGGTCTCCTACCTAGCGTCACCATACTCCCTGTGACCTTCCCCCCAATAAATTTTTGGGGCTGACTCTCGGGCTTCCATCCGCGTCGCCGTGCTGCCTCCTCATACCAGCGCCGCTCCGCTTTCGTCACCTCCAGTTCTTCTTTGGGGCGGCGATATTCTCCAGGCTGTACCCAGGGTACTTTACCGTCCAACTCATCCTCCCATGTCCAGTCTTCCAAATAATCCAGCCTCTCCCACTGCTGCTGCTGCTGCCTGTTGTCGCGCCGCTTGGTCCTGTTGTGGTGGGTGATTCTGTAACGGGTTTCTGTATGCAAAGGAGAGTCGGACCAAAATGCGGCGTGGCTATTGTGATTCATATGTTAATGAAACAAGGAAAAACACGAATCAATACGAAAACAACAAACGTAACACGAAAACCGAAACAGCCTATACTGGTGCAAACTAACACACGACAGAAACAAGGACATAAGGACAATCACCCACGAAACACTCAAAGAATATGGCTGCCTAAATATGGTTCCCAATCAGAGACAACGATAAACACCTGCCTCTGATTTAGAACCACTTCAGACAGCCATAGACTAACCTAGAACACCCCACTAAGCTACAATCCCAATACCTGGGAAAAAACTCCAAGACAAAACACACCACATACAAAAACCCATGTCACACCCTGGCCTGACCAAATAGATAAAGAAAACACAAAATACTAAGACCAGGGCGTGACAGGCTTGGAAAGTTTTTTTTTCCAGGTCAGAGACGGCTGATGAGTTGTGCATCGAAGTCTACATGTGAAGGGAAAACGTGAGAGAAGGCAAGCGTGTAGATGCGAGAAGGAATACAATATGGCTGCTATGAAAGTGAACTGTGTTTACATGTAATCAGGGGTGTATTCATTCCGCCGATTCTGTTGGAAATGTTGGAATTCTGTTGGAAACGGAATAAAATGTGGATATACAGTGGGGAGAACAAGTATTTGATACACTGCCGATTTTGCAGGTTTTCCTACTTACAAAGCATGTAGAGGTCTGTAATTTTTATCATAGGTACATTTCAACTGTGAGAAACTGAATCTAAAACAAAAATCCAGAAAATCACATTGTATGCTTTTTAAGTAATTAATTAGCATTTTATTGCATGACATAAGTATTTGATACATCAGAATAGCAGAACTTAATAGTGACTTAACAGTGACAAAATGGTGCCCCAAAACTGTTAGGGCCTACATAAAGCTGTCACAACAGCAGTCCCAACACTTTACCACTGCTACACCTGGCTATCAGCAGAGCCCTGCCTGGCCGCGAAATATTCATTCATTTACTGCCTTTAAAAAAAACATAGCTGATATGGCTGACTTGCTTCAACAAATGTGGTTTCTACTGACAGTTGAGATGTACAAACAATGGCATAAGGGGACGACATGCGGATAAGAGGCAATCCGTAATTTTGAATAAGACATTAATGAACGAGCTAGGACAGACATAGTCAATATCACGATTTGTTCAGAACTTTGAAATGTACAGCAACAGAATTCAGAACATGGTCTGTTCTTTCATTGTTCTTCCTGTACACCAAGTCAGAACCGTATGATAAATAAAGTGGCCATATAAACAGACAAGGAAAGTTCTTACAATGTTTGATGATTACATTGCTCTAAAACAGGCTATAGGCTCCATCTACACCACCAAGTCAGAACAGTAGCCTGTAACGCCTGTCGTCGGAAAGAGTGGACCAAAGCACAGCGTGAAAAGTGTTCATGATTTCTTTTAGTATCAAAAAACAAAGTAACAAAATGAAAGCGAACAGTTCTGTCAGGTAACAGAGACTAAACAGAAAATAACTACCCACAAAACACAGGTGGGAAAAAGGCTGCCTAAGTATGATTCCCAATCAGAGACAACGATAGACAGCTGCCTCTGATTGGGAACCACACTCGGCCAAAAACAAAGAAATAGAAAACATAGATTGCCCACACCAAATCACACCCTGACCTAACCAAATAGAGAATTAAAACGCCTCTCTAAGGTCAGGGCGTGACATAGCCAAAATTAAGTGGGGAAAATAGACCAAATTATTAGGGTGAGGCACATGGGCTACTAACAGCTTACTACACAACATACACTTAGCAACAGTATACAGTACATATTTCCGTGGCATATTACATAATTTATGCAGCAGCATACAAGACATTTTTGGACTCACCTTGTTGTGCTGTGCTCACTTGAACAGGAAGGTGGCGCGGTGGTCCTTCGTGGGCACATTTTGTCATCAAACTTTGTCGTTAAAGTCTGGCATTCTCTGGATTTATGGTGCTTTCATGACAACTGGGAACTCTGAAAAAAACAAGGTAGAATCATGATGACCTCAGTGATCTTCAGGTCGTAGCTGTAGGAGGCCCGAGTTCCCGACTTACAATTCTGAGTTGGATGACCGTTTAAAATGTATTTTCCCAGTCAGAGCTCATTTTATCCCCGAGTTCCCATTTGTCTTGAACTCACAGAAGATAGATTTCCAAGTTCTGAATTAGTTCCCGAATTTTATCTATAATTTCTCTTCATTATTTATCTTCATTTGACAAGGATTTAAAAAGATTTTCCAGTAGATTGTCGACTTGATTAATAATGATGACTGCTAGCTAAGATTTTGAAAGTATGATGTTGACATGATCAGTCCAGTCAAAGCTACTCTACATGTAACGTGATTTGATGTCATTTTATCTGTGGCCAATGACCTTGAGTCTTTTTGGAATGGAACTTCTAATGTAACTCTATGGCAGCACCCAAGGGGCTTGAATTTTCGAGCTCTACCCTTAAATTTGGCAGTGATGTAGTGTCCCCATGAGTGACAGAACATTGAGCCAATCACGGTGCAACTAGAGAACATTACCAACCCCTACGCTTAGTATTTGGTTCCACCACCACAGAAAGCACTGAGCTAGGCTGAAACACCTGCATTTTGGAGCTGCCTTACTCAAGAAAGCAAAAGAGAGACCATGTTTGTATGGAGGCTTTATTAACTCTATTATTAAAGATCTATTTTATTACATTGTTTGCAAACGGATATGTGAGAGATATTAATGTCAAAATAACATGCAAAACATTTTTTATTTGCTCTGCCCCACCTGTCCTGAATGGCGGATCATCACTGTTCAGGACAAAACATTTTTTTATTTGCTCTGCCCCACCTGTCCTGAATGGCGGATCATCACTGTTCAGGACAAAACATTTTTTTATTTGCTCTGCCCCACCTGTCCTGAATGGCGGATCATCACTGTTCAGGACAAAACATTTTTTTATTTGCTCTGCCCCACCTGTCCTGAATGGCGGATCATCACTGTTCAGGACAAAACATTTTTTTATTTGCTCTGCCCCACCTGTCCTGAATGGCGGATCATCACTGTTCAGGACATAACGTTTTTTTCTTAGCAATTTTATCAGCAGTTTTACTTACATGAGCATGTTTTGGAATATTTTTTATTCTGTACAGGCTGAGTGTATTGATACACCTTCCAAAGTGTAATGAATAACTTAACCATGCTCAAATGGATATTCAATGTCTTCTTTTTATTATTGTTTTCACCCATCTAACATTGGTGCCTTTTGCAAGGCATTGGAAAACCTCCCTGGTCTTTGTGGTTAAATCTATGTTCCCTGCTCAACTGATAATTGTATGTGTAGGGCAAAGAGAAGAGTAAGTCATTAAAAAAACATGTTACACTATTATTGCATACTGAGTGAGTCCATGAAACGTATTGTGACTTGTTAAGTACATTTTTACTCCTGAACTTTTTGGGCTTGCCATAACAAAGGAGTTGAATACTTATTGACTCAAGACACTTCGGCTTTCAATTCTTTTCATTTGTAGAAAATGTGAAAATCAGAATGACACTTTGAAATGATGTGGTATTGTGTGTCAACCAGTGACACAAAATCTAAATGGAATAAATGTTTAATTCAGGCTATAACACAACAAAATATCAAAAAAGTCAACCGGTGTAAATACTTTCTGAAGACAATGTATATGATTTTGCACAAATTACTTAAACTGAGTGAAGATGGCTCTGTTAGCTAGGTTGGATGGAGCAAGGTTCTTGCTTCTTGCATGGGCCATATAATTGCTCAAAGCATCAATTTAATGACAATACTATGTTATTATTACTTGTAATGAGTTTCCTAAGTAAAAGTTAAACACGAGACCTTTTTTCTGTTGAGGAATAAGCAATAATTATGAACATTATGACAATGGCATGAAATGAATGTATCCCTTGAGATATTTGGAAAAAGGGAATGCCTCTGTCTTGCATCATGGTGGTGCTATGGAGAAAAATGTATAAAAATCCACAACCCATCCCTCCCAAACCTTTACGTTCTCCATCAGAGGACAAGTTGAGGTTAGTTCATGACTTCTTATTCATCTTTGGGATCCAGTATATTGTCATGAATTGTTGTTCTGTGTGTATATCAAGTCTTTGTTTTCTTCAACATTTCAGATTTGAAAACATTGACCATTCCTCAAGCAGGCCACACTGAAAAATGCAGAATCTGACCGACCTTCCAGGCAATGCCATCAGGGTCAGCCCCAGAGCCCCGACAACCACACAAACACTGGGTCAGGGTCAGCCCAGAGCCCCGGCAACCACACTGACACTGGGTCAGGGTCAGCCCCAGAGCCCCGGCAACCACACAGACACTGGGTCAGGGTCAGCCCCAGAGCCCCGGCAACCACACAGACACTGGGTCAAGGTCAGCCCCAGAGCCCCAGCCACCACACAGACACTGGGTCAGGGTCAGCCCCAGAGCCCCGGCAACCACACAGACACTGGGTCAGGGTCAGCCCCAGAGCCCCGGCCACCACACAGACACTGGGTCAGGGTCAGCCCCAGAGCCCCGGCCACCACACAGACACTGGGTCAGGGTCAGCCCCAGAGCCCCGGCCACCACACAGACACTGGGTCAGGGTCAGCCCCAGAGCCCCGGCAACCACACAGACACTGGGTCAGGGTCAGCCCCAGAGCCCCGGCCACCACACAGACACTGGGTCAGGGTCAGCCCCAGAGCCCCGGCAACCACACAGACACTGGGTCAGGGTCATCCCCAGAGCCCCGGCAACCACACAGACACTGGGTCAGGGTCAGCCCCAGAGCCCCGGCCACCACACAGACACTGGGTCAGGGTCAGCCCCAGAGCCCCGGCCACCAAACAGACACTGGGTCAGGGTCAGCCCCAGAGCCCCGGCAACCACACAGACACTGGGTCAGGGTCAGCCCCAGAGCCCCAGCCACCACACAGACACTGGGTCAGGGTCAGCCCCAGAGCCCCGGCCACCACACAGACACTGGGTCAGGGTCAGCCCCAGAGCCCCGGCCACCACACAGACACTGGGTCAGGGTCAGCCCCAGAGCCCCGGCCAATCTGTATATTAGTCAATTAACATATCTCAAAAGAGTAAAACCCTGGCTGGATGAAAGGGGTGTCTTTAAAAAAAACGTTTTCTTCAAACACAGAAGCTTACTTTGGCATTGAGAAGGTTGCTTTACAGTAAACTGGAACACCAGATGTCATTATTATTCCAAACTTGTCAAGTTGTGGACATGTTGCTGGGGCACAGATACTGTAACTTGAGACACCGGGCTAGATGAATGTGCGGCCATAGGAAGACTTGCAGTTTCTTTGGCAAAATAAAAAGATTGATATTGAAAGCAATAAGGGTTAGATTATTTGATATTCAGAGAGTTATTATAAAACCATTTAATGAGACTAATATACGTAGAGTGGAAAGCCGGAGGGACTGAGCACATTAACACATTATAATTCCAAAGTGCAAACTGTTGCTATAAAGTTGGAGCAAACCCAGTTTTCCAAATTACTATACCTACCTACTGTAACATGGATGTTCATTAATCATGCAACTTCATGTATGATATTGTTATTAATAAATTAACAAGCGTTCTCAAACATTCCTCCTGATGACAGATGATGTGAAGTAATGACTGCTCATACAGTGCCTTGCAAAAGTATTCGGCCCCCTTGAACTTTGCGACCTTTTGCCACATTTCAGGCTTCAAACATAAAGATATAAAACTGTATTTTTTTGTGAAGAATCAACAACAAGTGGGACACAATCATGAAGTGGAACGACATTTATTGGATATTTCAAACTTTTTTAACAAATCAAAAACTGAAAAATTGGGCGTGCAAAATTATTCAGCCCCTTTACTTTCAGTGCAGCAAACTCTCCCCAGAAGTTCAGTGAGGATCTCTGAATGATCCAATGTTGACCTAAATGACTAATGATGATAAATACAATCCACCTGTGTGTAATCAAGTCTCCGTATAAATGCACCTGCACTGTGATAGTCTCAGAGGCCCGTTAAAAGCGCAGAGAGCATCATGAAGAACAAGGAACACACCAGGCAGGTCCGAGATACTGTTGTGAAGAAGTTTAAAGCAGGATTTGGATACAAAAAGATTTCCCAAGCGTTAAACATGCCAAGGAGCACTGTGCAAGCGATAATATTGAAATGGAAGGAGTATCAGACCACTGCAAATCTACCAAGACCTGGCCGTCCCTCTAAACTTTCAGCTCATACAAGGAGAAGACTGATCAGAGATGCAGCCAAGAGGCCCATGATCACTCTGGATGAACTGCAGAGATCTACAGCTGAGGTGGGAGACTCTGTCCATAGGACAACAATCAGTCGTATATTGCACAAATCTGGCCTTTATGGAAGAGTGGCAAGAAGAAAGCCATTTCTTAAAGATATCCATAAAAAGTGTTGTTTAAAGTTTGCCACAAGCCACCTGGGAGACACACCAAACATGTGGAAGAAGGTGCTCTGGTCAGATGAAACCAAAATTGAACTTTTTGGCAACAATGCAAAACGTTATGTTTGGTGTAAAAGCAACACAGCTCATCACCCTGAACACACCATACCCACTGTCAAACATGGTGGTGGCAGCATCATGGTTTGGGCCTGCTTTTCTTCAGCAGGGACAGAGAAGATGGTTAAAATTGATGGGAAGATGGATGGAGCCAAATACAGGACCATTCTGGAAGAAAACCTGATGGAGTCTGCAAAAGACCTGAGACTGGGACGGAGATTTGTCTTCCAACAAGACAATGATCCAAAACATAAAGCAAAATCTACAATGGAATGGTTCAAAAATAAACATATCCAGGTGTTAGAATGGCCAAGTCAAAGTCCAGACCTGAATCCAATCGAGAATCTGCGGAAAGAACTGAAAACTGCTGTTCACAAATGCTCTCCATCCAACCTCACTGAGCTCGAGCTGTTTTGCAAGGAGGAATGGGAAAAAACTTCAGTCTCTCGATGTGCAAAACTGATAGAGACATACCCCAAGCGACTTACAGCTGTAATCACAGCAAAAGGTGGTGCTACAAAGTATTAACTTAAGGGGCTGAATAATTTTGCACGCCCAATTTTTCAGTTTTTGATTTGTTAAAAAAGTTTGAAATATCCAATAAATGTCGTTCCACTTCATGATTGTGTCCCACTTGTTGTTGATTCTTCACAAAAAAAATACAGTTTTATATCTTTATGTTTGAAGCCTGAAATGTGGCAAAAGGTCGCAAAGTTCAAGGGGGCCGAATACTTTCGCAAGGCACTGTATCTCAGCTGTCAGAGCGGCTCGTGCTCTGCTGAGATAGAACATTGGGGGAGAATCACACAGAATGGCAGGACCGGTCAAACGCAGCCTTCCTAACGTAGGACAGTTTTGAGTCAATTTCAGAGACCACGAATCTGAGTTGACCAAAAGAGTCGACCAAAAATCTGCTGCAAGTTTAGGCAACATTTACATTTTAAACTTCATCCAGGACATAATGTGCGTGTAAAATGCTATATTATTTCAAATCCATTTACAAAGTCTGTGTTACAATCAATTAGATTCCCTTACCTTTGGTGAGATGTATACGTCCTTATTGAACGTCAAACAAGCCATGAATGTTGAAAGCCAACTTATTGATCATTTAGAAACTTATATCGAACATGATTCGGAGAGACTTTGAAGACATCAAAAGGTGAGTGACAGTTTGATAGATATAGTGTTGTAAAGTACTTAAGTAAAATACTTTAAAGTACTACTTAAGTAGTTTTTGGGGTATCTGTAATTTACTATTTATCTTTTTGACAATTTTTAGTTTTGCTCCACTACATTCCTAGAGTGGACAAACTCACTGTTTGTAAATGATGTCTCTGTGTTGGAGTGTGCCCCTCACTATCCGTAAATTAAAATAACAAGGAAATCATACAGTCTGGTTTGCTTAATATAAAGAATAAGAAATGATTGATACTTTTACTTTTTACCTTTATTATATTCCGCTCCATACAAGGATATTATTATCTTCTAGGTAACTAAAAGGAACTTAACATTAGTAATTCATTAAATATACTATTAGCCTATCATGAACTCAAAATGCATTCTAGGGGCAGGTTGATTTCCATGGAAAGCCTCATGCATATATCATTGCATGGTTGTCTCCCCCTTGTCCATCTATCATGGTATTACCGTAGAGTGAAGTCTTCTCTCTAACTTATAACTGCAAAGGTTTCAGACTTGCACAGTGAGGTGTACAATGGACCATCAGCTGTTATGGCAAACCCTTTGGTGGCGTTCACATTTATCAAGCTCTTGCAGTCCGTGTGGCTGAATCTAGTCTACAGTGATGAAGCACAAGAGAACACCAAATGTTATGTCCCTTTTAAAAACACACCTTGTCATTATAACTGATATCCCCACTTTGTGCCTGAGGGGCTACATGAGGGGAGATGTCCTGCGCTGCTCACACAGACACAGGGTCAGGATCAGCCCCAGAGCCCAAGCCACCACGCCCAGGCTCAAATGAACTGGTACACAAGCAGAGCCACTGGTCCGGGTTGGAGCGAGCGGTCGCATCTACACTTCGTTCCGCAGGTAGTATAACTTTTCATTACATTTTCATTACATTTCATTATAGTACAACGGTTTGATTTGTCTAATCTTAGCAATTTCTTCTTAGCTAGCTACATAGCCGTCTTTGTATCAAAGATAATTGCGTAATTATCGTATTTCGTCGTCCTAACGTAGTCTACACTGCTATCTGCCCAGCTGCTAGCTAATCGTCCACCGTCTACCAGCACTGTAGAAACTATTACACTCAACTGAACGACTCGATTAGTGTAGTGTTAGCTAGCTACATAGTTGTCTTTGCTGTCTTCGTATCCAAGATAATTGTGTAGTTTAGAGTGTGTAGACTTAGAGTGATTATCTTAATTTACCGAGGTTAGCTAGCCAGCTATTTGTCGTCCTTAACGTAGGAGATACTGCTAGCTAGCTAGCCAACAGCTAGCCAACAGCTAGCCAACGTCTACCGAATAGAACTTCAACAACCCGGTCAACATTCCGCTTCGCTCCACAGGTAGTATCACATTTTCATTTCACTTCATTACAGTACAACGATTTGATTTGTTTGATCGTAGCTAGCTAGCTACATAGCCGTCTTTGTATCTAAGACAATTGTGTAGTCTAGAGCGATTTTCTAGGTTAGCTAGCCAGCTATTGTCGTTCTTTTAACGTAACGTAACGTAATCAACACTGCTAGCTAGCCAGCTAGCCCCCGAATAGCAGCACTGTAGAAACTATTACACTCGACGGAACGACTTGATTAGTGTAGTGTCAACAACGCAGCCACTGCCAGCTAGCCTACAAAGTCAACAACGCAGCCACTGCCAGCTAGCCTACTCCAGCAGTACTGTATCATTTCAATCATTTTAGTCAATATGATTCTTGCTACGTAAGCTTAACTTTCTGAACATTCGAGACGTGTAGTCCACTTGTCATTCCAATCTCCTTTGCATTAGCGTAGCCTCTTCTGTAGCCTGTCAACTATGTGTCTATCTATCCCTGTTCTCTCCTCTCTGCACAGACCATACAAACGCTCCACACCGCGTGGCCGCGGCCACCCTAATCTGGTGGTCCCAGCGCGCACGACCCACGTGGAGTTCCAGGTCTCCGGTAGCCTCTGGAACTGCCGATCTGCGGCCAACAAGGCAGAGTTCATCTCAGCCTATGCCTCCCTCCAGTCCCTCGACTTCTTGGCACTGACGGAAACATGGATCACCACAAATAACACTGCTACTCCTACTGCTCTCTCTTCGTCCGCCCACGTGTTCTCGCACACCCCGAGAGCTTCCGGTCAGCGGGGTGGTGGCACCGGGATCCTCATCTCTCCCAAGTGGTCATTCTCTCTTTCTCCCCTTACCCATCTGTCTATCGCCTCCTTTGAATTCCATGCTGTCACAGTTACCAGCCCTTTCAAGCTTAACATCCTTATCATTTATCGCCCTCCAGGTTCCCTCGGAGAGTTCATCAATGAGCTTGATGCCTTGATAAGCTCCTTTCCTGAGGACGGCTCACCTCTCACAGTCCTGGGCGACTTTAACCTCCCCACGTCTACCTTTGACTCATTCCTCTCTGCCTCCTTCTTTCCACTCCTCTCCTCTTTTGACCTCACCCTCTCACCTTCCCCCCCTACTCACAAGACAGGCAATACGCTCGACCTCATCTTTACTAGATGCTGTTCTTCCACTAACCTCATTGCAACTCCCCTCCAAGTCTCCGACCACTACCTATCATCCGATCCTCGTTTGCTAAGTCAAACGACACCTCTGGTTCTGCTCACACTGCCCTACCCTGTGCTCTGACCTCTTTCTCCCCTCTCTCTCCAGATGAAATCTCGCTTCTTGTGACGGCCGGCCGCCCAACAACCTGCCCGCTTGACCCTATCCCCTCCTCTCTTCTCCAGACCATTTCCGGAGACCTTCTCCCTTACCTCACCTCGCTCATCAACTCATCCCTGACCGCTGGCTACGTCCCTTCCGTCTTCAAGAGAGCGAGAGTTGCACCCCTTCTGAAAAAACCTACACTCGATCCCTCCGATGTCAACAACTACAGACCAGTATCCCTTCTTTCTTTTCTCTCCAAAACTCTTGAACGTGCCGTCCTTGGCCAGCTCTCCCGCTATCTCTCTCAGAATGACCTTCTTGATCCAAATCAGTCAGGTTTCAAGACTAGTCATTCAACTGAGACTGCTCTTCTCTGTATCACGGAGGCGCTCCGCACTGCTAAAGCTAACTCTCTCTCCTCTGCTCTCATCCTTCTAGACCTATCGGCTGCCTTCGATACTGTGAACCATCAGATCCTCCTCTCCACCCTCTCCGAGTTGGGCATCTCCGGCGTGGCCCACGCTTGGATTGCGTCCTACCTGACAGGTCGCTCCTACCAGGTGGCGTGGCGAGAATCTGTCTCCTCGCCACGCACTCTCACCAATGGTGTCCCCCAGGGCTCTGTTCTAGGCCCTCTCCTATTCTCGCTATACACCAAGTCACTTGGCTCTGTCATAACCTCACATGGTCTCTCCTATCATTGCTATGCAGACGACACACAATTAATCTTCTCCTTTCCCCCTTCTGATGACCAGGTGGCGAATCGCATCTCTGCATGTCTGGCAGACATATCAGTGTGGATGACGGATCACCAACTCAAGCTGAACCTCGGCAAGACGGAGCTGCTCTTCCTCCCGGGGAAGGACTGCCCGTTCCATGATCTCGCCATCACGGTTGACAACTCCATTGTGTCCTCCTCCCAGAGCGCTAAGAACCTTGGCGTGATCCTGGACAACACCCTGTCGTTCTCAACTAACATCAAGGCGGTGGCCCGTTCCTGTAGGTTCATGCTCTACAACATCCGCAGAGTACGACCCTGCCTCACACAGGAAGCGGCGCAGGTCCTAATCCAGGCACTTGTCATCTCCCGTCTGGATTACTGCAACTCGCTGTTGGCTGGGCTCCCTGCCTGTGCAATTAAACCCCTACAACTCATCCAGAACGCCGCAGCCCGTCTGGTGTTCAACCTTCCCAAGTTCTCTCACGTCACCCCGCTCCTCCGCTCTCTCCACTGGCTTCCAGTTGAAGCTCGCATCCGCTACAAGACCATGGTGCTTGCCTACGGAGCTGTGAGGGGAACGGCACCGCAGTACCTCCAGGCTCTGATCAGGCCCTACACCCAAACAAGGGCACTGCGTTCATCCACCTCTGGCCTGCTCGCCTCCCTACCACTGAGGAAGTACAGTTCCCGCTCAGCCCAGTCAAAACTGTTCGCTGCTCTGGCCCCCCAATGGTGGAACAAACTCCCTCACGACGCCAGGACAGCGGAGTCAATCACCACCTTCCGGAGACACCTGAAACCCCACCTCTTTAAGGAATACCTAGGATAGGATAAAGTAATCCTTCTCACCCCCCTTAAATGATTTAGATGCACTATTGTAAAGTGGCTGTTCCACTGGATGTCATAAGGTGAATTCACCAATTTGTAAGTCGCTCTGGATAAGAGCGTCTGCCAAATGACTTAAATGTAAATGTAAATTTGAGTCTGTACAGACTAGTAGCCTAGATATGCTACCTATTGTAATGCACAACCTCAACATTTTGTATATTAGTCAATTAAAATATATCAAAAGAGTCCAACCCTGGCTGAATGACAAACATTATATCATTATAAAGCATGTGTATTTTCATGTGTATTTTCTTTTGAGTGGTTCTTGACTGGTTCCAACTGAAATTCTGGTGTACAAAGTGCTCTGTAGAAGTCATACAGAAAGTCCTATTTGTCAGCTCTTTGCTACCACTCTCTCAGTGGAGCTGACTTGAATTGTCACATTTTCTGGCCTATCCAGACAAAGAATCGATTTGCTCTCCCTCTGAGTGATGGAGCCCAGACTGGGAGACGGCAATTGAAATGTGACAGTTCTTCAAATCCAACAGTTGTGGTTTCATCTTTCTTTTTTAAATCCCAGCCGGATTTACGGCTCTTAACATAAAAGAATGCTGAGCAATTTCATAGAATTTAAACAAGACCACTTTCTCTTGGTCACAGAGGAATGAAATCACATTCGGCCTCTTTCCGACCTGAGTTTAAATGGAATGTAATTCCGTTTTTATTCCGTTCTCTCTATGAGTATTCTGACCTTGAACTTAAGCATGAGAATAGCATGCTATTCACCTGCTATTCGTTTGGGGTGGAGATCAAATAAAGGAAGGTGTGGCCAGGTGTGTCTGATACGCCGTATTCTGACCTTGACTTAATTCCCGAATAAAAGCCTTGATGTTCATCAGTCCATGGTAAGACAAATTGTCTATAAATGGAGAAAGGCACAGGACGCACTGGGCTGTGCAGACACACGGGAGACACAGTGCGCAGCGCCGGCACAGGATATCCTGGCCCGAGGAGACGCACTGGCTGTCTGGAGAGCAGGGCTGGCACCATCCGCCCTGGCTGGATCCTCACCCTAGCCCGGCAGATGCGGGGAGCCGGGATGTAGCGCACCAGGCTAAGCACACGTACTGGGAACACCGTGCACTCCACCGCATAACATGGTGCCTGACCAGTACGACGCCCGCCACGGTAAGCATGGCTTGGAGAGCTGTAGCGCTGAGCTGGCACAGGACGTGCAGGGCTAGGGAGGCGCACAGGAGGCCTGGTGCGTGGGGCTGGCACAATCTTCACCAGACGGCTAGCACACACCTCAGGACGAGTATGGAGAGCTGACTCAGGTGACATCAAATCCCAGACACGCTCCGTCGGATGTCGTGCCTCATGCCCCAACACAGCAACTCCCTCATAACTCTCTCCTCCAATCTCCCCATCAACTCCTTCACTGTCTCTGCTTCGCTCCCTTCGCTCACCTCCAATTCTGCCTTGACCTGCTCTGGTTCCATCCTTGGCTCCTTACGGTAAGCACGGGGAGTAGGCTCAGGTCTGACTCCTGACTCTGCCACACTCCCCGTGTGCCTCCCCCCAAGAAATTCCTTGGGTTTCCTTGCCAGCCATGTTCCCTGGTATCGCTGGTTCCCTTTTCCTGCTGCTTCCGCTCTCCTGGCTGCCTCCACCTGTTCCCATGGGAGGCAATCCCTTCCAGCCAGGATCTCCTCCCATGTGTAGGATTCCTTGCCATTCAAGATGTCCTCCCATGTCCATTCCTCCTTTTCACCATGCTGCTTGGTCCTTTGGTGGTGGGTAGTTCTGTAACGATTCTCCTCGTCATCTGAGGAAGAGTAGTCAAGATTGGACCAATGGTATGTGTCCATGTTAATATTTAATAAATCAACTGAACACTGAATAACAAAACAACAAAGAGAGTGAACGAAACATTCCTGTAAGGTGCAAACACACAAAACAGAAAACAACTACCCACAACCCACAGTGGGAAAACAGGCTGCCTAAGTATGATTCTCAATCAGGGACAACAATTGACAGCTGCCTCTGATTGAGAACCATACTAGGCCGAACTCAAAAACCAACATAGAAAAACAAACATAGACTGCCCACCCAACTCACGCCCTGACCATACTAAAACAAAGATATAATAACAGAACTAAGGTCAGAATGTGACAAGGACAACGACCCAAAACACAGAAGTAAATCAACAACAGAAGAAAATACACCTTCTGGAGTGGCCCAGTCAGAGTCCTGACCTCAACCCAATTTAAAATTCTGTGGCATGACCTCGAGAGCGGTTCACACCAGACATCCTAAGAATATTGCTGAATTGAAACAGTTTTGTAAAGATGAACGGTCCAAAATTCTCCCTGACCATTGTGCAGGTCTGATCTGCAACTACAGAAAACGTTTGGTTGAATTTATTGCTGCCAAAGGAGGGTCAACCAGTTATTAAATCCAAAGCTTCACATACTTAACCACCCTACACTGTGAATGTTTACACGGTGTGTTCAATAAAGACATGAAAACATATTGTTTGTGTGTTATTAGTTTAAGCAGACTGTGTTTGTCTGTTGTTGTGACTTAGATGAAGATCAGATAACATTTCATGACCAATTTATGCAGAAATCCATACTTTTCTTGCCACTGTATATCATACTAAATGGGTCAAATATGATCAAAACGTAGGATACTATACGTCTTACAATTTCTATTGTATTGTACAACCACTATTATATTTAGTGTGATTCGTAAAGTAACATATCATACTAAATAAAGTGGTACGAATTTTGTAAATTATAATACGTTTTGCTCTGAGACCAGGTCGGTTTCCCCATTTCATCATAGAGTTATCCAGAGGGCACTCCTAACATGAATTTCCTTTCTACACCTTTATGCCCCAGACTGGGGGAATTCTGAACAGTGCGGCAGCACAATGTTTGAAGTTCACATTTTGCCTTCAATCTAAACATTTGTCTTCTGACATGGGTGCCCAGGCTTGAACTCAATGGGATTCACAAGCTCCTCACTAGACATGTGGAGATGTGGTTGAGTGGGTCACATTACAAATAAATGTGTCCCACTTTCTGCCCTACAACTCAGGATTTTTATTCCTTTCCCATGTTCACTCCTTCTCTGTATTCACGGTATAATTATAATCTGTCTAAATAAAGCATTTACAAATAAAGGTGAAATTCCACACAGGAGAAGGTAGAATTCCTATTCAGACTTGAGATAAGTTGATTTAACATAGACTTAAGTAAAATAAATGTCCATGTTTACTGACTTAAGTCTATGAATCTCAAGTCTGAATCGGGCCCCATGTGCTCAGTGTAACATGGGTGGTTCAGCAGAACCATTTAGACTGAAGACTGGCTGAGTGGAGTAAGAAAGTGTTTTGAAAAGCAGGAGACCCAAGTTCAAATCCACATAGTCACGCAAGTACAAGCTTTATACTATACATGTTACCTCTGCTATGATTTATGTAACTCTAAACATATTGATTGTATCCTCATTTATAATCTCACAATGAGCCTCGCAACTGTAGTAGCCTATAATTGTCATACTCCCGCTCAAGGGCTCCAAACTACCCTTCATTACGCACACCTGTCAACATCATTGCGTGCAGCAGTACTCACCTGGACTCCTTCTCTTTGTTGATTGCCTCGTCTATAATTGTCTGCTCACCCGTTTGTTCCCTGTGCCTGCATAGATGTCGTTATTTTGTCCCTTGTCCTATTTCATGTCCGTTGTCTATTAAATGTTCTCCCTGTACCTGCTTCCTGTCTCCAGTGTCGATCCTCACAGAATGCTGACACCAAAATTGGAAGCATCAGGTTGGGTTTGTTTTTTGTTGGTGACGTCGGGACCGGATGCTGTCACCGATGGAACCGGGGGTGCCTCAGCTAGCTTGTCGGGCTTCCACGCCGGCTCGAGAGGTTTTCTTGCCCCGGCAGGCGTCCACCCCACGTCATTTTGCAGCCGGCCATCAGGCCCTCATGCCTCAGCCGGTTTGTCAGGCTCCCGCGTCGCAGCGGGATCGTCAGGCTTTCGTGCCTCAACTGAATCGTCAGGCTCCCACGCCTCAGCTGGTTCACCATGCTCCCACGCCTCTGCAGGTTCGTCAGGCTTGTCCAGCACCCATGCCTCGGCTGGCCCGTCAGTCTCGCCCAGGTGGGACGCCGAGTGGCGCCCCTAGAGGGGAGGGTACTTCCCTTTGTTGTCTGCTCCCCCATTTGTTCCCTGTGTCAACATTAATGTCGTTATTTTGTCTCCTGTCCAGACGCTGTTCCTGTCCTGTTTCATGTCCGTTGTCTATTAAATGTTCCCCCTGTACCTGCTTCCTGTTTTCAGCATTGATCCTCACAATAATAAGTGCCACGTTCGACCCTAGGAACATTATTCAAATAACCTCAATACATAAAAAGAAATGGTCAGTGACAGTTTAACGAGAGGGTTGTAATAATCCAGGTCGTAATAGTCCAGGTCCTGAATGCCATCTGCTTGATCATCTTCACCGTCTTCAAAAAGGACAAACACACGCTAAATCTTCTTCGCTCACACACTGCTGGCTGACTGCCTGTACTTAATAGTGGCTAACATCTTGCTCCTACTTAGTTTCTTTGCTGTCCCCATGCCAGTTGCAGTGTGTATTATCATCCGTGTTTTTATGAGTGTATTGACCTTTGTCACGCCGCTGACACTGACAGCCATGAGCCTGGAGCGGTATGTGGCCATCTGCATGCCTCTGTGCCATAGAGAGCTCTCCACTGTACGCAGAGCCATTCACTGCATCCTACTCATCCACAGCATCAGCGCCATGCAGTCCATCATAATGGTCTCCATCTTCCTTGCCTCAGTACCTCTGGACTTTTACACTCTGGACAAGCAGTACTCAGTGGAGATGCTTGTTGTACATAGGTGGTAGGGTCACATTAGATCAGCAGTAAGTCAGTTCTACTTTCTGGTCATGTCCATCACCATTGTGTTTACCTCTGCTAGAATAATAGCAGTTGCTAAAGAGGCATCATCAGACAGTATGAAATCTTCCTCTAAAAGTCATAAAATGGGGATCCTCCACGCCATCCAGCTGTTCCTCTGTCTGATCCAGATGTGATGCCCATTCATCTAGGCAGCTGTCTTGCAGATTCATTTCAGAATTTTTATTGATGTAAGGTACTTTGATTACATTGTTTTTATTCTGGACCCACAATGTCTGAGTCCACTTGTCTATGGCCTAATGTCACAACTTCCACCAAAGACGGTTCCTCTCCTTTTCGGGCGGCGCTCGGCGTCGCCGGTCTTCTAGCCATCATCGATCCACTTTTCATTTTCCTTTTGTTTTGTCTTGTCTTCCCACACACCTGGTGTCAATTCCCTCGTTACATGTTGTGTATTTAACCTTCTGTTCCCCCCCCCCCCATTTCTTTGTGTGGAATTGTTCATTGTAAGTGCATGTGCACATTTTCTCTGGTGCGCAACGGGTGCTGTACCCATTTGTTTGTTATTCTGGTTTCCAGTGGTTTTATGAATAAAACTGCTCCGTTGATTACCCAGTTTTGCTCTCCTGCGCCTGACTTCCCTGCCACCAGTTACGTACTCCCTTACACCTACAGTGATGAAAGGTTTTATGTATTTTGTGGATTGAATAAGAGAATATTTGTTGATATTTAAATAGCTGATTATATGAAAAGACCACTTACTGGAACAGGTTAACAGAGATGTTTTGTTGTATTGCATGATGTACTCATTAATAATGGCTTTACTGTTTCAGATTTGGATATATAAAACATGATTTGCAACAGCATGTAACAACGTATTGGATTTAATTATCACATGATCTTGTGGTGTTGAAATGCACTTTTCTTTGTCAAGTCCTCAGACAATGACGTACTGTGTTAATGTCTTGGTACATATGCACAACTCTGTTAAATGCACTTATGTATGTTTTTAGGTCTACAGCATCAATAATTATATGCATTGCAGTGAAATGTGTTCTTCCCCCCCCAAAAAATGTCATAACATAAACCATGTACAGTGCCTTCGGAAAGTATTCAGATCCCTTGACTTCTTCCACGTTGTTACGTTACAGCCTTATTCTAAAATGTATTCAATTGCTTTGTTCCCTCATCAATCTACACACAATACCTCCTAATGATAAAGCAAAAACAGGTTTTTAGACATTTTTGAAAATCTATTAAAAACAAAAAACTTAAATATCACATTAACATTTAGACCGTTTACTCAGTACTTTGTTGAAGCAACTTTGGCAGCAATTACAGCATTGAGTCTTCTTGGGTATGATGCTACAAGCTTGGCACACTTGTATTTGGGGAGTTTCATCCATTCTTCTCCTCAGATCTTCTCAAGCTCTGTCAGCTTGGATTGGGAGCATTGCAGCACAGTTATTTTTGGTCTCTCCAGAGATGTTCGATGGGGTTCAAGACCGGGCTCTGGCTGGGCCCCTCACGGACATTCAGAGACTTATCCCGAAGTCATTCCTGCATTGTCTTGATTGTGTGCTTAGGGTTGTTGTCCTGTTGGAAGGTGAACCTTCACCCCAGTCTGAGTTCATGAGCGCTCTGGAGCAGGTTTTCATCAAGAATCTCTCTGTTCTTTGCTCCGTTCAACTTTCCATCGATCCTGACTATTCTCCCAGTCCCTGCCGCTGAAAAACATCCCCACATCATGATGCTGCCACCACCATGTTTCCCCGTAGGGATGGTGCCATATTTCCTCTAGACGTGACGCTTGGCTATCAGGGCAAAGAGTTCCATCTTGGTTTCATCAGACCAGAGAATCTTGTTTCTCATGGTCTGAGATTCTTTAGCTGCCTTTTGGCAAACTCCAAGCGGATGTCATCTACCTTTTACTGAGGAGTGACTTCCATCTGGCCACTCTACAATAAAGGCCTGATTGGTGGAGTGCTGCAGAGATGGTTGTCCTTCTGGAAGTTTATCCCATCTCCATAGAGGAACTCTACAGCTCTGTCAGAGTGACCATCGGGTTCTTGGTCACCTCCCTGACCAAGGCCCTTCTCCCTCCCCCGATTGCTCAGTTTGGCTGGGCAGCCAGCTCTAGGAAGAGTCTTGGTCATTCCAAACTTCTTTCATCTAAGAATGATGGAGGCCACTGTGTTCTTGGGGACCTTCAATGCTGAAGACATATTTTTGTACCCTTCCCCAGATCTGTGCCTCGACAAAATCCTTTCTCTGAACTTCTATGGACAATTCCTTCAACCTCATGACTTGGTTTTTGCTGTGACATGCACTGTAATTGCAGGACTTTATATAGACAGGCGTGTGCTTTTCCAAATCACGTCCAATCAATAGAATTTACCACAGGTTATCGCAACTCAGTATATGACCCAGATTCAGACACGGGAGGCCGATAGTACAGTTCTCAGATGCTTTATTAGAAACACGAGGCAGGAAAGGGCAGGTTGAGGGCAAGCAGAGGTTTGTGATCAGGTCCAAGTCAGGCAGGTAAAGGACAGGAGGCAGGCTCAGGGTCAGGGCTGACAGAATGGTCAGAACCGGGAAAACAGAACTAGAGAAACAGGAAGGCGGGAGAGAACGCTGGTAAGATCTGACAAGACAAGACAAACTGGCAACAGACAAACAGAGAACACAGGTATAAATACACAGGGGATAATGGGAAGATGGGCGACACCTGGAGGGGGGTGGAGACAGGCACAAAGACAGGTTAAACAGATCAGGGTGTGACACAGGTGGGCTCCAATCAAGTTGTAGAAACATCTCAAGGATGATCAATGGAAACAGGCTGCGCCTGTGCTCAATATTGAGTCTCATAGCAAAGGGTCTCAATACTTATGCAAATAAGGTACTGTATTTCTGTTTTTTTATGCATTTAATGCAGTTTTCGCTTTGTCATTATGGGTTATTGTGTGTAGATCGCTCAGTTAAAAAAACAAAAACAATTTTAGAATAAGGCTGTAACATAACAAAATGTGGAAAAAGTCTAGGGGTCTGAATACTTTCTGAAGGCACTTCCTTTTAATGATGACTTGATCAGGAGAATAATAAAATACCCCAGTTCCTCCCAAGAAAACCTGCAAGGAAATCAAATATTTACTGTACTAGCTTCTCATAAAGTGCACTTGATTTGATCTTTAGGCCAGAAACCCACCTGGCCTCTACAGTGGTAGGGGAAACACTAACATGTCTTAATTAACCTGTTAGAGTATAATCAACTGTCTATAGTCCTACATTATTACTACTCATATAATGTCCTCTTTCTCTACACGTCGTGTAGGGTTTCTTTTGATATTCAAACTTTTTTATTGATCAATAAGGCAGCCCCAACATTTTTCAGGTGTGTTCCCTTACAGAAAAGTCACTCACTTTTTTGGACTGTAATTTTCACGAGTCAGACATGGTTTTCGGACACGTATGTGAAATTTCCCATTTTAATTCTTCACGTTTTTCCCCTCATGATTTATTTTCCCTTCACATATTTATTTTTCACTACTTCCAGCTACATCTGGTCTCCCATAGAGGGACCGACCAAAACTGACCGTGCTTAACTTCAGAGGCAATCCAGCAGTGGGATGCAGGGTGAGATCAGTGGCATTTCTAAGATTTTAAGACATTTGGGCTTTGCCCAAAGCCAGTAAGGGATCTGGGGTTATCCTCCCCTGGCATAAAAAATAAGGAATTTTTAACAGCTAATTGCATGAATTTGATGCGCTTTGATATGAACATTGAGAGATTAGAACATTGAGAGATTATATCTTTTTCAGTTAACTTGTCTCGTGTATCCTCATCTCTCTTCCTGTCCTGTTTGGGAAAAGTGTATAAAGCAAACAATTTTTTTAATAGTAATTTCACAGGCTTTTTCACCTCAACTGCAAATGTCTTGTAAACCATGTTTTACGTTTTCACTGTATTTCACCTGTTATAAATTGGGCAAATAAATAAAATGAATTTATCTCTTGAGAAATCAAGACTATCAAAAACTGTAGAATAAGGAAATGCCTCTTCCCGGAGATGTTTTATGTCATAGTGGTTTATGGTGAAATATGTATTAAACGTCCACAACCCATCCGTCCCAAACCTTTACGTTCTCCATCAGAGGACAAGTTAAGGTTAGTTCATTATATCTTATTCATCTTAGGGATCATGTACAGTGCATTCGGAAAGTATTCAGACCCCTTGACGTTTTCCACATTTTGTTACGTTACAGCCTTATTCTAAAATTGATTTAAAAAATATATTTTCTCATCAATCTCCACACAATATCCCATAAGGACAAAGCAAAAACAGGTTTTTAGAAATGTTATCAAATTGATTATAAAAAAAATATATATATATTTACGTAAGTATTCAGACCCTTTGCTATGAGACTTGAAATTGAGCTCTGGCGCATCCTGTTCCCATTGATTGTCCTTGAGATGTTTCTAAAACTTGATTGGAGTTCACCTGCGGTAAATTAAATTGATTGGACATAATTTGGAAAGGCACACACCGATCTACATAAGGTCCCACAGTGCATGTCACAGCAAAAACCAAGAGAGAGAGATCCGAGACAGGATCGTATCGAGGCACAGATCTGGGTAAGTGTACCAAAACATTTCAGCAGCATTGAAGGTCCCAAAGAACACAGTGGCCTCCATCATTCATGGAAGAAGTTTGGAAACATTAAGACTTCATAGAGCTGGCCGCCCAGCAAAACTGAGCAATAGGGGGAGAAGGGTCTTGGTCTGGGAGGTGAATAAGAACCTGATGGTCACTCTGACAGAGCTCCAGAGTTCCTCTGTGGAGATGGGAGAACCTTCCAGAAGGTGAACCATCTCTGCAGCACTCCACCAATCAGGCCTTTATGGTAGAGTGGCCAGACAGAAGGTACATGACAGCCCGCTTACGCTCAGACCACGAAAAATGCTTTCCGAATGCACTGTATATTGTCATGAAATTGTCTGTGTGCATATCAAGGCGTTGTTTTCCTCAACATTTCAGATTTGCAGACATAGACATTTCCTCAAGCAGGCCACACTGAAAAATGCAGAATCTGACAGACCTACCAGGCAATGCCATCCACTCGCATAAGAGTTGTCTGTGATAATCAAGGTGTGTGTGGTGTTCACCTTCAACTACTTCTGCTTCATTTTGCTGCCCCGCTTCCTCAGCCCAATTATCTACAGCCTGAGAGATGGGAGTCTGTCCTGTGCTGCTCACACAAACACAGGCTCAGTCCCAGAGGCCCGGCCACCAAGCCCAGGGTCAAAATAACTGGTCCCGAAGTGGAACCACTGGTTAAATCAATGTTTTTATTTGAATCTGTACAGACTAGTAGCCTGTTTTATGTTAAAAAGAGTAAAACCCTGGCTGGATGACAGCCATAATGTCATTATAAAGCAGGTGTCTTTTAACACTTATATTTGTTGGTTGCTATCTAACAAAACTGTACATTTTTCTTGAAACAGAGAGGCTTGCTTTGGAATAGAGAAGATTTCTTCACAATTTGAAAAGACTTCCAGAAACCGTAAACTTGTACACTAGGTGTCACTGTAATTCCAAATTTATCAAGAGGTGCAGCTTGGGTTACCGCACTGGGGCAGTGGTGAAGAAAGTATTAAATTGTCACGCTTGAGTAAAAGTAAAGATACCTTAATAGAAAATGACTGAAGTAAAAGTAAAGTTAATGTGGATTCTATTTGATTAGATAGATTGAAATTGTACTTTAAACATCATAGCATAGTTGAAAGATATGTGTTGTGTAGAAACACGCAGTGGGTGGCCAGCAGAGATAGACGGGATGGGCTGAGGGAAGCTGAGGGTTGGGATGTGGAATTGGAGACAAGTGGGAGTGGAGTTGCTGTGTGAGAGAGAGAATGATGGTCAAAAGATAAAGGTGAAAAAAGTCTAAATAAAACATAATAAAAGTATATTTGAATGACACTAAGTGGCAGTGTTTTTACAACTAATGCCAGTTTTCCTGAGGCTAATGCTGTACAGGTGTTTGTACACATGCATATGCACACACTGTCATTCAAATAATCACATACAAGAACACACACATACATGTAATAGTGGCAGACATGCACACAAACATATACAGTTGGCATTGCTGTTATGATTTCTTGCGTCCTTTGATGTCCTTTATTTTAAATGTATTATTCATTACTTGCTGTTTTCTTCTGTCTTTACCTTTTATCTCTTTAGTTCATTCTCTTGGTTGTTGGTGCAGTGGGGGGTTCTTGTTTTTTATTTTTTTTATTTTATCTTTATTTTACTAGGCAAGTCAGTTAAGAACAAATTCTTATTTTCAATGACGGCCTAGGAACAGTGGGTTAACTGCCTGTTCAGGGGCGGAACGACAGATTTGTACCTTGTGAGCTCGAGGATTCGAATTTGCAACCTTTACAGTTACTAGTCCAACGCTCTAACCACTAGGCTACCCTGCCGCCCCATGTGTAATGTAATTAAATGTATTTGTTTTCTTCCGGGGGGGGGACTGTAGGAGGGGTCTCGAATGGTTGAGGGACAGCTATTGGGGAACTGCGGGGGGATCTTGGAGGATTCGGGTGTCACAAGATTGTGATCATGAAAAAGGAAACTATGACATATTTTATATCACTATCATGCACACGCACCCTCATACATAAGGATGGCTCTATTGCGGAAAGACTGATACATGTTTGATCGTGTCTTGATGCTGTATTGTTTGTCCTTTTTTTATACTGTTCTAATACTTTAATGTTACCCCTTCCTTGTGTTTTTTGTAATAAATAAAAAAAATTAAATTAAAAAGTAAAGTTACCCAGTGAACTACTCCTTGAGTAAAAGTCTAAAAGTACATGGTTTTAAATATACGTAACCATCAAAAGTAAATGGAATTGCTCAAATGTATTTAAGTATCAAAAGTAAAAGTATAAATAATTTCAAATTCCTTAAATTAAGCAAACCAGAAGGCACAACTAAAAAAATGTTTTATTGAGAGATGGCCAGGGGAACACTACAACACTCGGACATGATTTACACACAACGCATTTGTTTTTAGTGAGTCAGACAGATCAGAAGCAGTAGGGGTGACCAGGGATGTTCTCTTGATAAGTGCGTGAATTGGACCATTTTCCTGTCAAAACGTAACGAGTACTTATGGGGGTCAGGGAAAATGTATGGAGTAAAAAGTACATTATTTTCATTAGGAATGTAGTGAAGTAAAAGTTGGCAAAAATCTAAATAGTAAAGTACAGATACACAAAAAACTACTTAAATAGTACTTTATAGTACTTTTACATAAGTACTTTACACCACTGGGCACTGGATGAATGTGTGCCCATAGGAAGACGTTCAGTTTCTTTGGCGAAATAAAAACACTGATATCTAAAGCAGTAAGGGTTAGATTATTTGATAGTCAGAGTTGTTATAAAATCATTTAATTAGACTAATATATGTTGAGTAGAATGCAGGGACTGGGCACATTTACGCATGACAATTCCAAATGGAAACTATTGCAATACATTTTGAGCAAATCCAAATCCTAAAATACCTAATGTAATACGATTGTTCATTAATCATGCAAATTCATATATGAGATTGTTATTGTTGAACCATTCTTCTTGATGACAGATGATGTGAAGTGGTGAAAGCTGATCTCTCAGGTGTGAGCAGCACGCATTGTTGAGAAAGAACATTGCGAAGATTCACACAGAACGGCGGGACCGAGCGAAGCTTTACCGTAGGGCAGGTTTCAGTGGTTTCAAACAAGAAACTGCGCTACATTTAATAGATTTAAAGCAAGACCCATTGATAGAGATTAGAGTTGACAAAAAATCTATCGCAAGCATAGGCAACTTTTTAAACGTCATCGAGGACATCATACGCGCGCAAAATGCAATATTATTTCAAATCCATTTACTCAGTCTGTATTATAATCAATATGATTTTGATTCCATTATCTTTTGGTGAGATGTATACGTCATTATTGAACGTCAAACAAGCCATCATTGTTGAAAGACAACTTATTGATCATTTAGAATCTTATATTGAACACGAATCGGAGAGACTTGAAGACATCAAAAGGTGAGTAAACAGACAGGGAACGGTGTCAGGATGCACGTGTGCTTGATAGTTTATCACTTGTTTATGTTGTAGGCTTAATTATTAAGGTTTAGATGGTGTTGTTTTAGAAAGAAAGAGAACAAATAAAGCTAAATAATTGTGTCTAAGAATTAGTAAGCTATATGTTTGGGCTGTGTGTCCTTTATTGTATCTTGTTCCATATAATTTAATGATAGGCTACTATTATCATCATACTTAGGCCTTTGTATTCCTTGCAGAACATATGCCATTGATGAATCACTGGAATGGATAACCTCATGCATATATCATTGCATGGTTGTCTCCCCTCTGTCCATCTACCATGGTATCACCTTAGGGTGATAGTCTCTCTAAACCTTTAGCACTTATAGACTCTTTCTCCAGGTTTTATGCAAAGGTGTCAGAATTGCACAGTGAGGTGTACAATGGACCATCAGCTGCTATGGCAAACCCCTTGGTGGCGTTTACTCTTATCAAGCGCTTGCAGTCCGAGTGGATTAATCTGATCTACAGTGATGAAGCGCAAGAGAACACCCAAGGTTGTTACCCTTTATGACTCTCTTTAAAAACAAATCTGGTCCTTACAACTGACATAACCTGGGACATAAGTTTGACAAAGGTCCATCCCCGCTTTTTGTGTTCTGTCGTCACCCCACCCCCACTCACTCCCCCGTGTTGTGTTTCAGCCTTCAGGTCCGGTTACGAGGAGGTAGAGGAGGAGGGAAGCTTGCCAAAACTGGAGGACCTTCAGGGGGCGGCCAATGGGTTGATGAGACTGCAGGATGTGTATGCCCTTCAAGTGGGGGGACTTGTGAGAGGTCACTTCCAGAGGATCACTAACGGCAACCCCATTGACATCTACAGTCCCACAATATCTGTTCCTCTTTCTGGGGATGACTGCTTCCTGGTTGGAAAGGTAAGCCACCCATAACTCACACATTTAATCATTGGCTGCACCTGATTCTCCACCCTTCTCCTCTTGCACGCTGTCTCGTATGGATCTAACAATGATGAAAGCTCCCTCCAGCCAATGGTTACACAAATCCCACACGTAAGCTGAACAGGCATAAGCACTCTTTCATTCCCATGTCCATCATACCTGAACGTCAATAGTACGCCACTGACTAAAGGAATTTACAATATGTATTACTTACAGTATGTGGCTTTATGAGAAGTGTGTATGATACGGGTAATGTGCAATGTATGTGTTGTGTTGAGTGTGTAATGTACAGTGTCTTTTGGGTCCTGGTCAAAAGTAGTGCACAATAAAGGGAATAGGGAGATATTTGGAAGACGG